>NW_024412377.1:103589934-103608667 GCF_014898765.1 Herpailurus yagouaroundi
GCACTGGGTGTTGTATGGAAACCAATTTGACAATAAATTTCATATATTAAAAAAAAAAACAAAAAAAAACTGTATGTGAGCTTACCATTTACTCTTTTCTCTTAAACCTTTTTTTAGGGTTTTCTATTTCCTCTATGCTTCTACTGGCTACTATCTAAGTCTGTTTAAGTGATGGTAACAAGAACATGTTTATGTCTCAAAGACTATAAAATATTTTCATCTTAATTAAATGAATCAATGACCCACAACAAAATAGCCCTGCAAATCGGCTTACAAAAATACATATTAACAAGAAGAGAAATAGGCTTTTTAAAAATGCCAAATGGTACCATTTTCATTCTGAAAGTAATTATATGCTCTTGAAAATAAGTATGTTCAGCCTCTGTACCCAAAGTGCCAGGAGCAGTACCCGCCATGAAAGATGTGCTGATGACTGAAACGGATTCTAATTTTTTTCTTTTCTCCCTCCTCTCCAGTTTGCCTTCCCCAGTAAATGACACAAATCACACCATAACCTAATTTTAAAAGACACAAATAGTTATTTTCTTTATTCCATATGCCCAAGGGATAAAAGGAAGATATGAAGCTTAGATTATTCTTCAGAATGAAGAACATTAAAGTTGCTGAAAACAGAGGTCTGAATGCACACACGGCAGCAAGTCTGCAGCCCGGGCAGGCCACGATGATTTATGACCTCATTAAAGGCTGTAAGAAACAAACAGAACCAAGAGTTGCAATGGTGTGTGAGGTGATTACTTGGTGCTGACACACAGACCCTGGCTGTGAGTAATCTCCTCCTCAGTGCACAAGCACACTCGTTATCAAGTGCCAAAACGTGTTCAACAGTTCAACCAAAGTCATCTTTAAAATGGGAGTAAAGACAAAATAAAGACAGGGGCATGGCAGGAATCCACGTATTTAAGCAAAAACTATAAAAGAACTAATTCCTGAAAATGATACAGCCAGGATTATAACTCTTAACTTTTTAGCCCCTGCAGGCCCAGACACCTCATTTAGAAGCGGAAGAAGGAAGGGGGCGCCTGGGTGGCTCAGTCGGTTAAGTGCCGACTTCGGCTCAAGTCATGATCTTGCAGTTCACAGTGAATTGAAGTCCTGTGTCAGGTCTGTGCTGACAGCTTAGAGGCTGGAGACTGTCTCCGATCCTGTGTCTCTCCTCTCTCTCTCTGCCCCTTCCCTTTTCATGTGTTCTCTATCTCTCTCTCAAAAATAAAATAAACACTAAAAAAAAGGCGTGGGGGGGGTGGTGGTGGTAGAAAGAATGGTGGAGAGTTGTAGAATCAGACCAGTGGTAATGGTCCATAGCCCAGCCTGGGAGAAGGGGTGGGATTTCCGCAGCAGGTACTCCCATTATAGAGACAATAATACAAAATTATGTGCGGCCAAAAGTTGTTTTCTGGTTCCTACAAAGGCCAGACCAACCCAACTGCCTGTATCTCTGTAAAGCTGCTGCCCTTACAGCCCAGATGCACCCATCAGGAGGTATCAGAAGGTAGTTTTTCGCTGGCTCCCACCTTGCACTGGAATAGTAAGGGTTTCCTTCCTCTTCAAACTTCTTAATGATTGGCTCTTTTAAAGCTGCTTCATCCGCACTGGAGAACTGAAAGAAAAGGGACCATGAATGAATCCACTGTACTTAAGCAACAGATCCACACAAGAGAACCTCAAGAAAAAAGGGGTGAGCGTTTCTTGAGTAATAATGTCACAACCACCATCTGCACAGTGACATATATAGATGACAAGGGATACTTTAGCACACGTGATCTCACCTGAGACATGAGTAACAAACTGGTCCACCATTACATCTCCCTTGTCAGAGACAACTTCCTGAGGCGGTTTAGTGTAAGGTTCAAAACCAAGGGGATCGCAGGGCACCTGAGTGGCTCAGTTAGTCGAGCATCTAACTCTTGATTTTGGCTCAGGTTGTGATTTCACGGTTTGTGAGATCGAGCCCTGCAATGTGCTCCACGCTGACAGTGTGGATCCTGCTTGGGATTCTCTCTCTTCGTCCCTCCCCTGCCCTCCCCGCCCCTCAAAATAAGTAAATAAACTTGAAAAACAAAAACAAACCCAAGGGGATAGAGTATTCTAGAAGGGCCTAACAAGGGATGTGAATTATACAAAAAGTAACAAAAGGGCAATTTTACATTTAGCAGCTTCTGTTGGACGTGGACCAGTAGGAGGTTGTTGTGGGTTTTTTTGTTTTTTGGTTTTTTTGAAACAGAGAGTGGTGGGTATGGGCAGAGAGAAGGGGAGAGGATCCCAAGGAAGCTCCACACTGTCGGCACAGAGCCCAGAGTGGGACTCCATCTCATGACCATGAGATCAGGACCTCAGCCGAAATCAAGACTCGTATGCTTAATCAACCGAGCCACCCAGGTGCCCTGTAGGGGATTTTCATTCAAAATAGCCAAATTTAAAACAATTTTAAAGTTTAAATGGGTGAAACATCAACCACCACTTGAATAAACCCAAATAGCTGAGAGATATTTTAAAAATTAATTAAAAATTTAGTGGCTTGCCCACCAGTATTGCCAGAAACAAGCAATAATTAATTCAGTTGCAAAAATCTTTATGCAGACCAATTTTGAAACCCTGGAAAGTGTTTTCAACTTAAAAAGTATTTCACACCAAAACAAATGACTTATTTCAAATAAATCCAACCTTCTTTTATGTACTTTCATAGTTTAGTATCATTTATATGTCAAGAATTTGGCGAGAGAACCACTAAAATCCTATACTTTCCTTTCATACGTAAGAATAAATGAATTCATATATTTGTATATCAATCAAAGAACAACTATTTAATAAAAGACTACCATACTGGGCTAGGGTTAAAGATAGGTCTTTAAAATATCAGGTAGAATTTCACACCTCTGATGCCTAACACACAAACACACAACAAACACAAGAGTAAACCTCTCATTTCACTTGGATACTCATCAGTACGGAAATGAATAGGAGACTTCAGTTTAAGTCTGCAGAATTCCTGCTGCTTGGAAAAGACAACTGAGGATGTGAAGCATGAGGAGGATGCATTCAGGGAGGCAGGAGTCACCCCTCATGCTTATCTTATCCCCATGCCACAAGCTAGGCGGTTGACCAGATGATCCTAACTGGCAGGAATGAGAACCTTAGAAGGCAGGGCCTCCTCCATGTTATGCCCTGTTATGATAAAACAGGTCACGTAAACAGTTCCAAGAACATGCATCAATCATTTTAAGGTTCGGGGCTTATGCAAAGTAGTAGTATAACTAATAAAAATTAATGCACAACTTCAGAAGAATCTCTGAGACACAAACAAAAGAATCCATTTTCAAAACAACTGCTTGCAAAGAAGAATTTGCCTTAATAAATTATTCTGTTGTTCACTCAACCCTCAGATTATAAGCTGTCCGCCCCCAGACTGTCAGCTACTCAAGGGGCAAGAACCTCACATTTTCTCCAAGTCATGTAAACCTTCTAAGGTGCTTGAGCACTCTGTACCCTGTGGAGTACTCAGTCAGTACCTTTTGTGTGATGTTGCTGTCAAGGCCTAAAAAACAATCGCTTCAAAGTACCTACTATTAACATTTAGAAAACTAAAAGCAGCCACTTGCTGACTTGCCTTTCATCAAGCTTCCAGTGACCTTTCCATTTTTCATTTATATGTGCACAGTATAATAATGTTACTCAATTCTCAATTAAAGGACCGGGCCCTCCCACTCAAGGACAATCTAAGAGAGAAACTGGAAAAAACAAAATTCTGCTGCTTTAGGTCATAAAATCAAAGAAGTAAATCGCATTTATTTAAATCTCACTAACTGCAAATGACTAAGAATCTAAGATCCTTATGCCTCAGACCAGTGTCTGAGTTTCTCGAGTATTTTCTTGGAAATTCTGAAAAATTACAACAAGCAACCTCCAATAAAGTAGCTCTAACAAGAGAGAGCATATGGAAGTCCAAATTGCCGACAGTCAACATCTTCTAAGTGAAGCCAGGCCCTAACCCGTGAACACTGAGGAGTTCTGGGTGCGCTGCTCCCTGGCTCAGCCAAACCCAGAGACACAGAAAAAACAGCATTTACTTGTTTCCCTTCACGTGCTCTTTGGTCCTTTGCTACTGTGGCCAACACATTGGCTGCCTGCTCTCCTCCCATCACTGAGACACGAGCGTTTGGCCACAGGTAGAGGAATCTTGGGCTGTAGGCGGGGAAGAAAAATGATCAAATTAATTCACTGTACAACACAGAGGTTTTCACAGGCCTGTGATTACCTCCTAAATTAGTGGTTCTTCATTCCAGCTGTGTATTCCAAGGGCATTTTTTTTAAAAATCACGTTTGGAACCTACCCCAGACGAATCTCCAGAGGTGTGTGCTGAGTATAGTCGGGTTTTTAAGTTCTCCACATGATTCTGATGTCTGTTTTGATAAATTTTATTTGTCCATTTCATGTCAACTTATTGGGCATAAAAATATTCAAAATATCCCCTTATTACCTGTGCTTATGTCCTGTTTTCCATTCCCGATATAAAGTCTTTTCGCTTTATTTTTTAGTTTTACTAGGAGACGATCAAATTTGTTAACCTTTTTAAACAAATAAGTCTGGGCTTTCCTGATTCTTTTATCTTTACGATGTTCACTCTTTATTGTGTCCTGTTTTCTATTTTCTTGTGTTTAATAAGCTGTTCTTCTTCACACTTCTTGAGCTGGCAGCCTGGCTCAGTGATTTTCAGCCTGACTTTCTTTTCCAGTCTATGTATATTTACGTCTAGTATACACCTTCCTCAAAGCAAGACTTTAGCTGCATCACATAAATTATGACATTATGAGCCATCGCAAAATATTTCCTGATTCCCATTGTGGATTTCTTCCAAGTAGCACGTTTAGTCTTAAATTTCATTTCACTCCTCCAGATGATACAAATTACGGTATAACTGATCAAAATTTGTGAATGCCATTCTATGTTTCAAATAAACCTGTAACAAACTGACCATTTATAAATATACTTGAAGTGTGATTCTTTCTTCAGAGAAAACCATGACAATCACCTACCTATATGCTCTGCCACACATCCCATAGTTTCCAGCCCCATAAGATCCCCCAATGATGACAGTTATCTTAGGCACATTGGCACAGGCTACAGCAGCCACCATCTTGGCACCATCCTTGGCAATTCCTTCCGCCTCATAGTCTCTACCAACCATAAATCCTAAGGAAAAGAACAGAAAAAGAGCCTCTGGATGTAATGGAATTTATGTGCAGAAGTCAAATCCAATATCTTGTCAAATTGTGTTTTACTACAAAGCCTCTCACTGTAACAAAATATTTACATGTGAAATATACCCCCCAAAAAGTTTGCTTGAAAAGATAAAATACGGGGAGCCTGGGTGGTTTAGTCAGGTAAGTGTCCAACTTTGGCTCAGGTCATGATCTCGTGGTTTGGGGGTTTGAGCCTTGTGTCAGGCTCTGTGCTGACAGCTCAGAGCCTGGAGCCTGCTTCAGATTCTGTGTCTCCCCCTCCCTCTGCCCTTGTCTCACTCACACTCTCTCTCTCTCAAAAATAAATAAACATTAAAAAAAAATTTTTTTAAGATAAAATAAAACTGCTCTAATCACTTCTAAAATTTTCATTTTATTGAAACCATGAAAATGGTTCATCTGGATGCACACACAGCTCTCAAACAAGATCAGGATGCCAGGAGTTTACCGTCAAAAATTCTCCCCAAACAGCAGTCGGTGATGAAGGACTGTGGCACAGCAAGCTCAGGACGAAATGCTGTAGCAAGCCGAACTACAAGGGCTTCCATATTTCCTGACCTGGTTGAATATATAAACTGTTCCTTCTGAAGCACTGCTTTAAAATTTGGATGAAATAAAAAGATAGATGTTTCAAAGATGGTAAGAGCCCCCCGCCAGTGACTCAATAGCATGGTGGAAGAATTTTTCACGGCAACTACAGCATTCCTGTGCTTCCTAAAGCTCCTGGCCATGGGAGACTGCTCTGCAGCTGCACTGGGCCCTCCAGGCCTTGGGCTCCTTCCTGCTCACCTCACAAAACCCAAGCCAGGCTTCATGCGTCTCCCTCCCCAACCGTCCACTCACTTGCCTAACTGGCTGTCACTGTTTTTGTTTTGCAAGTCCCTGGCAATCAAGTCATCCGATTCCATTCAGTTTTTATGGGACAGCTGTCCAAGCTGCAGACACAGCGGTACTGACAGGACAGCCCTCATCCTTGCCAGGCACACTGTGCTTCCCTGGGACCCCTGTGAACAGGGCCCTCTCAATAGCTCAGAGCACCTCTTCCTGCCTTGTCTTGATTTCCTGAAATATTCCACAGTAGCTAGCTCAAATATCAGTTACCTTCAAGCTCTCATCCCTCACCCAGCACCCTACCGCTTCTCTATTCTCTGGAGATGATTTTGACTTCAAAAATAGGATTCCACGGGGTGCATGGGTGGCTCAGTCAGTTAAGTGTTTGACTCTTGGTTTTGGCTCAGGTAACGATCTCACAGTTCATGAGTTTGAGCCCCACATCAGGCTCTTAGGTGACAGCACAGAGCCTGCCTGGGATTCTCTGTTTCCCTTTCTCTCTGCCCCTCCCCTGTTCATTATCTTTCTCTCTCTCAAAATAAATACCATAAACATTAAAAAAAAAAAAAAAAAATTGTGCCACCTCAATTGTCTTTCCCCTAATCCTTCCCAGCATAAAAAACAACATAATCATGCTCCCTTCCTTCCTCTCCTCTCATCTCTTTGGAAAAAATCAGAGTTCTGTCCTCAAAGACTGTCCCTGAGCCCTCTTGTCTTCTTTCGGGGGTGTTCTCATCTCTTCCCACAGTCTTAAATAACATCTACATATTCTGAGGATGCCTATATTTTTATATGCAGCCAACACACGTCCTCTGTGTTCAAGATTTTTTGAACTGCTAAGACGCCTGAGTGGCTCAGTCGGTTAAGCATCAGACTTCAGCTCAGGTCATGATCTCGTGGTCCACGGGTTTGGACCCCTATACCGGGCTCTGTGCTGACAGCTCAGAGCCTGGAGCTTGCTTCAGATTCTGTGTCTCCCTCTTTCTCTGCCCCTCCCCACTTACACTCTGTCTCTCAAAAATAAATAAATGTTAAAAATATATTTAATAATAATAAAAATAGATTTATTCAACTGCCTTTTGTATGTGTATCTCCATGGATGTCACACAGGACTGTCAAATGCAAGATTGCAAAATCAAACACAATCTCTGCACTCTGCGCCCAACCCAACCAAAAAACCAAAGAACAGAAATGTAGGTGTAACTTCCAAGAACAAGGTTTAACTTACTGGTGGTTAATAAACCATCAAATTATTAGAAACAAGGTCCCCTGAAGCTTCAGAATTCTTTTTATCTGCCTTCCACAAGGTTTGCCACAAAGTGCTCTCTCGGGCTGCTGTTGGGACATAACGCCTCTCAAAATCCATCTAATCAACTATCCTAAACTTAAGGGGAGCACCAGATCAAGATGTTTTTGCACCAGGACTGTTTAATGCCCTGCTGACTAGCAGGAGCCAAACTCCTTTTTCTTGTGAAGGCTCACCCGATTCTAATGACTAACTAAGAACCCTCCTTCCTTTGAGCTTGAGATAGCCAAGGATCATTTTGAAGACAGGAGGAGGGGGGGGCTTTCAGCTAACCACCATATCTAAGTGCCCCCTATAGGTTAGGCACTGTTCCACAAACAAGATAAATAACAGAGAATTGTAAGAAAAAGTACTCTACAACCACAGAAGACCTTAAAAATCATTTCATCCACCCTATTAAGATCATCTATGAAACATGAAATCCAGACAGGGGATACTGATCTTACCATTCTTTGGAGTCCAAACTCAAATCCTCAGACTATTGTTCAGGATGTACATACACCTTTTCTAGTATGTCACTTCAGGTAGAATTAACCACACAATAAAAGATGAGGAAAAGGAAGGAGCATAGCATGTGCTTGAAATCCTTTATGGAAAACAAAGTGCTAGGAAAGAGATGATGGGTCAGACAGCACTCTCTGGTAGTGAGATCAGTATTTCTGGGAGAGAATAGAGCCCTGCCGGGGCGGGGGAGGAAGGGGCGTAGGTATGCGCGTGTAGGAGTAAAGGGAGGCCCTCTGACTGTGATACATGTAACTGAGAAACTGCTTTATCCAAATAGGGATAAACATCTCATTTTTTTTTTTTAATTTTTTTTTTCAACGTTTTTTATTTATTTTTGGGACAGAGAGAGACAGAGCATGAACGGGGGAGGGGCAGAGAGAAAGGGAGACACAGAATCGGAAACAGGCTCCAGGCTCTGAGCCATCAGCCCAGAGCCTGACGCGGGGCTCGAACTCACGGACCGCGAGATCGTGACCTGAAGTCGGACGCTCAACCGACTGCGCCACCCAGGCGCCCCAAACATCTCATTTTAGATTCATGAAGTGTTAACCCTTGAAGAAACTCTACAAAAGAGTATCCAGTTGAACTTTTTGCTATAATGGAAGTGCTCTATGTCTACACTGCCCAATATCTGAGTCCTACTGGACAGTTAATCTCTGGAATAATGCAACAAAACTGATTAAGCTATTTTCTTACCGGTAATGTTTTGAAGGAACAGCAGAGGAATATTCCTTTGGCAGCATAACTGGATGAAGTGAGCCCCCTATAAGCAAATGAGGTAATCTTTTTAAAGGGGGGTGAACAAATCTGTAGCCATCATGCATCCTACAAACACCATACCTGGGTCAGCAATAGGAAAGTGTACCCTGTGCTTGGCTAGTTTGACCTTACAGTAACAGTAACAATAATACTCCCGTGTGGACCCACGGCCAATGGGACATCGACTATGGTTTGTACTACATTTGTTTGCAGTCATGTGTGTGATCACTGGCTCACAGCTGTAGGGATGAAGTCAATCACTAACATTCTAAACAGCAAGTGAAACTCAAAAAACTAGAAGTGCTTGTCAGTGGGAATTCCTGAGCCTCACTATAATTCCTTAGTTTTCCACTTTAAAAGAAAACAGAGGGGCGCCTGGGTAGCTCAGTCAGTTAACTGCCCAACTCTTGATTTCAGCACAGGTCATGATCTCATGGTTTGTGAGATGGGGCCCCAGGATGGGCTCTGTGCTGGGAGTGAAGGGCCTGCTTGGGAATCTCTCTCTCTCTCTCTCTCTCTCTCTCTCTCTCTCTCTGCCACTCCCCCGCTTGAGCTCTTTCTCTCTCTCTCTCAAAATGAATAAACATTAAGAAAAAAACTTTTAGTAAAAATTAAAACAATATAAGCACTTTTAAAACAAGTATTCCTACAGCCTGAGGATACATACATGTGATCCACAGCACTTACAGTTCAAGCATCGTGTCAAAACTTCCCTGAAACATTTCATTGTTTAAATAATGCTCTAGATAAAACATGTTAATGTAAACCCCCATATAAACGGTTTCAAACACTAACATACACACACACACGCTCACATGCACATACAGTGTTCTGCCTACTAAGGCATCTGGTTAAATATTTTAAAGTTTTCATGCAATAAACTTTCATTCATTACTTGACCTTCAAAGTTTAAAACAGAAAATCCTGAAACATGTTTAACAGTACTTGCCTTTTTTGCAGATTCAGAAAAGAGAACTCCGTTATTTCCAATGATACCTATAGGGTATCCAAATATTCTAGCAAATCCTCAAAAGAAAATTGAAAAAAGATTTATGTATTCCACAGGATTTTTAATTCACAGCTAACAGACATAGTTACACATTCTTTAATTTCAAATCAAAGTTTAAAATGTGGGGATTCTGTCTAGGGTACAGAACAGCTCGTGTCACAATTTCTTCTTTCTAAAGTACTGGAGAATCTGGGTTCTTTGCTTCCTTGAAAGGAGTGTGTTACCTGTAAAGTTATCACTTTGTCTGACTGGTTGGTTTGGTTCGATGATGGGGTAGGGTGTTGCCCATTCATTTGTGTAACACATGTCCGAGTGCCTACTAAGTACCAGACAGAGGACATTCTGAAATGGAACAAATCACAGGCGGAGAGCCATTTAAAGGCCCATGTTCAGAGCTATCTGTCTTTCTCAGGTGACTGGCTTGCCTGAAAGTGCCTGTGGCAATGACAGGCCCTTGAGGTAAAGGGTATAAACTCAGCAAAGGCCAACTTTCTTTCTTTCTTTCTTTCTTTCTTTCTTTTTCTTTCTTTCTTTCTTTCTTTCTTTCTTTCTTTTTTAATATAATTTATTGTTAAATTGGCTTACATGTAACACCCAGGTCAACTTGCTTTCAAAAGCGGGAGCACAGTAGAGGTCGGTGGTCACACAATGAACCACTGCACTTTCATTTTCTCTAAAAGCTTCCTTTATTCCTCACCACCAGTCCCACTACTGCTGCAAACACCCACTCTCCATACACATAGACACAAAGGGAGAAGAAAAAGGGGGAAAACGATTAGTATGTGAGGGAGACACCTGAGGGGATTTCAGGAGGCTTTGTAAACCTGAAAAACTACAGAGATCTTCCCAAGAGTGAATTGCAACAAGCCTAACGAGGACTCTAAATAGGTATCAAACACTTGGAACCCAAGAGTCAACAAACAGTGCTTGTTGACAAAGCACTCTCCCAAAGCGCCTGGGGACCCCGCTTTGTCTTCAAGCTCAAGACACACCGGCTGCCAGCTGAGACGCTCGGCAGCGTGTGGTGTGCGACACAAAGTGGTGTGTGACACAAAACAGGTGCTCGAAAAATTGTTGAGGGAAAATTAATGGATAAGAGAGAATGTCAACCTGCTGATATGCCAGAACACTGAATTTTTAAAAACTTGTTTTTGTTCTTTACTCTGGCGTTGTCTTGGTTTTCTTAATCTTTCAGTCCTAAAATCCCAGCCAAAAGCCTATGCTGCATTTCTTAAGTGGCAATGCCACTTACAGAGACAGTGCGAAGGGGTGACCTTCTCCAAAGGTCTAGCAATCCGCTTCCACTTTTGTGCCCCACCCCCACAAAACCAGCTGGGAACCTGCACATCTCTTGGCAGTGTGGTGCTGCTCCTAAGGTATACTGCCCTGTGTGAGCTATTTAGACTTTCAACCCATCCTGAGCCTGGCTTGGGATCTCCAAGCCCATGGGCACATGCCCCACTATATCAGGGACACGGAGGAAGTGCCTTCACCAACTTCCTTCGGGCCAAACAGGAAAGCAAAATGTCCAAGAAACTACTAGGGCATACCTAGGCAGGTGCAGAGGCAGGAAGAAACTCTTAAGAGCTGCCAGGGATACCTGATCCTCAGAAAAATCTGTTCTTCCTCCCTCCAGTACTTCCTCCTGTCACCAACCTCCATTCATTCCCCTCTTCTCCTCACTTCTCACTTCCCCTTCCCTTTCTCCAATCTTACCTGAATTCAAGACAGAGGAATTACATATATCCTCAGTATTCTAGGGGACAAAGGTACCACAGGTCTTTGAGCAAGTAAGGGGCAAACTGGTAAAAACAGATGACAAGGACAGCCATCCATCTTTGGAAAAGAAGCAGAAACGGCTCTGACTTGTTTCAAACCGCTGCACAGTGAGCGTTACATCCGGAACTATTTGGCCACAAATCCTGTCTATATATCAAACAAAAGTCTCTTAATCACTTAAACACCTCAATACAAAAACATAAATTCCACTCCCAGTGTGAACGCTTTTATTGCTCATAAATCACACCAGGAGAAAGTGTTGTGATTTATCCTTAAGCCTCCACGTAGATTTGCAATTTGGATTTTTTAGAGTTATTTTTTTTTTCGCTCTGATATGTTGCCTTCAGATTACTTACTACATTTTCTAGCTTTCATAAGACCAAATAAAATTCAGAGAATTCGTTTTGCCATTCGTCCAAGATAGATTATTATGGGTCTAGCATCTATGTTTCAAACACTTTTCTTCCAGAGCCTGCAAACTTAACACTTTAGATGAATGAATGAACTTTTATAAATAGACTTATTTGTTTTTTCAGACGTGGTTTTCTGTCCTGTATTCTCGGTCTAGTGTTTACATGATTCGACGTTAGACCCACACAGAGGCTATGAGAAGGTCCTTCTAGGAAGGACATTATATAAAACCTCCCAGTTGAATTAGAGACTAAAGAACCAAGGAAAGAGTGCTGAAATTTTCAAAACAATTACAAATTATCCAAACAAGGGAAACCTGGGTGGCTCAGTTGGTTAAGTGTCCGACTTCAGCTCAGGTCATGATCTTGTGGTCTGTGAGTTTGAGCCCCACATCAGGCTCTGTGCAGACAGTTCAGAGCCCGGAGTCTGCTTCGGATTCTGTGTCTCCCACTCTCTCTGCCCCTCCCCGACTCACACTCTGTCTCTCTCACTCTCAAAAATGAATAAATGTTAAAAAAAATTTTAATTAAAAAAAAAAAACCCAAATTATCCAAACAAAAAGAACTACAAATGCTCCCACTAATTTTACTGCGGTAACGGGTCTTTACACGGTGAATTCCACCAAGTCACAGACAAGGTCCTGCACCACAACATCCAGCCATCATCATACTAAACCCTCTGGATCTACGAAGCTGTTCAGCTCCAAGTCATCTTCACAAAATAACTCCTTTTGAATACAGACCCACATACTTGTCCTGCTCTAAATAACAAAGCTCACACCAAGTGCATCAACACCTGGAGATAAAACATCACTTATTTTCAAAGTAATAGAAAAAGTTCAGGGGCACCTGGCTGACTCAGTACAGCATGTGACTCTTGATCTCGGGATAGTGAGTTCAAGCCCCATGATGGGTGTACAGAGTGCTTAAAAATAAAATCTTTAAGGGGACGCCTGGGTGGCTCAGTCAGTTTAGCATCTGACTTCGGCTCAGGTCATGATCTCATAGTTCGGTTCGGGAGTTCGAGCCCAATACTGGGCTATGAGCTGACAGCTCAGAGCCTGGAGCTGCTTCAGATTCTATGTCTCCCTCTCTCTCTGCGCCTCCCCACTCACTACTCTGTCTATTTCTCTCAAAAAAAAAAAAAAAAAAAAAAACATTAAAAAATTTTTAATAAAATCTTTAAAAAAAAATGTTCATATTTTCAATTCTTTGCCTTTATACCTGTAACTAATGTGTCTCCATATAAGGCTTTGAACTCATTGAATCTGCTTCCATCCACGATTCTAGCAATGACCTAAGAAGAAAAATAACAGTGTCCCTGAGATATTATACTACAAAAGAATTTTTTGCATTAACGTTAGTCATAAGGAAAACAAATTCATGCTTAAGTTGTTACTTTCACAGAATTTCACCCTACGCAGCAAGTCTTCTCACTAGAATTTCACTTTAGATGCATGGTTGATACCCTGAAGTCATTCTGGGCCCTGGTTTTATACTACGTGGTCAGAGCAACAGCACCATGTTACAAAGCAGAGAAGCAGAGAGACTGTAAGGGCTGCATGCTGGACTCAGAGCTCCAGGAGCTGCTCAAAAGTATCAGCTGAGGGTCAGGGATTCAACCACAAAGCACGGGATAGGCTCAGAGTCAGGAGACTTAGCCTCCAACCTAAGGGATCAATAGGACTTGCATGTCCTGGAGGGAATCTCAGTTCTCACCTCTGTAAAGGTGGGACAAGGTTGTGAGGATGCGATGAACCTAAGCAAATAGTGCTGAGAGGAAGACCCAGCCCTGATTCCTGGCTCTACAGCTGAGAAACCAGAATCACAGCCTGGCTACCTCAAGTCATCTGAGCCTCACTTTTCTCATCCGGTTTAAAGAAAAACAAAAAGATAAGGGGAGCCCTCTTACACCACTGGTGGGAATGCAAACTGGTGCAGGCACTCTGGAGAACAGCATGGAGGTTCCTCAAAAAAATTAAAAGTAAAACCACCCTATGACCAAGCAATTGTACTACTAAGGTATTTATCCAAAGGATACAAAAATACTGATTTGAGGGGCACAGGCACCCCGATGTTGACAGCAATATTATCAACAATAGATAAGATATGGAGAGAGCCCAAATGTTCATCAACTGCTAAATGGATATAGTCAAGGGGAAAACTAAGGCACAGAATCTGATAGTAAGATAATTTCCTAATTTGAAAAAAAAGATAATTCCCTAATTTAAAAAATATTCTGTCAGATAGCAAACAAAATAAAAGACTACATGCTATATGCAAGCACTAAAAATTGTCAATCTAGACCAAAGAAGACCATGTTGACAATCTGTAACCATAGCAACAGCTTCAACTGTAATCAAAAGTCTAATCTCTGCTAATGTCATATTGATTTAAAACGGTACGTTTTTTTCCTTTCAACAACTTACTGACATTGCATCCACTTCCCAAAATCAGAACACTAAAAAGAAACAGCTGAAAATTATGAAGTTACCTACATCATTCCTAAGTTCCACAGGAATAATGAGTCCTATTTTTGAACAAAGCAAGTTTCATCATTGTGCAATGAAAACTTCCCAACCATTAAGAGGATTTTAATCCCCCTCTCTCTTCTAGTAAGAGATCTTTCCCTTCTATGTCACTCCCTACTGAGATCTACAGTAGGCTCTAAGGCACCAACCTATCTAAACAGATTGCAGCCCTACAAATGGATATAATGAGATTGACAGCATGGTTTATAGCTCACAGTTCCACTCCACACACCTCTCGGATATCAAAGTTCCTCTTAAGGTTAGTGCCAACTATTCCATACAATTCATCAGCAGGAAACAAAGGATCTTCAGAAGGCTCAATGGAAACCTGCAGAAATATAAAACCACATCAACCTGTTAAAAGACATTATTCAGGGTAACATAAGTCAAAATGCTTTTCAATAAAATAAAAAACAGAAGAACATAACCAACTCACATCCAATTTCTTCTGATAATTTAGATTCCTCACAATCTTCCTAGTTATGTGAAGGGCATGAGTATCATCCAAAGCATAGTAGTCGGATACTCCAGACTTTCTACAGAGCAAAGCACACTAAAATAATCAGAACAGGGAAAAGGAAAAGAAGTATCTTAAACCCCAAATATCTTCTCTCACTTAAGGATAGCACCATTTCACTTCCAAAATACTTGAATACATGTCATCTAATTTGATTCTCACAATGGCCGTGGCAGAAAGGTATTATCCTTATTTCACAAACAGGAAAAACTGAGGTATACTTAAATTAAGTACCTTGCCCTAGGACCAGCAGTAGCTGTATAAGAATCCACACCTTCTATTTCTTAATCTTGACCTTCTTCTACTAGACCAGAGAGCCTTGCTGATGAGGATTTCTATTTAATGCTCCTCCCATGCACCTCAAACAAATCTGTATATGATTAAAGTTCAACAACCACAGATGGCATAATGTAGTCCATAACAACAAACTGTTTGTCACTAACTAACTAAGCTCCTAACAAAGATGCCAACTATGGTCTCTCATTTCAGAGAGACAGCTGAGGAGCACCTTACAAAGTTACACCCTAAGAGTAAGCTGCTATAGGTAACATACAAAGGCTTGAAGACCCTGTCCCTTGGATCAATGGTAAAACTGGGTATTGATAATAGAAATGTGATAAGGGCCACTGAAGTTCCCATTCAATTTCAAGTTCGGTGTGAATGATGCATGGGCTTGCTCTATTAGTTTTATTCTGATTAGATGGCTTGTTATCTCACAGGTAGATATACTATGACTCTGTAATATAATATTAAAAATAACTGTAGGGGCACCTAGCTGGCTCAGTCAGTGGAGCATGTGACTCTTGATCTGGGGGTATTAAGTTCAAGCCTCACGTTGAATGGAGAGATTAATTAAAAATAAAATCTTAAAAAAAAAAAAATAAATAAGGGGTGCCTGGGTAGCTCAGTCGGTTAAGTGTCCAACTTTTGATTTTGGCTCAGGTCACAATCTCACCTCTACCCTACTCTACCCTGGCAGTGCAGAGCCTGCTTGGTATTCTCTCTCCCTCTCTCTGCGCCCCTCCCCTGCTCTCTTTCAAAATAAATACATAAACTTAAAAAAATTTTTTTAAACTAAAATGATGATAAACACAGACAAAAATATGTACCTGAAAAAAATAAAATTTTTCTTCATTTTATGAGTAAGGACTAATCTGCTGCAACTAAATTGTGATAATTGTGATGACCTGTCTAGGGAAAAATGGCAAACCCTTGATAGGTATTTCTTAGAAATGGGTTCTCACGGTGGTTTCAGGGCTCTCTACCTCTGGACTGGGTGTTTCTAAATGAGCATAGAGACCGTGTTTAGTCCTACAGCCCCACACATGCTGCAAATACTAGACCCTTCAGTTTTTTTTAACTTAATATGACATTTTACAACTAACCATATCTTTTAAATGCTTCATACATAATGCCAGCTATAATTGCTGACTTCTAGCTGCACTGTAATAATTCAGTAAGCAAACAGCAGCAGAAGGAACTACTTCCAAATCAGTAAATATTTAAAATGAAATGCTTTCTTTTCAAAACTGCCTAGTATTCATGAAAACAGCAGGAAAGGGAAACCTTTGATGAGACACTATATTTTGAAAGTCTTTATGTCAAATTAACTCCTCAGGATGACTAATCAAAGAGGTTTAAATATGGATTTACAAAGAGGCACCTGGGTGGCTCAGTCGGTTAAGCATCTGACTTTGGCTCAGGTCATGATCTCGTGGTTTGTGGGTTCGAGCCCTCCATCGGGCTCTGTGCTGACAGCTCAGAGCCTGGAGCCTGCTTCGGATTCTGTGTCTCCTCTCTCTCTGCCCCTCCCCCCACTTGTGCTCTGTTTCTCTCTCAAAAACAAATAAACATTAAAAAAAATTTTTAAAGATATGTATTTACAAAGACAGAGAAAACCCAAAGCAATCTATTACACTGTTAAAAAAAACAAAAACCAAGCCATCACCGCTTAATCATTGTCTCATGATTTTAAACAGGTTATTATTAATAATAATAGCTAGTAGCAATAGGGTGCTTAGCAGGCATAAGGCACTGCTAGGAGGTGGGAACTATTATTATCTTCATTTACACATGAAGACATGAGGCTCAGGGAAGTACGTAGTTGGTCCAGTCACAACAGTAGTAAGTAAGGCAAAGAGAAGATGAATTCTGGAACCTACAGCCCAACTTGGCATACTGCCACAGTGTTTATGGGCACCAGATAACTTTTTTTAAATCAAAAAAATTTTTACACTACTGCTCGTCCAATGATATCTTCATTTCCTTCTCCCGTTAAGCAACCACAAACAGTGGCAGTCCACCTTGTATTCCACCCACTTGTTCCACTGGCGTGCTCCTCCCTCCCGGCTGCCTGCCACGGCCTCCCTCCCTCCTCCTCCCACACCAATGTCTGCTGCAACGGCCCATGCTATCGATCAGAGAGGACCACAGCAAGTCCGCTTACACGCATGTGCTCACCGTAAAGAAACGAGTGCTCTGTTCCACGCATGCAGAACACACAACTTAGGTGTCCTAAGCACAACACCCCTCCCTTAACCACTCCTCCTATTGCCTCTAGTCGGAAAGCTGGAAGCAAGCTAGCATATTCATTTTGTAATTGCTTTTTAGCTCTTTGGTTTCTCTTATCTACGTAATGAAATTATCAATCCTGAAGGGAGAGACCAGGCCTGAAATTTTTCTGTGTTACTTACAACACTGAGTGCCATCAATCTAACCACAGTAAGCTCTCAGTGAGAAGGGAATGAAGGAAAAACTGAGGCAAACGTAGCTCCTTTCCCCAACTTTTCTTAAGGCGCAGTGCTGCTATTGACAGGTAAGTAGAAATGCTGTACCTGTCTTCTTTCTCCTACCTACTAGACTGCTCCCGTAGCCTCCTGCCTCTCTGGATTTGAGGTCTGGCAGCACAAAGAGGGGTTCGTGCGTCTGCCAAGCCAGGGAGCTTGATGACGAGGTCTACCTGCAATTTATACCTGGCTTCTTTAGGGTATGGTCCTGGGCCCTCTTCTTTATCTACACCCATCTTGGGGTGAGCTACCTCAACTAGTCCCATGGGTTTAAATTCTACTTCTATGTTGACAACTCCCAATTAAAGATCTCCAGCGCTGATCTGGGGAGCAGACTCTTATCAATTAATTGCCTGCTCAGCCAGCATCCCTACTTGGATGTCTCAAGCGCCTCTAACTTACCCGGTCCAAGAGGAATACCCGATCCCCCTGCCCCATCCTCAGATCTCCTCCTCCTCCTCCCATCTTCCCTGTCTCAGGAATGAAACCATGTCAAGTTATCACCTATGTTACTCCACTTTCCTACACCCCTTATATGACATCCATCAGCAAGTCCCTCAGTTCTGTCTCAAGGAAGCTTGAACCTGGTCACTCCCCCTACGTGCATGACCACCATAGCCACCAGCATCTCTCACCTATACTGCTGATAAACCCCCCTGAATTGGTCCCTCAGGTAGACTCATGCCAAATCCCTAAATGTTCTCTGTTTTACAGCCAGGGGGAGTTTTTCTGATGAAATATTTCATAATAGCATATCTCTCCTTAAAGCTCCTTAAAGTTCTCTTTAAAAAAAAGTCCAGGACACTCTTATGTGGATCCTGAGAAACTTAACAGGAACCCATGGGGGAGGGGAAGGGAAAAAAAAAAAAAAAAAAGAGGTTAGAGTGGGAGAGAGCCAAAGCATAAGAGACTGTTGAGAACTGAGAGCAAACTGAGGGTTGATGGGGGGTGGGAGGGAGGAGAGGGTGGGTGATGGGTATTGAGGAGGGCACCTTTTGGGATGAGCACTGGGTGTTGTATGGAAACCAATTTGACAATATAT
>NW_024412377.1:103608767-103624003 GCF_014898765.1 Herpailurus yagouaroundi
GAGCCTGGAGCCTGTTTCCGATTCTGTGTCTCCCTCTCTCTCTGCCCCTCCCCCGTTCATACTCTGTCTCTCTCTGTCCCAAAAATAAATAAACATTGAAAAAAAAAATTAAAAAAAAAAAAAGTCCAAATTCTTTAATGACAGGTTATTATGTACAACAACAAAAATAGTGGCAGTTAACATTTACAGGTACTTACTTAAGGTACTATTTCAAGCAATTTATATGTATCATCTCAATCCTCACAAAACTCTAGGAGGTAGACAGTCTTCTTAGCCCTGAACTCTAACCCGAAATGACTAGACCAGTGACATGATGGAGCCAGCTCACAACTGACTCACAAGAGCCAAATGTGTGCACCTCTTCCTGATTCCACACTCAGTGGTGTCCTCTCAGGACCTTGCAATCAGCCTCGGTGGGATAATTTACACCAGGGGCATTGGCAGGTGCCACAAAGTAGGGCTTTTGCGCCCCCCCCCCCCCCGAGAACCAGCTGTTATGCACTTACTGCTGTTGAGAGTTTAGCTAAGCTACCTCATGGTAGATGGCTGCCTCAGCATCTACTTCGTTTGACTGAGTGGTCTGCAGGAACCTTAAACTCACTCCAGCACGCTCATGCGAGCACATGCTCTGGACAGCAACCACAGAGTACAAGCACGTGTAAGTCCTGATATGACTCCCCCAGCGACCCTCGTGATCAACAGTCTCCCTGCCTCCCAGCTCCTTCCTGCATGCCTTATGTGCTCCTTAAAGAAGACCCATATGGAACTGAACGAAACTCCCATCTTTGGGTTTGAATGGACTAAACTAGCCCTAGACTGGGAACCCCAAAGTGCTCCAACATGGACCCTAAGAAAAACATGTGCTCAGGTTCTGCCTCTGTCTGCACTCTGCCAACAGCTCCCAGCGTGGTCCCTCGAGGCATGCCGTGTACTTCTTCCAGGTTCTGTGAGTAATACACTTGTCCATTTCAATTTCTCTCGTGGTCTGTTGTTGAATCACAGCTCACCATCCAGCACATTGTGCTCCACTTAACAGATATTAATTTCACAAAGTCTTAATGCCTACACAGCACTGGGTTAGATCCACCTCCTATATGCCCTTCCTATACTTCTTTGTGGACCTTATCACATGTACACATTTATATCATTTTTTGGCAATTACTTATCACCCACCTCCCTAAGATGTTAATAAGCTCTCTGAGGTCAAAGACAATGTCTACCTTATTATCTTGAATACCTGTAACAGTGTCTGGCACATAACCAGTGCTTGATGGATGTTTGTTAAAGAAATGAGAAACCTGTCTCTCCAGTCTTTCTAGGCTACAACGGAAAAGCTGATGTTCTAGCTTAGAAATGCAGCTCTACAGTTCAAAGAACTGAACCCTACAACAGCAGCTCAAGAACCAATGGACTGTGGTCAGATCTGGCAAGTTTAACTCTTAGAAAAAATAATTAAACTTTCTCTTAAACGGACAAACAGGCAACAGTGAATCCTGGAAAGAAACAACGGCCTCTGTTTCACCTGCAGTGCAGATCGGCACCTCCAAGATCCTCAGCTGAGACCTCTTCTCCAGTCGCGGCTTTAACCTACAGCAGCGATAAAAGACAGGGGTGAGTTTTGCCCACTGGAGAAATACGAATGCTTACCTACCATGCAAGTCTTCTAACCTGACTATGGCTAACACTCTTTCTTCCACAGAGCTAATATTCTGTTTTCTTATTCCACCCACCTAGCAAACCTGCATAAAATGGTCTCTAGTCTACAGATGAAAAATCTGAACCCAGAGTCACCAGAAAATTTCCTCACAGCCCCTGAGCAAGTGACAGAACCTGAGTTGAATCGAGGTATTTCTGGCCTGAGAAAGCCCACTCTTCTTCTCCTTCTCCTATGCATGTCAAAGCATTTGTGTCTGTGCATATGCTGTTCCCACTACCTGGGCTCCCTGCTCTCTGTCACATACCTGAGGAATCCCCCTTCATTCTTTAGACCCCAGCTGCTCTATTTGGATTCTCCTGACCTGCCCAGGCCTCTTCATCATTAAGGAGTCTCCACAGCAATTAAAAGAACAATGCTTGTTCATCTGTGGTCCAAGAATACTCCACATACACCTCCAACAGGGCACCTATCAGATCGTATGTCAATAATCTGCACATGTCTCTATTGTCTTCTCTATACTGTGAGTTCCTTGATAACAGGAACTGTGATGTATTTGTCTTTGAATGCTCAATAAATTTAATGAATTAATGCCATTTTTGGCTATCCTGAAAAATTCCAGTAACTATCACAAACTCTTCAAGGTACAATACCTTTAAGATGGCGAAAAAAAAATCTCTAAGATTACCCATATCTAAGATTCAGCAGAATATGACCAAAAAGAAAGAAACTCAAGTAATAAATTACAAATGACTTAATTACAGCCTGAGAAATTCTAACAGAAAAAAAAAAAAAAGAAAAATTATTTAGTGCTAAACGCCAACCTGATCCCTTAGGAATTGCTTATTGATTCCTACCTGTTTGGGTTGACTGATTTCTTTTTCTTCAAATAGAAACATGTTTTTATTAGAATAATGAATATTTATCTAAACTGCAACGTAGCAAGGACTTACTCCCTACCTCAGAAGCTCTGCCTTGGCTTAGTCAGTTAAGCATCCGACTCTTGGTATTGGCTCAGGTCATGATCTCACAGTTTGTGGGATTGGGCCCTGTGTCAGGATCTGCAATGATAGCATGGGATTCTCTCTCTTCCTCTCTCTCTGCCTCACCCAGCTCATGCTCCCACACTATCTCTCTCTCAAAATAAATAAATAAACATTAAAAAAAAAAAAAAAGCTCTGTCTTAAATAAAATATTATTGCACAGGGAAAAGTAACTAAAATTTTCACCTCCAATTATTCCACCCACAGGACTAAATTCTTGGTTCTCTTCTTCCCAAAATATTCATTGTAAAATAGCATTCAGCCCAGACAATAACTAATTATAAGAGGTGTCTGGATATTTAAAGTTGCAAAAAAGGAATAAACAACCATTATGTTCTATTTACTTATTTCCAGGGTTCTGACTAATATCAACTGATAAAATAAGGATTCGTCATTGGTTAATATTTACTGAACACCCACCCACAACATGTCGGATACTGTGACAGGTGCAAAGATGATAAAAATCAAAAACAGCTCAATCTACTAAACATTAAGTTCAGAAGACCGAAGAACAAAAAGATCCTTCAAAAATTGGTCTTATCATTATGCATTTTTCCAGCCACTTTAAGTGACTAAAAGCTATAGCAACGCAACCCCACGTTATGCACAAAATCTTTTTCAATTTTCAGTAAAACAAGTGTCAAAATTTAGAACCCTGAAGCGGATGAGGCTGCTGCTGCTTTTTTTTTTTTTTTAAACCCGTAACCATGTCTTTCAGTGGGAGACTACAGGACAGAGTCGAGTTGTCTAAGAGAACTGCTGACTTTGGCTGCCTCATTGTTCCTGGCTGAGGCACAGGGTAAATCTGAACCCACCGACTGGAGGACACTGCAACTGCACATTAGAAAAAGCTTTCTCTTGAAAACAGCTAGTGTTCTTCCAGTATTCTCATGCTGCCTACAGTCCCAAAAAGGTGTCAGTCCCATCTTTACTCATTCTTTAAGGAAAAACACATACGAACTACTGAAAGTGCATACCCTTCACTAGACAAAGGTAAATTTTGAATGAATTCTCTCCTCTCATTACCCAACGATAGGTATCATATATAACTAGAAAAATATTAAAGAATAATTGATATCAGAAGCCTTTTGAATGATGCCTTCAGGCTTTTATTACGTATAAAATGGCAGCTCTTCAGGCTTATCTGATCCTCAATAAAATTTATTAAAAATGAACACAACCATTTGGAAAATACACGTTTTTCACATTAAAGCAAGCATAAGCTGTTTTCAACAGACTTTTTAAAACAAATTTGTGTTACTATTCCAAAACCAAAGATGATTTTTTTGACAGAATTTTAAAGCAATAAACTTACTCTCTGAGATAGAATTCACATACCACAAAATTCACACCTGAAGAATAAAATTCAGTGTTTTTTAGTGTATTCACAAGAACGTGGAACCATCAACACCACCTAATTCTAGAAGTTTCATCACTCCCTAATGAAAGCCCATAGTCATTACAGACACTCCCCATTCTACCCTCCTCTTGGTCTCTGGCAACGACTAATCTATTTTCTGTCTCTACATATTTGCTTATTCTAAATATTTCATAGAAGCAGAACTACACAATGCTTTTCCTTTTGTGTCTGACATAATGCTTTCATGGTTTATGTTGTAGCATGTGTCAGAACTTACTCCTTTTTATGGCTGAATAATATTCCATCATATGGATATCACAGTTCTAGAATATCCTTGACATTCTTCCTCTTACCTAATAACATCCTTAGATTTCATTTAAATAATGGGATATTTTTCTAAGATGTAGTAATCACCTGTGTCTTCACCTACCCTCCCTTTATCCCTCTGAAGTCTGTGACCAGACTGTGACACAAGCACAGCAGAGTGAAGACAGCATTACTGAACAACACTGGAATGGAGCTGATCAAAGAGGGAATGGGGAAGAGTCTAGGATTACGTAATCCACTCCTCAGTCCTGCATCACAGGCAAGTGACCGGTAATGGTGTGCAGGAGCCCCCTCACCGAAGGGCCCTGTGCTTTAGGGCTTAATGCTCAGTAGTTACCTATTGAACTTCTAATTTTATTTATTTATTTTTGATAGAGAGAGAGAGATACAGATATTTATTTTTGAGAGAGAGAGAGAGAGAGAGAGAGAGAGAGAATATGCACATGAGTAGGAGAGGGAAGAGGAAGAGAGAATCTTAAATAGGCCCCATGACCGTGAGATCATGACATCACCTGAAATCAAGATTCAGACGCTTAACCAACTGAGCCACCCAGGTGCCCCAGATTTTCTAATTTTATCTTTGAATTTGTGTTCTGTAAATGAACAGTGATGGGGCTTATGTGCTGGGGTTCAGAACTCTTGCCTGGTCTGCCTCCCCCCACCTCGGTGGAAAGGGTTCTTGGCTCCCTGCTTCCCTGCCAACTGATGCCTGGGCACTGGGCTCTGCCCTATCTGCTCTTCCCTGCCCCCGCAAGGCAACTGCTACACCTGCCCCCAGTGGGCGCCTGGTATGGGCACAGGGAGGATCAGGAGTCAGGCATGCACCCCCTGGCATCTCAGGGTGGAGCACAGCAGCACCGGCACGATCCTGGGCTGGCAGTGCTGATGTGTATTCTCTAGCAGATGACTCAGTGGAGGTGGGAGCTAGCGGACAGCGTTTTGCCTCTGCCCATCTGGATACCAAGCACATCCTAGAGCAGAGGCTGTATACCCTTGGAGGTCATATGTCCATCAGGAGTTGAATGGCGGGCCACTGGAAGCATGAGTGCCAGGGAAAGGGTGTATTCCATGTTGGAGAGAACATGTCCTTAAATAGCAAATAAAAAACACCGTGACAGGTAAAGGTACGACAGAAGGAAAATGCTTTATATTTTAGTACCTTTAACAGTATTTTTTTCTTCCTTTTTGAACAAGGGGTCCTGTATCTTCATTTTGCACTGAGGTCTGCAAATTATATAGCTGGCCCTACAAGTGATTCATAAAGATTGCTAGTATTAGAAATTTAGAGCACCTCTCATAGCTATTCTACATTGTTCCTTTTTATAAAAACTTAACCTTTTTGAAAAGTAATATTTTCACAAGGCTCAGAGAGCTAAAGATCTCAAAATGTTTATGTGCAGAAAAAAAAAAGTCAAAAGTGTCTCTCCCACCCCGTTCCACCTCCTCTGCATTTAAACTATGTTTACTGTATCTTTTCTAGAGTTTCTATATGCATATACATGCATTATATATATGCATAAATGTATAATTTCCCCATTTTACAAAAAGTGGACATATGTGCAAGCACCTTGCTATTTTTTTTCACCTAACAATTTATCGGCTTGTTATTGACCCTGAGTCAAACAGCAAACTTATGTAAAAGAAAAAATAAGTAAGGCACCGGGTGGCTCGGTCAGTTATATCTCTGACTCCTGATTTGGGGTCAGGTCATGATATCACGGTTTGTGAGTTTGAGCCGCTTGTCAGGCTCCACGCTGACAATATGGAGCCTGTATGGGATTCTCTCTCTCTCCCTAGATCTCTCTGGCCCTTCCCCACTCTCTCTCTCTCTAAAAAAAAGTGTGCTCAAGAAATTCATGTTGACTGAATTGACTCAAAAAAAAAAAAAAAAGAAAAAAGAAGTAAAAGTTTATTTCATCAGCCATTCAACAAATGATCCTGTGCCAATTGTGTATCCACATACAAAACAATGTCAGACTCCTTCCTTAAATCCTACCCACATGAACTCAAAATGGATTACAAACCTAAAAGAGCTAACACTATAAAACTGAGAAGAAACTGAAGTATTAAATCTCCATGATCTTGCAATATAGGCAAAGCCGTCACATATATGACACCAAGAGCACAAGCAAAAAGAGAAAAGCAATACATAAAGTGGACTTGATCAAAATTAAAACTGTGCATGCTTCAAAGGAAGATACCATTAAGAAAGTGAAGACAATCCATAGAGAGGAAATATGTGCAAATCACATATCTGAAAAGAGACTTGTATACCGAACATATAAAGAATTCTTACAACTCAATAAAGACAACCCAATTTTACAAATGTGCAAAGGATCTTGGAGCGCCTGGGTCGCTCAGCTGGTTAAGCGTCCAAATGTTGATTTCAGCTCAGGTCATGATCTCACGGTTCATGAATTCAAGCCCCACTTTGGACTCTGCGCTGACAGGGCAGAGCCTGCTTGGATTCTCTCTCTGCCCCTCCCCCACGTGCATGCTCTCTCTCTCAAAATAAACTTAAAAAAAAATAATAAAAGAATGGGCAAAGGATCTGAATAGACATTTCTCCAAAGAAGATACACAAATGACCAGCAAGTACATGAATGATGTTCAATGTCATTAACCATTAGAGAAATGCAAATCAAAACCTCAATGAGGTACCATCCACTAGAATGGCTATCCTCAAACACATACACAATAACAACTGTTGGCAAGGAAATGTAAAAATCAGAACCCTCACACACTGTTGCCAAACATATAAAATATGCTCTGGACAGGTTGGTATTTCCTCAAAATGTTAACCTCAGAGTTACCATGTGACCTAGCAACTGTACTCACAGGTATATAACCACTATAAAGGGAAACATATCCATACAAAAACCTGGATGTGGGGGCGCCCGTGTGGCTCAGTCAGTTAAGTGTCTGACTCTTGATTTCAGCTCAGGTCATAATCTCACAGTTCGTGGGCTGGAGCCCTGTGTCGGGCTCCATGCTGACGGCACACAGCCTGCTCAGGATTCTCTCTGTCCCTCTCTGCCCCTCCTCTGCTCATATGTGCGTATGTGCACGCTCACTCTCTCTCTCAAAATAATTAATAAACTTAAAAGAAGCTGGATGTGAATGTGCACGGCAGCATTATTCATAATACGCAAAAACTGGAAACAACCCACATGACTATCAGCTGATAAATGGATAAACAAAATGCAGCCTATCCATACAATGAAATATTATTCAGCAATAAAAAGAAATGATTTCTCAAAAAATTAAACACAAAATTATCACATGCTCCGGCAATTCCACTTCTGAGCATATACCCAAAAGAAATGAAAGCATGAAACTCAAATATATTTGTATACTCATGTTCACAGTAGCATTATTCACAACACCCTTAAGTGGAAGCAACCCAAAAGCCCAGTGATGGATGACTGAATAAACAAAATGGTATATACATGCAATGGACTATTACTCAGCCTTAAAAAGGAAGTTCTGACATATGCAACAACATAGTGAATCTTGAGGACCTTATCCTAAGTAAATTATGCCAATCACAAAAGGATACATACTGTATGACTGTACTTGTACAAGGTACCTACAGCAGTCAAAGTCATAGAAAAAGTAGAATTGGAGTAGCCAGGGACAGTGGAGGTTGGGGAGAATGGGGAGTTAGTGTTTAATGCGTACAGATTTTCAGTTAGAGCAGATGAGATACTGCTGGAGGTGGATGGGGGTGATGGTTGCACAACAAAGTGAATACACTTAATGCCACAAAACTGTGTCTTTAAAAATGGTTAGAATGGTAAAATTCATATTATGTATATTTTACTTCAATCAATCAATCAACCAATCAATCAAAACTATGTTCTTACCAATGGGGGTCCTCCCAAGAAAATGGTGCCCTGCTTGCGTACGATGATGTTTTCATCAGCCATTGCAGGCACATAAGCACCACCTGCCGTACAGGAGCCCATGACCACTGCTATCTGCAATGCAAGCAGACAAGAAACCCCTGAGGTAAGGCTCAAAGAGTTAATTATAGTCTCTGGATCTACAGTTCCATAAACGTTGTAGTACCAGGAAATATTACTAGCTGGTCCCTATAGTTCTTTTTAAAAATGGTCCTCCGAATGTTTGGAATAGTTTCCTAACTACTTCTATCAAAGCATTCTGAAGGGCTTAGATCACATTTTTTACAAAACTTACGGACTTTACAAAACTTATGGATTCACAAGTGAATCGCTAACAAATTATTAGTGCATCTATGCTAGTCTCCCTGTGAGAGAGAAGACTGGCCATTTAGACCATTAGCCTGATCGACTTAATTGAGAGGAGAAACTCCACAAGCCACCCAAACATTAGCAAAACTGTGTTGAAACTAATAATAAGTCTTCTCAACAACTACCACTTACCTCACTGAAATAGTGAAATAATTCTCCGAGTGTTAATATTGTGTGTAACAATGAATATGGTATGTTCTAAATATAAAACTAATGTTAGCATCAAAGTTGAAAATCTTGCTCAAAAGAAAGTCAATTGTGTAGAACCTGGGTGATGTGTACCTGAGTATTCGCAGTATTATTTTCTCTACTTTTATGGGTATTTAAAATGTTCAATAATAAAGCTTTAAAAACAACTCTTACTTACAGATTAATAAGACACAAAGAATAATAAATATGGGTTTGGCTGATTATGTCTAAGTAGGCATAAATAATATCAGAGAAAATTTTTAAAAGTATGTAATGGCTATTTTCTTAAATTACCATATGAAAGCAGTTTTTGCTACTAATTCCAATATCCGTTCTATCAGTTTTCTTACAGTCATACAAATACCCACTTTGAGATGAAAATGCTACACTAGTATCAATCCAAAGATGCAAGACAGCACGAGTTAACATTTTTCCATCTAAATGGCAGTCACAAAAAGTATTTTTCCCTATTTCATGTATGTTATTAAAAATGGCTGCAAAATTGCACTGCCAACATATTACAAGTATTTATCACGCATTGTGTTTGCTTATCAATCAGAAGTTTATTTTCGAAGTATCTACGGCTAGAAAAGTTCTTGAACAAGGAAAGAAGCACTGGAAACATTCACTGTGACAGTGTTCATGAAAACGAAGATAGCAAATAACCAACACATCCATCGACACAGCATTTTGAACCAATACACCAACTGTTAATGAGTTCTTTAAAAATCTGAGGGAAAAAAACAAATGATCTTAACACTTCATAAATCCATATGGAGGGTACATGAGTGCTCCATTCTGTTACTGTACTATTCTCTGTTCTTTCCGCATTTTTGAAATATTTTATGGGCTTTTTTTTAAGGTTCTATCAGGAGTAAAGGACACAATTTCACCTTATCAGCCTGCTCTCTGTACACGAACAGCAGATACAGTTCAAACTGTTTCAGTACCAAAAAAATAAAAGTCAAGGAAGTAGAGAAGAGTCACAGTGAAGTAAAAATCTAAAAAGGGACAAATTTCAAAGCCCTGAAGAACTAAACAGGCATAGCAGGGTTCCATGAAAACAAACTGAAAGCAAAAGAAAGCAATAGCAACTGTCAGCAAATATTCAGAGACCAAGGATGGGAGGCAGGGTGGCTGGTAAACAAGGAAAGAAGAATCTGTTTGTCAAAAGGTAGTAAGATAAAAATGAGGGAAATGAAGCTGAATGCCATCATGCCATCTCAGGGGGAGAAAAGACCTACCAGTTTGGTAGAAAAGTTTCACAAGTGAATCGCTAACAAATTATTAGTGCATCTATGCTAGGGAATTCTGCCATATTCCTAAGGGCACTTCAGATGCGTTTTTTTCCAAAGCATTTCCAAAGCCAAGGAAATCAACAATCCACTTCTCTTGCACGAACTGATAATGGCCTCCACCGATCCCTGACTCTTGGTATCCACGTCCTATAAAATCTGGTAACATGCTTCTAATACATAGATTATAGCAAGTGTCACTCCTGTGATCAAGTTATGAGAGACTCTGTCTTCCACCTTGCTGGCTCCCTCTCTTGCCCACCTGCCTGTTCACCCTAATGCATCTAGCTGACATGTGGTCACTTATACGGATGCCCACTTGGGAAGGAACCTAGACATGCTTCTGGCCAACAACTTACAAGAAAATGAGTGAGACCTGCAGAGAACCGAATCATGCCAACAACCACGTGAGCAAGCCGGGGCAGACCCTTACTAATGGAGACTGAAGAGGACTGCAGCCACATGAGACCCAGAACTAGGGGATCCGGCTCAGCTGTGCTCAGAGTTGTGCCCCAGAGCAACTGTGAGGTAAAAAATGGTGCTTTCAACTACCAAGTTTTGGGGTACTCTGTTCTGCAGCAATGGATAACTATCACAGATATCAAAAAGCATCTAAAGTAACTACAACTGAAGCACATCTGAAGCCTTGGGACGGTCTTTGCTTAGAAGTACTTTGCTGTTGGTGCACCTGGGTGGCTCAGTCGGTTGAGTGTCTGACTTGAGCTCAGGTCACGATCTCACAGTTCATGAGTTCGAGCCCCACATAGGGCTCTATGCTGACAGGTCAGAACCTGGAGTCTGCGCTTCAGACCCTGTGTCTCCCTCTCTCTCTGCCCGCCCCCCCCCCCCACCCCGCCACTTGTGCTCTGTCTCTGCCTCTCAAACATGAATAAACTTCAGCTCAGGTCATGAGTTCGAGCCCCCCATCAGGCTCTGGGCTGACCAGTCAGAGCCTGGAGTCTGCTTCAGATTCTGTCTCCCTCTCTCTCTGCCCCTCCCCCACCCACACTCTGTCTCTGCCTCTCAAACATGAATAAACATCAAAAACAAAACAAAAAAAAACAGAAAATACTTAAAAAAAAAAAAAGTTATTTGTTGTTGCTGCCCTTCAGTAAACCATTCCCCTATTGCAGAAATGGGAGACAGTCCATAAACAGAATGCTGTACCATCCCAGAGAGTAATGAAAAACCAAAAGACATGGGTAAACATTGAAACCATTTTGCTAAATGAAAGAAACCACTTATTATATGATCCCTTTCAAATGAAATGAATAATAGGCAAATCATAGAGTCAGATGAGTGCTTGCGAGGGGCTGGAGAGACTGGATTGAAATAAGCAGTGACTGTTAATGGATATGGCACTTCCTCCTGGAGTGATGAAAATGTACTAGAATTGCCTCAACTCAGGGAATATCCTAAAAACCACTGAACTGTACATATTAAATGGGTGAATTGTAAGGTATGTGAATTAGATCTTAATAAAGCTATTATAAAATTTTTTAAAAAAGAGCTGGAATTATTAAGTATATAAGAATCAAAATTCTCAAATTTTATCAATAAGAAACAGGCTAGGGGTGCCTGGGTAGGTCAGTCGGTTAAGTGTCCCACTCTTGGTTTCAGCTCAGGTCATGATCTCATGGTTTGTGGGTTTGAGCCCCATGTTGGGCTCTGTGCCAACAGTGTGGAGCCTTCTTGTGATTTTCTCTCTCTCTCCCTCTCTGCTCCTCCCCTGCTCACATGCTCTCTTTCTCTCTTAAAATAAGTAAATGTAAAAAAAAAAAAAAAAAAAAAAAAAAGAAACAGGCCACGCTAGTCACAAGTATCTCATAGACATTAAACTTAGCATCTCTAAAGCAAATTCTGATAAAAGAAAAATTAAATGAAAGAACCTAGATTAGAGAAGTCACCACCGTCGAAGAATCTCCTCTTCTCATCATTTAATTCTAAGCCATTCGCTTACTTGCAGAACAGGGTGAATGTCCATCAAAAAGAGCCCTGCCACTGCGTCTGCTCCTTCTTCTCACAAAGCACAGGAACCCCGGGGCCAAACAGCTCTAACGGCTTTCCCTGTCCCAAAGCATTTGTCTGTGGTACAACAACGATCTCACGCTGCCCATGCTGGACAAATGATGTAGACCCCAAGGAAGAAAATTCTGCTGTTTTCTCTATTAAGAGGACATTAAAAGGGCATAAGTAAGATGTGTGAACATAACGTATACTGAGCACACTCAGGGTATAGGCTTGTGTTGGGGGCACAACACATGCACCAAATCAGGGGAGACATTAGAGTGACTCTCATGTGCATCAGAACACAGAACAACTCCCAAGAACTCCACTGAGAGGCTACAGTCCACGCAGTCACCCATGAGGTGGGCTTCCTGCAATGTGGACAAGCCACGAGGTCTCTCCCACAGGGTGAGGAGGTCCATGGTGACTCAAGACTTAAATCAAGACCAAGAAAGCAGCAAGAAGGCTAAGAAGGATATGTAACTGACTATAACATTGCCTGCCATCACCACCAGAGAAGGCACAAGCAGAAATTTTGAGTAACAGGAAATGAGATGCAGGGCACCTGGGTGGCTTAGTCAGTTGAGTACCTGACTCTTGATCTCAGCTCAGGTCTTGATCTCAGGATTGTGAGTTCAAGCCTCACGTTGGGCTCTGTGCTGGGCATAAAGCCTACTTAAAAAATAAAAAATAGGGCGCTGGGTGGCTCAGCTGGTCAAGCATCCAACTCTTGATTTTGGCTCAGGTCACGGTTCATGAATTCAAGCCCCACATTGGAGTCAGCACTGGTGGCAAGAGCCTGCTTGGGCTTCTCTCTCTCTCCCTCTTTCTCTGCCCCTCCCCCACTTGTGTTCTCTCTCTCTCTCTCTCTCTCTCTCTCCTCCCCTCTCTCAAAATAAACTTAAAAAAGTAGAAATAAAATAAATAAAATAAATAAGAAATTAAAAACTCTTCTAAAAAAGGAAATGAGATTCTACAAAACAGAAGTAAGAGTCTGCAAAAACTTCAGACAAAATTTCATTACCCTCCAGGTCTTGCCTAAACAAAGAGACACTGGTTCTCATTGCACCAAAACGAAATTACATATTGTAGGCCAGCAGTCTGCCCTACAGAAAGGGTCTGAGAGAGAGTCAAGAGGTTTTATACCTAATTCTGAAAGGCTGTGTGAACTCTAGACCTCTATCCTTCCACTGAGAAATTGCAGAAGACTATCCAGTTCAAAGGTACACGGTGATAAATGTAATATAACTTACAGGGGGGAAACGTTTCAGCTGCTTGATGGAAAAGCCATTAAAAGTATATGTTTTTAAAGCTCTCTTCTTTTTCAATTTCAAGTTAGTGTGGAAAGCAAATACTGCCTATATCACATTGTTTTCTTCCTCTACCTACAGAGCCTCCATTTAAAAAATAAAAGTCACATGATACTCTATATGGAAAACCCAAAAGATTCCACCAAAAAACTGCTAGAGCTGATTCATAAATTCAGCAAAGTTGCAGAATATAAAATCAATGCACAGAAATCAGTTGCATTCCTATTCACCAACAATGAAGCAACAGAAAAATAAATCAAGCAATCGATCCCATTTACAGTTGCACCAAAAACCATAAAATACCTAGGAATATATCTAACCAAAGAGGTGAAAAATCTATACACTGAAAACTATAGAAAGCTTATAAAAGAAACTGAAGAAGACACAAGAAAATGGAAAAGATTCCATTCTCCTGGATAGGAAGAACAAATATTGTTAAAATGTCAATACTACCCAAAGCAATCTACATATTCAATGCAATCCCTATCAAAATAACACCAGCATTCTTCACAGAGCTAGAACAAATAATCCTAAAATTTGTATGGAACCAGAAAAGACCCCGAATAGCCACAGCAACCTGGAAAAAGAAAACCAAAGCAGGAGGCATCACAATCCCAGACTTCAAGCTATACTACAAAGCTGTAATCATCAAGACAGTATGGTACTGTCACAAGAACAGACACTCAAATCAATGGAATAGAACAGAGAACCCAGAAATGGACCCACAAACATATGGGCAACTAATCTTTGACAAAGCAGGAAAGACTATCCAGTGGAATAAAGACAGTCTCTTCAGCAAGTGGTGTTGGGAAAACTGGACAGTGATATGCAGAAGAATGGACCTGGGCCACTTTCTTACACCATACACAAAAATAAACTCAAAGTGGATGAAAAACCTCAATGTAAGACAGAAAGTCATCAAAATCCTCGAGGAGAAAGCAGGCAAAAACCTCTTTGATCTTGGCCACAGCAATTTCTTACTCAATACGTCTCTGGAGGCAACAGAAACAAAAGCAAAAAATGAACTATTGGGACCTCATCAAAATAAAAAGCTTCTGCACAGTGAAGGAAACAATCAGCAAAACTAAAAGGCAACTGACAGAATGAAAGAAGATATTTGCAAATGATATATCAGATAACGGGTTAGTATCCAAAATCTACAAAGAACTTATCAAACTCAACACCCAAAAAGCAAATAATCCAGTGAAGAAATGGGCAAAAGACATGAATAGACACTTCTCCAAAGACATCCGGATGGCCAACCGACACATGAAAAAATGCTCCCTCCACATCAGTCATCATCAGGGAAATACAAATCAAAACCACAATGAGATATACCACCTCACACCTGTCAGAATGGCTAACATTAACAACTCAGGCAATAACAGATGTTGGAGAGGGTGTGGAAAAAGAGGATCTCTTTTGCACTGTTGGTAGGAATGAAAGCTGGTACAGCCACTCTGGAAAACAGTATGGAGGTTCCTCAAAAAACTAAAAATAGAACTACCCTACAACCCAGCAATTGCACTACCAGGTATTTATCCAGGGATAAAGGTGTGCTGTTTTGAAGGGACACAGGCACCCCCAATGTTTATAGCAGCACTATCAACAATAGCAAAAGTATGGAAAGAACCCAAATGTCCATTGATGGATGAATGGATAAAGAAGATGTGATATATATACACCTATATACACACAATGGAGTATTACGTGGCAATCAAAAAGAATGAAATCTGTAAAATTAAAAAAGATACAACAACAACAACAACAACAACAA
>NW_024412377.1:103624103-103627258 GCF_014898765.1 Herpailurus yagouaroundi
AAATATGGAGCACAAACAGACGGTTCCTGGGGGGTTATGGGAGGGGGGATGGGCTAAATGGGTAAGGGGCATTAAGGAATCTTCTCCTGAAATCATTGTTGCACTATATGCTAACTAATTTGGATGTAAATTTAAAAAAAAAATTTTTTTTTAAGTCACAAAATTCACATATCAGTTCATTAGCTCTCCAAAATTTAAATCACAATCAATTATACTGACCGATCACACCACTGATTCTAGAGTACTCATGCTTATCTGTGCTAAATAGATAGGCTAAAATGTGCACAGAAAACAAAAAGTCCACCTTATCCAGAATATCCTGTTTCTTCCTTTTTATCAGCCTCAAAGCAATCAGTGATTTTGTTCCCTAGGCCCTATTTGACAACATGGACAAGCTGAAATGCATTTTTGAAATAATGGGCAGCCCTTGGGGCACCTGGGTGGCTCAGTGGGTTATGAATCTGACTTTGGCTCAGGTCATGATCTCATGGTTTGTGGATTCAAGTCCCACATCAGGCTCTGCACTGACAGTTCACAGCCCAGAGGCTGCTTCAGGTTCTGTGTCTCCCTCTCTCATGCCCCTACCCCACTCATGCTCTCTTTCTCTCTCTCAAAAATAAATAAACATGAAAAAATAAAAATAAAAAAAATAAAATAATGGGCAGCTCTTTCTGCCCATGGGTCTTATCTGTGTTCTTTAATAAAACCGCCTTTCGGGTGCCTGGGTGGTTCAGTTGGTTAAGCATCCAACTTTGGCCCAGGTCATGATCTCATAGTTCATGGGTTCGAGACTCGCATTGGGCTCTGTGCTGACAGCTCGGAGCCTGGAGCCTGCTTCAGATTCTGTGTCTCCTCGCTCTCTGCCCCTCCCCCACTCATGCTCTGTCTCTCTCTGTCTCTCAAAAATCAATAAACGTTAAAAAAATTTTTTTAATAAATAAATATTTAAAAAATAATAAAACCAACTTCTCTGAACGGAAAAAAAAAATGATATACGGTGCCTGTCTTAACTAAGTCCCTCAAAACAATTACCGTGATCTGAAGCAAAGAAACTAAATTTCAAAAATAATTAGCTAAGCCAAGAGGGTGGAAGTGGGGACAGGGAAGGAGAGAAGGAAGCACGGACACCTGAAATAATTTTAAGTACATCTCCAAAAGAAGAACGAACAGGCAGACACGCGAAGGAAAAACAGGAGCTGCACCTCCACATGGCTAGATGAATAACGACTATTTCAGAAGAAATATACTGTTAGTCACAGTGGAAACATTTTGTTCCTGGTGCACTAAAGGATTACAGTCAAACAGGATGATGCAGCAGGGCAAAGATCCAGCTAAACCAGACCACCACTAAGTTTTAAATTATTTTAAATTATTATTATTTTTTTTGACAGAGAAACACGTGAGCAGGGGAGAGAGGCAGAGGGAGAGAGAATGTTAAGCAGGCTGTATGCTTACCATGGAGCCCAAGGCAGGGCTTGATCCCACGATCATGACCTGAGCCAATATCAAGAGTAGGACGCTCAACCCATGAAGCCACCCAGGCACCCCGTCCACTGATTTTAAAAATTAATGCTAATGTGAGACCTAAGGAAACAAAGATCCCACCTCTGAAGAGAATTATACACCTCACACTTCAAAAGCCAGCAACGTGGAGCCACAATACAGAAAATAACAGAAGCAATGTTTCCAAGATCATCAAGACATCAGGCATGGGTTTAGAGAAAGCCCAGGTGAGGTATCCTCAGGACATGAGACTCCAAGTAAGACCACCAGACATCTGTATGCCAAGTCTTTAAACTTCAAAAACAAAAAAACAAGTTCTAAAATACACCAGAAAGGAGGGAAAGATGACAAGAGAATACAGATGTAGGCAGGTGTCTTATGTAACTGCCTTTTCTCCTTGAGAGCAAAAACAAAAATTTTAAACCTTCCAGGTTGGTAAAAATCTGTCTACATTTTTACCACTGCAAAGATACAGGAAATAACAGAGATATGATTGTCAAGAGACATGTATCTTAGAAATAAGTGGATAAGTGGACCTATAATGGGCAAGGTTAATAACATTAAATAAAAACCAACATTGGGGAGGAAAGAAGGAACTGAACAAATAAAGAAGCTAGAGTTCCCTATCAAAATGCACATATAACATAACTGGAGTTAAACAAGTGATTGCTTCATGTAATAAAGTATATGGATAAAAATTTTAAAAAAAATAAAGTATAAGAACTTGTTTTTATCCATCCAAGCCAAGGCCTCAGTAAATAATAAAACATACATTAAAATGTAAGATATACTCAGTACATCAGATATCACTTGAATAGTCATAAAGAGTTTCACTCTTCTTTTTTTTTTTTAACGTTTATTTATTTTTTAGACAGAGAGAGGCAGAGCACAAGCAGGGGAGGAACAGGGAGAGAGGGAGACACAGAATCCGAAGAAGGCACCAGGCTCTGAGCTGTCAGCACAGAGCACAATGCAGGGCTCGAACTCATGAACCATGAGATCATGACCTTAGCTGACGTCGGGACACTTAACCACTGAGCCACTCAGGCACCCCAAGAGTTTCACTTTTTAAATAAATATTGACTAAGTACCTTCTCAGGGAAATGTGTGAGGATATAAAGATTTATCTGATGGTGTCTCTTATCTCAAGAGGCTTAGAGTCTAATGAGGGAAATTAGGATATATCTAGATAAAAGGAATAAACGTCATTATTAAGGTATAGCTCAAGGAGAAGCCTTCCTGCAAGAGATGGCATCTGAGATGCATTTGGAAAATGGACTGGAGACTTAGACTGCAAGGAATGGGGAAGAGAGGGCCCAGCATGGACCTGAGCAGTCATGAAAGGCCATGGTACATATGAAGAACAGTGAGTGGTTCAGACTGACAGTGGGCAGTAAGGCCAGAACATAAGATCGGAACTAGACCACAAGGGGTCTTACGTACCAGGCTAATAAGTCTGAAGTCTGTTTTATATAAATTATGGTTTTGAGCCAGGAACCAGATAAAGAGTAATGCTACAGTAACATGTACAGTGGACAGAAAAGGAAAGACTAGGTAGTCAGGAACACAAGACAGGTGAAGCTAGTGCCATACTCTAAGTAGTAATGTAGGCCCGAACTACCCATGGTGATGGCAGTAGGAATGGAGCTGAG
>NW_024412377.1:103627358-103637242 GCF_014898765.1 Herpailurus yagouaroundi
ACACACACACACACACACACACACACACACACACACACACATTTTTTTTTTTTTTTTTTTTTTTTTTTACCAAAATGATCAGGTAGGGGCAGGTAGGGGAAAAAGCAGGCAAGAGTCAAGGATGACACCAAGGTTTCAATCCTAGGGAAAAGTTCAAGAAGGAAGTACCATCAAGAGCAAACAGGGACACGGGTGAAAGAACCATCAGTAGAGAAGTGAATGTGCTCAATGTCTAGTTGGAGCCCCTAAGAAGCAAAGGGAAATCCACAAAGACAGCAGAACCTCCCAAGGTGCAGAGAGAGGTCAGGAAAGATCACGGATATGAAAGGGATGTCATGAGAGTTTATGAAACCATTAAGGACAAGTTCCTGGGTGGAGAGGATTAAACGGAGAGCCTGGGGGAATACGGAAAGCCAGTGGCACAAAGCCTAAGGAAGATTTCAGGAAAGGGAACAAAAGAGGTCATGTGGAGTAAGAATCTGGTCTCTAGGGGTGCCTGGGTGGCTCAGTCAGTTGAGGGTCCGACTTCAGCTCAGGTCATGATCTCACAGTCCGTGAGTACGAGCCCTGCGTCTGGCTTTGTGCTGACAGTTCGGAGCCTGGAGCCTGTTTTGGATTCTGTGTCTCCCTCTCTCTCTGCCCCTCCCCCGTTCATGCTCTCTCTCTGTCTCAAAAATAAATAAACATTAAAAAAAAAAAAAAAAAGAATCTGGTCTCTAGGAGGCTAGTAGGACTTCCAAAGGCAGTAGGTTTTATGGAGTGAGCAGTCAGGAACAAAGGTCCTAGGTCAGTTTTTAAGGAGTCTGCTGATCCAGGGAAGGAGGGAAGCTTCAGGGAACAGAAGAAGCCAGCAAAGGTCCTTTTCTTTTGTCACGGCTTTTGGTGCTTTTTCTTTTTCCTTTAAAAACAGAGGAAGTTGGGGCACATGGGGTGGCTCAGTCAGTTAAGCCTCGGACCCTTGATTTCAGCTCAGGTGGTGATCTCACAGTTGGTGGGTTCAATCCCCTCTGCACTGACAGTGCAGAGCCTGGTTGGGATTCTCTGTCTCCCTCTCTCTCTGCCCCTCCCCACTTACAATCTCAATCTCTCTCTCTCTCTCAAAAGAAATAAATAAAACAAAAAAATGCAGAAGAAGTCAACACAGTTATTGACTGTGAGAAAAAAAAGTGGATGAGAAAATATTAGAGTAAGAGAGAGAAGAGGAATAAATGATGAGGCACAAAGGAGGGGTTGGCATTAGGATTATAAATGAAAAGCTTAGCCCTGGAGAGGAAGAGGGACAACTGTTTCTAGGATAAAAGAAGGCAAAGTCACAATGTTTTTAGTACAAGAGTGCTCGCACACAGCCTGACTTCTTCAGTTAAGTATGAAGCAATAGCTACAGTGCAGACATCGGGTTTAGGGCTCATTTACTGGGGAAAAGATCAGAAAAGGCACTATGGAAACTAGTACACAAGAGAAATTGGAAATTTTCCTCAAATTCCAAGAGGTTTCTAAGAATAGAGGTAAATCTTTACCCTGAACTTCCTACTGGAGTAAAACAGAGAAAAGAAATGCTAAGAGAAGTGGCTCAAAGAAATATTGATGTTAACATTTTTAAGAAACTAAAATAGGAAAAAGGAAAGCATTCAAATGCCCTTTAAACAATTCAGATTTTTAAATCATAGGCAGGTACTACTTACTCAAAAATATAAGGACACTCTTAATTTTAAAAAGACATTTTTTTAAGGTTTATTTATTTATTTTGAGACAGAGAGCGAGCAGGGGAGGGGCAGAGACAGAGGGGAGACAGAAAATCCCAAGTAGGCTCCACAATGTCAAAATGGAGCCCGAAGCGGGGTTCAAACTCACAAACCATGAGATCACGACGTAAGGTGAAATCAAGAGCTTAAGCGCCTGAGCCACCCAGGTACCCCTAAAGAGACCTGTTTTTTAAAGCACTTCAAGCTTTAGGTTCCACAGGAGAACCTATTCGCCAACAGAGCCTGGTTACAGTAGGTCCACCATAAATATTTGTTACATGTTGATTATTTACAAGCTACACGAATGGAAAGACAGGGCAAAGAATAAGCATGCCAGCTGACACGTCTACAGTGGGTTGACTGATGCCCCCACCTCCTCCAAATATGTCCACACCTGAATCTCTAGAACCTTTGATTATGACCTTATTTGGAAAAAGAGTCTTTGCAGACATAATTAAGGTAAGGAACTTGAGATGAGATCATTGTGGATGACATGGGTGGGCCCTAAATCCAATGACAAGCATCCTTATAAGAGAGAGAAGACACAGACACACAGGGGAGAAGGCAAACAAGCCAGAGATCAGAGTCATACAGTCACAAGCCCAAGAAACACCTGGAGCCACTAGAAGCTGGCAGAGGCGAGGGACAGGATCTTCTGAGAGAGCCCAGTGAAGTTGCCCCCTTCATTTCAGACCTCTAGCCTCTAGAACTTGAGAGAACAAATTTTTGTTATTTTTCAGCCACCCAGTATGTGGTAATTTGTTATGGCAGACCTAGGAAACTAATGTAAGATTAAGGTTGGTACAACTATACAAGTTATAATATCAGATTAGATGGGCCAATATCCCCTATAAAACAAACACCATGGTAAGAATTACATATTATGTAATGCAAGGACCCTCTGTGCACAAGTGAGCAAAGCTCAAGTTTCTATTTAGATATATAAAGCACAAAGTCACTGCATAACATAAAATATATAATAAATGCCAACAATGCACTATATCAATAGAAAATAAAGATCTGTGAGGAAAGGCTAATTCATTAGAATATTACTAAAAACACTACAAACTTAAGAAATCCAGGAACAAAACATAAACAAAGCACAAGCATCAGTGTTATGAAGTATTTCAGATTAAAGATTACAGAATAATAAATACTTTAACCTAATATCCAGTCTTAACAAATCTTGACATTTGGCCAAATTTACTTCAGATTTGTGTTAAGGAAATAAAATATTTCAGAAATAGTTGAAACCTCCTGCCTGCCCGCCCCCTTTCTCCTCCCTCCCGCCTCAAAGGTATCCATTGTCCTAAAGCTCCGTGTATGATTCCCATGTACATTTTAAGACAAAGTAATAGATTTTTTTGATGGTTTTAACATTTACATACAAAGCAAATGACTATGCATTTATTCTATTATTTTTACAACTATTTATGTTGATGCGTGCAACTCTAGTTCAACTCTAGTTCATTCATTTTAACAGCTACAAATGGTATTATTCATCTCCCAATAATGGTCATCTAGGTCGTTTGTTAACTTTTGCTAGGACAATGCTACAACAATCTTTTTTGCTCATGTCTCCTCATTCAGACACCAGAATGTCTCAAAGTGTAGTCCTAAAAAAGCAACTACTGGGGCATCTGGGTGGCTCAGTCGGTTAAGCGTTGAACTTCAGCTCCGGTCATGATCTCACAGTTTGTGGGTTTGAGCCCCGCATCAGGCTCTGTGCTACCAGCTCAGAGCCTAGAGCCTGCTTCGGATTCTGTGTCTCCCTCCCTCTCTCTCTGTCCCTCCCCTGCTCATGCTCTGTCTCTCAAAAATAAAAAAATTTAAAAAAATTTAAAAATTAAAAAAAACCAATTACACAGTGTCCTTTCTTTTGACAAACTCTTTTCCTTTAGTGAACAGCCTTTATTAAAACATAAAAGCATGCCCATAATTAAGAGAATAATCTGACCTTAAGGCACTTTCTGTGGGGGGGAAAAAAAAATCTACATTCTGTGTTAAATTCTGTTTTAAGGGGCGCCTGGGTGGTGCAGTCGGTTAAGCGTCCAACTTCAGCCAGGTCACGATCTCGCGGTCCGTGAGTTCGAGCCCTGCGTCAGGCTCTGGGCTGATGGCTCAGAGCCTGGAGCCTGTTTCCGATTCTGTGTCTCCCTCTCTCTCTGCCCCTCCCCCGTTCATGCTCTGTCTCTCTCTGTCCCAAAAATAAATAAACGTTTGAAAAAAAAAAAAATTTTTTTTTAAAAAAAATAAATTCTGTTTTAAGTCATCTCAGGCTATCTAGCTGGCAAAGGCATTTGGAGCAAAAAAACAATACCTTTCATTAATGAGAAGTTACCTGTGCAATATTTTGAGAAGACATAATTGCCTGATTATAGAATATACGGCCAAAGTGATCTCGATCTGGAAATATTTCTGCTTGCCAAGGTAAGTTTGCGCCTCCTGAATCAACTGAAGACAAGGGAAATAACAGAAATAAGTACGTCTGAATGAACGAAACATGCTGTACACAGGAAGACGTGTACCACTGACAGCAACAGTTCTTCATCACATTCACACAAAACTTGCCCTATCACCGTTCTAAACTATTCAACAGCATCTTTCTCCAGTCCCCCAACGCAGCCAAAAAATTCACTGTTTTCATCAAATCCATTAGGCACTCCTCCCTGTGCAAAATTCCACTTGAAATATTTAGGACATTCTCTCCTTTGAGGACCAGCTAAAGACCCAGAAACACCGCAAATTTTTAACCAGTTCAGCTAAAAAAAAAAAAAAAAAAGTATCTTTCTTTCGTTTAAACCAATGCAAAGCCACATGCAGAATTCATGTGACAGTTTGTCACATAGTGTCTCTGGGACTGTTTATACTGCAGGGCTGAGTGGGGGATAAGAAGGTCAGCTGAATTTGGAAGAGAGCTTGGTTACTTCATATCTGTGTGATTACCGGCATGTCCTAGCCATTCTATGCTCCCTGTTCCTCACCTGTGAAATCAAAGTAACAACGGTAGCTCTCCCAGGAAGCTATTCCTGGAGTGACATGAAATAATGTATATAAAGCACTTACTTAGTTCAGCACAGAGTGAGTGCAAAAAACAATGTTGTGAAAAGTTAGCTAGTCCTATGCCCACCACTCTTGCCTACAATCATCATGTCTTTTGTTGTTATTTACTACATGACATCCTGTCTCTGGTGCATTTAAGCTTGCCCAAGATGGGGACAACATAATACTCTTTACTCCATTACCTACAGTGTTTGGCACAGCACCTGTAAACAGTAGGGCCTCATTTGCTGTTTTCTGTATGTGCAAAACAAAGTTCACACTGTGAGTCACCCAGGTAAATGCACTTTTGCAGGGAAAAAAATCTCTAAGTCAGTACCTGTTCAAACACCTGCAAAAATGAACAATATATATATGCTGGTATTTCACCAAACTAAACCATTATCCAGGCAGTGCCAATTTTAAACTGCCTTGCTTTTATGTTCCTTTTGAAATACCCTTAGATTTAAGTGTAATTTAATTTCAAACATAAATTTACTTTCATTAAAAATTAAATTTCTTGGGGCGCCTGGGTGGCGCAGTCGGTTAAGCGTCCGACTTCAGCCAGGTCACGATCTCGCGGTCCGTGAGTTCGAGCCCCGTGTCAGGCTCTGGGCTGATGGCTCAGAGCCTGGAGCCTGTTTCCGATTCTGTGTCTCCCTCTCTTTCTGCCCCTCCCCCGTTCATGCTCTGTCTCTCTCTGTCCCAAAAATAAATAAACGTTGAAAAAAAAATTAAAAAAAAAAATTAAATTTCTTAAATTGCATTTGCTGAAAATTATATACATACTCAAAGCATTTAAATTAGTACCTAGCACTCAAGAGATCCATAAATATTAACTATTATTTTCTCACAGTTTGAACTCATTAAGGTTAAGACAAAAAGAAAATATATAGAAGAAAAAAAATCTACACCCATGTAGAGAAAAAACTGGCATACATGAAAATACTGTCACAGGTTATTCCTCAGTGATGTTGTTATGGGTAGTTTTTGTTCACATTTTCTTCCTGAGTTTTCAGCAAAGAGCATGCATTTCTTTTGTAATTATGGAAGAAACCAACAGTTTTTAAAAATACCCAATGATGGGGGGGTGTGGGTCGCTTAGTCAGTTAAGCCCGCCTTCAGCTCAGGTCATGATCTCCTGGCTTGGGGTTCAAGCCCCACATGGGACTCTGCTGTCAGTACAGAGACCGCTTCAAATCCTCTGTCCCACTCGCTCTCTGTCCCTCCCCCACACTCTGTCAAAAAAAAAAAAAAATGATGACATCATATATAACCTTGTAAACACTCTTGCATTTTACCACCTGAAAATAATTCATTTTACGACTCTTGTGACTTGCCCAAGTAGATGCAGGGGAGCCTGTTTTGCATTGCAATTTCTTGTGCCCGCAAATGCTTCTTCACAGTCACGGGATAGTAGGTCCCTCCTTTGATGGTGGCATCATTGGCAACAATTATACATTCTACTCTGAAAGACAGAAATTTCATCACAAAGAGAATAAGAGAGACTTCTTCAAAGTTAAAAGGCCAAGTACATTTCATTGTAAGACACTCCAATGCAACCTTCAACTTCTAGTACATATCACCAATGGCAGTCATTAGCAGATGATCTCATGATATGAAAGCAAGCTTTAATCAAAGTCCACATACTCATTTATATCATTACTTTTAACAAGTTTACAAACTCATACTTGACTTTTAAAGAGTCATTGGTCCTCTATTAGCAGTGAAAAACTAACAACCTCAGCCACATTTCATAATGGTTCTTTCAATGAAATGATCCTAGCAAAACAATAATAAAATATACACACAAAAATAATCCAAATCTCAAGGGTGAGAAATCTCTCATAATAAACCACCAAGTTTCCTTTTAGGACGGTAATTTGAAAAATGAAAACTGATCCATCAAGAGAATTTATTTTTCTTATTTTCAAAAAGTTCTTAAATATTACTACCACACGCTTTTCAAAAAACTAAAACAAGTTTAAAACACAGTATCTATCTTGCTTAAAGTAACAATAGATGCAAACTATAAAATGGCATATTGAGAGCACCTGGGTGGCTCAGTTAGCTGAGGGTCTGACTATTGATTTCTGCTCAGGTTGTGATCTCAGAGTTCATGAATTGGAGCCCCACACCAGGCTCTGCACTGACAGTGTGAAGCCTGCTTGGGAGTCTCTCTCTCCCTCCCTCTCTCAAAATAAAATTTAAAAACCACACTTGAAAAAAGTAAAAAATAAGATAAAATAGTGTATTGAAAACATATTAAAGTGCATCATCAGTGGTGCCCTTTCTCACCAGAACCACTTAGCTGAGTGCTACACCCATAAGGAGGACACAAAGAGCAGAGTGGTGAGTGCAGACCACCTGTAAGGGAAACTGCTCAACCCCGCCGGGAAACCGGAAGGAAACCTGAGTGAACAACAGTGGGTTCTTTAAAAAAAATGTCATCTTGGGGCACCTGGGTGGCTCGGTCGGTTGAGTGTCCGACTTCGGCTCAGGTCTTGATCCCACAGTTCGTGAGTTCGAGCCCCGTGTCGGGCTCTGTGCTGACAGCTCAGAGCCTGGAGGCTGCTTCGGGTTCTGTGTCTCCCTCTCTCTCTGCCCCTCCCCCGTCCATGTTCTGTCTCTGTCTCAAAAATAAACATTTAAAAAAATTTAAAAATAAAAATAAAAAATGTAATCTTGTTTATATTTCTGATTTTTTTTTAAGATTTTATTTTTAAGTAATCTCTACACCCAACATGGGCTTGAACTTACAACCCCAAATACAAGAGCTGTACACTCCACCAATTGAGCCAGCCAGGCACTCCTATTCATATGTTTTAAAACCTCACTTTATATTCTCTAGAATTCTAAAAAGTGAGTCACTGAATCCCTGTTGAAAATAAAGTAGAGAACAGCAACTGAACAGCGGCCTCAGGTAGCAACGGACTGCTCGCATTAGGGTACGTGGCCAGCAGTGCTCCCCACAAGATAAAAGGGTTCCTCTCCTTAGAGCATCTATTTTATTGATATAAAGCTTCTTTCCACATTACAGTTAGCATTTTAGAGTGGACTGCCAATTTTTCATGACTTTAATAAACAAATTAGATTTCAAAGGAAATTTATGCTCTGGCAGGTGGTTGAGGCTATCATCTCACACCTCCAGGGTGCACTGTTCTGCCCCGCCCTGGGGGTGGTGCCCTAAAAAAGCTTAAGAAGCCGTGATTCAGGAAAGGGGCCAGACTATGGAGTCAGACAAGCTATGGTGAAATGTTGGCTCTGCCACTTGCTGAACATGTGACCCTGAACAAGAGACAGAGCCACAAGAGACAGAGCCACTCTCACTTGCTTATTAAAAGGTCACAAGGGCACCTGGGTGGTGCCAGGTTGAGCATCTAACTCTGGACTTCGACTCAGGTCATGATCTCAGCAACATGGAACCGAGCCCCACGTCACGCTCTGCACTGAACATGGAGCCTGCTTGGGATTCTCTCCCTCCCTCTGTCCCCCACCAGCTCACGTGTGTATGCTGTGCATGCTCTTTCTCTTTCACAAACAAACCAACAAACAAACAAAAAAGGTCACAGACATGTTATGGAATAAAAAATAAAATTAGTCCACAAAAAGGCTGCATTGTACATCTACTGGTTTTGTATACCCACAATCTATTATTTTGGCAACAGAACCAAACTTTCTTTCAGACGCTGCCTCTTACCTAATCATGTGGTTCAAGTGACACTGGCCCCCAAAGCCTATCTTCAAAGGTATAGAAAAGAACCAGCTCCTTCTACCCCAAGTCCACAGTGTGGCTCAGCAAGGGGCGTGGGCCCCCATTTACTTTTACTCCTGAGTGACCTCAAGAAAGCTGATTTTCATATACCTCAGTTTTCTCACTTGTACGTGATAAAAAAATTTTTAAATAGAGATAACAATAGTATCTATTTTATAAGGATAATACTCATACTTATTTCAGTGATTTAACATTCATTTAATACTTGGGGCACCTGGGTGGCTCAGTCAGTTAAGTGTCTGACTTTGGCTCAGGTCATGATCTCACAGTTAGTGAGTTCAAGCCCCAAACTGGGCACTGTGCTGACAGCTCAGAGCCTGGAGGCTGCTTCAGATTCTGTGTCTCCCTCTCTCTCTGACCCTCTCCTGCTCGTGCTCTCTTTCTCACTCAAGAATAAACATTAAAAAAATTTTTTTAGGGGCGCCTGGGTGGCTCGGTCGGTTAAGCGTCCAACTTCGGCTCAGGTCATGATCTCACGGTCCGTGAGTTCGAGCCCCGTGTCGGGCTCTGTGCTGACAGCTCAGAGCCTGGGGCCTGTTTCAGATTCTGTGTCTCCCTCTCTCTCTGCCCCTCCCCTGTTCATACTCTGTCTCTGCCTCAAAAATAAATAAACGTTAAAAAAATTTTTTTCTTAATAAAAAAATATTCATTTAATACTTAAAATATTCCCTGGCACATAGTGGACACTGGATAAATGTTAGCTATTGTTATTCTGGATTATCTAATTTAAGGAATTTAAGTGGGATTCTAAGAAGAGAGCTGGGTGACTGGACCCCTAACTCGAACCACAAGACAATAAGATAAACATTAAGTTCAAAAAAGTTTTCTTAAATAAATATCAGAAAAAAGGATCATTTGAACTTGAACATAAAACATAAGTACTTAAAAAAAAAGGGGGGAGTGCTTGGACCCCAAGCCTAACCCCTTTGGGGCTCTCCTACCTCAGCTACTGACCTTACAGAACAGAAACTGGGATGTCTCTGGCTAGCCCTGCCTCTGGGTTTAGAAAGCTTGCCTGGGAATAAAACCAAATCACACCTGCGACCTGATAACACCGTCTGAGCTCCGACATCCAGCTATGTTCACACTTATCAGCTAAGAGTCAATAAATTCTTTTTTTCTTAAACCAGTTTGGGCATCTAGCATCGGCCAGAGAAAGAGTGGTGACAATATATACAACCACACCATTTACATAAGAAAGGTGCGTGTAAATCACAATGAACTGCTACTTTACACCTAGTAAATGAGTGAACCTTTTCAGTCATAATATCTAACACTGGCACAGCTCTAGGGAAAAGGTAAGTCTTTCCTTGGCCAGCATGGTAAGT
>NW_024412377.1:103637252-103702567 GCF_014898765.1 Herpailurus yagouaroundi
GGCCAGCATGGTAAGTCTAGGGAAAAGGTAAGTCTTTCCTTGGCCAGACTCCCATGGAGAGGAGTCTCGTGGGGCAAAATGCATACGCTCAGTATGAAACCCTGTTGTTGATGTGCATAGAGAACGACTTGAAAGTTGGTGTCTGGGAGGATACTTCTGATTACATGGTTTAAAATGTGCAGTGGAATTAAACCAACCTGTCTTCTGCTCCCTGTCTTTACCTACTTGAAATCACTGTAGAGTAAGGGGGATTCCACACCAAGCCCCCAAATAAAGAAAACAAAAACAGAGCATCATACTGTAAGTGTGATACAACTTCATTATCTCATTCTGGAAATAACCACAAGAGATATAACTTGGCCTATAAAATAACCCCTGACATCCATTCATTTATTCAACAAATATTTTTTAAGTGTGTTCTATATGCCTTGTCCTTTTCTAGAAACTAAGGACATGGAGTGAACAAGAAGGGCAAAATTCCTGATGTCACAGAGCTCCCATTGTAGTGGAAAGGATCAGTTAGGGGAAGCAAAAACACACAACAAATCCATTAGGTAATTTCTGATTATATGTGCTATGACACTGTAATAAAACAAGGTAATTCTACACACACCAATTCTTTCTGGGTTTCCAGTCCCAATGTGCGGGGGAGGGTTCACCCACATTCATCATCAAACAATTCTCGGACACTCTGCGGGGGTATTGCTGGTGTCTGAGAATTCAACTCAATTCTGACATGATCTGCTCGGAAACAGCATCATATCCCACAGGCTAAGGGTTAGTCCTACAGGACTGCTCTCCACCCCCCACTTCAGATGGCAGTCATAAGCTTAGGCTGTGACCTGTGCTTCCTGACCAACCAGCTACAGACTATAGGTTCCAACGACCTCCACCTTAGGTTCTTTTAACTTGCTAGAATGCTTAACACTTAAACACTTAAGTTCACCGTTTTATCAAAGACATGATAAAAGGCACAAATTAACACTCAGTGAAGAGATGCACAGGGCAAGGTATGGGGAAAGGACGGAGAGCTTCCATGTCCTCTCTTAGGTGCACCACTCTGCCCTCATCTCCACATGCTCACTGACCAGGAAGCTCCCAGTCCTCTTGGGTTTTATGTAGGCTTTACTGCCTAGTCACGACTGAGTAATTCAGTGGCCATTAGCTGATTCGATCTCCAGCCCCTCTCCCTTCCCCAAAGGTGGGGATTGGGGGAATAAGTACGGCAGAGAAGTTCCAACCCTCTAATCACACAGTTGGCTGGCAGAGAAGTTCCAACCCTCTAATCACACAGTTGGCTCTCTGAACAACTAGGCCCTGCCCTGGGGTGGGGTCCAAAAGCCACCTTCACTGATAGAACAAAGTTCACCATGACCACTCTCAGTACTTCCAAGGGTTTGGGGAGCTATGAGCCAGGAACTGTGGACAAAGAAGCAAATTTTGGTCATCTGAATGCCTAAATACATCTATCTACAAATCACACTATTATAGTAATACAATATTTATTATTATTAGTTACTATAGAACATATAATAAAACAAGGTAAAATATATAATAAAACAAAGTAATTGAGATGGGGCTATGTTACAGTATAATGGTGAAGGAATGGTAAAAATAACAGTAACAGCCCATACTGACGTGTCACTTATGATGTACGAGGTGCTCTTTCAAGGCTTTAGGTATGTGAGATATCCCACTTACAGATGAGGACACAGGTACAAAAAAGTTAAGCAACTGGCCCAATGTTACCAACCAACAAGTTAAAACCAGCATTTGAGTCTAGGCAGTCTGATTCTAGAATGCACACTCCTAAGCACTGCTCCAGGGGAAATATGAATGGAGAGCAAAAGCCACTCAAAGAATCAGGTGAAGAACACTTGATTCAGAGAAAACGGCTTGAGTATAGGCCATATATACATTATATATATATATATATTTAGCGTGTTCATGAAACAGCAAGAGCAGGATGGCCACAGTGATAGAGGTACAAAGGTAAGGTGAGGAAAGCAGGCAGGGACTGTTTCTTACAGGACCTAATAAGCCATGTAAAATATGTGAATTTGCCAGAGAAAAGGACTACAGCTCAATTATTCATCAGCCAGTTACTATTTCAGGCAAGAAATCCTTGATTCTAAGCTGGTTTATAAATAAAATTCCATACAACAAGTCTCCTCATTAAATTTCTTGGGGTCTACTTCAGAAGGTATCACGGAGCCTAGATCAATAGATGCAGCACTACTCAAAAATATATAAGAAAGCAATAAAGGTATAAAAGTTTTTAATGACCGTATGAATGGATTTGGCTCTGAAAAGCTCCAGGCTGAAGCTACCAATGACCTTGCTGCAGGGAACAGAGCTTCTACTCTCATCTACACGAGTCTGTCTACTCTCAGGGGCAAAAGTACACTTTTATTATGCATCTCTTAAGGAATAGAGGTGTTTCTCTTCCCTTTCTTGTTTCTTTCTCTTCTTCCATGACAACCCTGTACAGTAGATGGTATGATTATTCCATTTTATAATGAATCATATTATCTTGGGGCGCCTGGGTGGCTCAGTTGATTGAGTATCCGACTCCTGCTCAGGTCATAATCTCGTGGTTCATGAGTTCAAGCCCCGTGTCGGGCTCCGTGTTGACAGCTCGGAGCCTGAAGCCTGCTTCAGATTCTGTGTCTCCCTCTCTCTCTATCCCTTCCCCACTCACATTCTCACTGTGTCTCAAAAATAAATAAACATTAAAAAAAATTTATAATGAATCATATTTTCCAAATGTGAAAACCAAGGCACTGAGTGGTCAAGCAATTTGCTAAAGGTCAAACAGCTACAAAATGCTAAAGCCAGGATTCTAATGGAGGCTGACAACTCCTGAACCCACACAACTTTTAAGTGTAATTCAATTTCCTTCCAAGCTGAAAACTTGATAAAGTGAGAACAAGGCACAAAGAAAGAAAACAAAAATGAAAAATATAAAAGCACAAATAATAAGATATTAATATATGCACAGGAAAGGTGAAAGAGCATGCTCTAACCTGCTGTCATTATGACTGGAGACATAATTAACAGTAACTATCCTGCTTAATTACGTATTTCATGATTATGAATTTAGTTTAACTCTGCATGAAATTTATCCTTTTATGAAAGGTTTATTTTTAAGCGTCCCCTAAGACTACAAAAAGAAAGTGTCTCCACACTGGGTAAATATTAAGCAGACCATAACTGGCAAAGAGTGGAAGAGTTGTGGGGGTACAGGAAGGTGAAGCAACAATGGTGAATGGCTATGGCCGTACCTCCCCTGAAGGCACGAATCATGGGGAGAAGGTGGGAGAACATACACACACAATAAACCAGCATCAGAGTCAAATGCAACTGTATCAGGCTCAGAGTCCATCCACCTGAGGTCAAAGCTGGGCTTTGCCAGGGTCTTGATCTTGGGCCAGTTATGATCTTACCAAGCAGGCTTCCGTGCCTGCAGAACAGGGATGATGACAGTAATACCCATTCTCACATAGCTGTGGTGATCATCAGAACAACTGGGGCACGTGGGTGGCTCAGCCACTTAAGTGTCCAACTCTTGATTTGGGCTCAGGTCATGATCTCACACTTATAGAGCAGAGACAGAGCCCCGTGCTGGGCTCCATGCTGGGTGTGGAGCCTGGTTAGGATTCTCCCTCTCCCTCTGCAACTCCCCCACACGCATGTGTGCTCTAGCTCTCCTCCTCCCCCCAAAAATACATAAGTAAAATAAAACAACCAATCAGTGGGAAGTGTTTACTACAATGTCTGGCATGCTAACTTGAGATGGTAAATGTGAGACCATACATAAATATACGCAAGTAAATTTAAGTTCTAGCAATCTAGATTCCCCAAGTCTAGAGTGGTTCTCAAATATTAGCATTCCAGAATCTTGGAGGGCTTGTTAAAAAACACATTGCCAGGCCCCACCCTCAAAATTTAATTTAATACTTCTTACGAAGACCTAGTAATCTACACTTCTGTCAAGTTCTCAGGTGATGCTGATGCTACCTGAAGAGCACAATTAGAGAATGACTCCTCTAAGACAGTGGTTTTCACCAGAGATGTCCAAGAGATCACCTACAGAGCCTTGGAAAACAATATAAGCGAAGCCCATGCCTGCAGATTCTGATTATGTAGGAAGATTTGGATTTGAGCCCCAGAATTTGTGCTGTTTTTTTGTTTTGTTTTTTTTTTCCCCTTCAGTCTTTGTCTCTAAATCTCCACAGATAAATCTAATACATGTCTGGGCAGGAAGCCTCAGCCCTACATAATATAAATAGCACAAAACTTGCAAGTTCATATGCAAAGCAGTGAGAGCTGGAAGACTGTGCCCGTCAATCTTTTCCTGCCCCACATTATGGAGTATAAGTAGAACACTCACCCTGATACTCTCCCAATGCCTGTAATAATGCCACCGGCAGGCACCTCCTCATTAGCGTATAACTGGTAACCTGCAAACTGGGAAAATTCCAGAAATGGAGACCTGCAGGGAAGAGAGGATATTGCCTGAATTGAAGTTATTTTTTAAAAATGCATATTTAAAGTTATACGTGGAAAAGATTAACAAGCCAATGTTTCAAGCATGCATGTTGAACATATATAAAATCCACAAAAAAGAAAAATATTTAAACAAAATCTAGTGTGGGTAGTTTGAGGATTTACACAGTATAGCCATGAAATAGAACACTAAGTAGCTATTTTAAAGGATGTTGTACCAATGTGTTTATTAGTACAGAAAGAGAATAGCATGTAACACTTATATAAGCCCCTACCCTTTGCCCAGCTCTTTTTCAGGACCTTCAGAAACCTAACTCACTTGTACCTCAGAACTACTTCCTGAGGTAGATCCTATTATGATCCCCACTGACAGAGGAGGAAACTAAAAAAAAGATATTGAATCACTTGTCTGAAGTCACACAACTAGTAAGTGGCAGAGCTGGGTTTTGATAAGCAATCTAACCCCAGGGACCAGGCTCCACACCACTGTAGCTATTACTCCACCTTTCACTTACTTAAATGTTCAAGATCTAGTTAAGTAGGGGAAAAAAGGGTGTTATAAAACACCACATTTAGTATGATTCCATTTTTCTTATAAAAAAAAGTGTCTATTACACATACACCTAAGAACAGTCTAGAAGGATGCACACTTGGTGTTAACAGTGTTTTTGCCTCCAGGTTGGGAATATGGGTATATGTCATGAAAAAATACTTTCGGGGGCGCCTGGGTGGCCCAGTCGGTTAAGCGTCCGACTCTTGGTTTCAGCTCAGGTCATGATCTCATGCTTCGTGAGTTGGAGCCCCACATTGGGCTCCATACTGACAGTGTGGAGCCTGCCTGGGATTCTCTCCCTCTCTCACCACCCCTCCCCTGCTTGCTCTCTCTGTCTCTCAAAAATAAATAAGTAAATAAATTTTAAAGATTAAAAAAAAAAAAAAAGGAGGACTGAGTTTTTCAGTCAGTCAGGTGTCTGACTTCTACTCAGGTCATAATCTCACAGTTCGTGGGTTTGAGCCCCACGTCAGGCTCTGCACTAACAGTGTGGAGCCCACCTGGGATTCTCTCTCCCTCTCTGTCCCTCTCCCGCTGTGCTCCTCTTTCAAAATAAATACAAATAAAATTAAAAAAAAAAAAAACTTTTGGAGTCCTCATTCCCTTCTCTCCACCTGCATTCCCTCCACGCCAATCCTTCAGGAAATCCCACTGGGTTAGGTCTTGACAGGCCTAGAACGTGACATTCTCATCACCTCCAGTACTACTATCCTAAGTTCAAGTCACATCATGTCTCCTTTGAATCACTGCCACAGATGTCTAACTCATCTTGGTGCTTCCAGCCTTGCTGCCCACTTTCTACTCCCCAAACAGCAGCTAGAATGACTCTTTTCAGATGTAAGTCACGTAGATCGTAATAGTTTCATATTCAAAATCCCAAGAGCCTCCTCATTCCTCTCTGGATAAAAGCCAAAACTCTTGGGGTGCCTGAGTGGCTCAGTCGGTTAAACCTCCGACTTTAGATTTTGGTTCAGGCCATGATCTCATGGTTCATGAGTTCAACCCCATATCATGCTATGCGCTGACAGTGCAGAGCCTGCTTGGGATTCTCTCCCCAAGCACCCCACCCCTCACTCTCTCAAAATAAAAATAAACTTAAAAAAAAAAAGCCAAAACTTTTACACTAACCTCCAAGGTTTTATGGAATGGAACCCTACCTCCTACCACTCTCCCCTTCATGCCTTCTACCCCAAACACACTGGCATCCTCGGTTCTTGAGCGTATCAGCATATCCTGCACATTCCTACCTCAGGGCCTTTGCAATGGCTATTCCTTCTGTCTGTTAACACTCTTTCACTGTATTTCAGGGCTCTCTCTCTTCACTCCTTCAAATCTTTGCTCAGATGTCACTTTCTCAATGAGGCCTACCCTAACCACCTTATTTAAAACTACAACTTGACCCTCCTCCCTTATTCCGGTCTTTCTTTTTCCCATGACATTTATCACCTTCTAACATACTGCAGAACTTACATTTGTCATTTACTTTCTACTTCCTCCTGCTACAATGTAAACTCTAGTTGGACAAGGACCTGTGTCGGTTTTGTTCACTCATGTATCACTAGCACCTATAACAGTGCCTGACACTTAGCCTCTCAATAAACATTTGTTGTTGAATCTTAAGAGTAAGAATCAGAATTTTAAATCACTTATTTATAAAACTGTTTAAGAAAGTACCACAGATTAGAGAACACTTGAGTTAGCACTTGGGCTATACCAACCCGGGGTCTATAAGACTGTCCACTCTTTCTCTGGCTAAAAGTTTTCCTCTTGATATGTGGCGTTCTCGGGCTTTTTCACTGCCTCCTGCGATAAAAACATGATTAGATTAGATTGATAGCATATAAGGTCTCGCAGTAATTTAAGGCCAGAAAAACATAAAACAGCCCAAAATACAGCACTTTTAAAAGTTCAACGTATCTGGGGCGCCTGGGTGGCGCAGTCGGTTAAGCGTCCGACTTCAGCCAGGTCATGATCTCGCGGTCCGTGAGTTCGAGCCCCGTGTCGGGCTCTGGGCTGATGGCTCAGAGCCTGGAGCCTGTTTCCGATTCTGTGTCTCCCTCTCTCTCTGCCCCTCCCCCGTTCATGCTCTGTCTCTCTCTGTCCCAAAAATAAATAACCGTTGAAAAAAAAAAAAAAAGTTCAACGTATCTTTTCAGAAACAGCTAACTTTCAGATCTTCCATTCAACTCACAAGCTTTATTTTCTGAAGTAAATAAACTTGCATTAAAAAAAAAAAAAACAGTCGATTTCTGATTTCACAGCATACCATACATTTTCTGAATTCACTGGTAATTGCTTAAAAAAATAATATAGCATCTTCTCTGCAACTCATGCATTGCCAATACTGCCTCAACTCCACATCTGTTCAATACCTACGACTACCTAGCGCTCTGCTACGTACTATGTGAAATTTGAAAAAGTCCTAGCTTCATTTGTCCCAGGCGAAAAGCACTGTTTTAGAAATGACCTCCATGATGAGTGCAGCAAGACTTACCTAAAGGTAGGTGACCCATAACTTTTTACACTGTCTCCAAATGGGAGAGAGCTGCACACCTAACATGGCAACGAAGAAGTCCACTTTTGTTAGTATCTTCACTCAGAGACTGGCTTCTGTGTTTCCTCAAGTTGCTCCGGTCCAAGAAAACTACAGTAGTCAAAGAGCCCACGGAGGTAACCGGGTGAGGCTGCCTGAAGGGAACAGCACACCAACCCTCCCCAAGACTGACGGCTACTGGGCTCGGTATCTCGTGAATATCGATAACCCACTCTCAGCAACCCAAGGCATCAGACCAGAAAGGGAAGGATCATACAGTACCTTAATAGGTTTATTTTCACTGGTGCCCACGACTTTCAGCTTAATCCGCTCTGGGGCTCATGAAGTGTTCAGCTATCTAAAAAAGCTATTTCTTTGGGGGCTTTTTAGGGGAGAAAACAAGCTCTTACCTACTTCATACAAGCTTCCAAGTATTACCTTGTTTTTCAAACCAGGCCTCTTTCCTCTATCCAAGGGAATTTTTTTTTCCCTGAAGAGGCAGATGGCATATTTTTAAGATTAAATCTGCCTTAAAGTTACCAAGAAAATTGTATTACACATTTAACCTTTTAAAATGAAAATAATTCTAGGAGGCAAAGATTTAGTTCCAAAATAGTGTAATGAAGTCAAACCGCTCTTCTCTTTCTCCCAACCACTCAGAGGACCTGACTTCGCCTACTAAGATGGGTCTGGGTGTAGGAGAGCGCAGGAGAGAGGGGTTATCAAGGGCACAGGAAATTTCTGGGAGAGGCACGTTTATGATCTTGGTTGTAGTGCTGGTTTCACAAGGAATATACCTATGTCAAAACTCAAAATGTACATTTTAAATAATGCACTTTATTGTATACCAGTTATACCTTAATAATATTGTTTAAAAATAAATATTACAAGAAAAATGCACCTGAGGCAATGAAAGGAAAGCCAGGTCTTGTGGGGAGGGTCTTTGGAGAGTCAGGTGACCTAAATACTCACTAAAGGACTAGCAAGGGAGTGGTGGCCAGAGAAGGTAGAATGACAAAGAAGTGATAAGAAACACACACATTTGTTTTCCAAGTAATTAAGATAAAACCATTCTTTGTTAATTCCGCCTAGAGTATGAATTGGCAATTTGGAACAGCTGGTGACTTCCAGTTTTATTAGGAAAAATCAGAAAGAGGGCTATCCTTGAAGCAGATTTTCAGATTACAGAGCTCTGCTCCTCTGGCATTTAAACTGACTTGGGATATGTGGATAGCCATAAAAACAACATGACACAGCATCTTAGTTTTCCAAGGATTATTCTCAAAGATTCTGCACTATCTCCATTTCCACAGACTTGGAGACTGAAAAGCCCTTCTCCTAACTCGTTTACCATATTGCATTCATTCTAATACATACATTTTGTTCACACTTTTAACATCCCTGAAATCAGGAAGCATTCTACAGTTTACAGGATGTGGCTTTTTTAATGTTTCTTTATTTTGAAAGAGAGAGAGAGAGAGCACATGCACGTGCAAGTGAGGGAGGGGCAGAGAGAGAAGGAGAGACAGAATTCCAAGCAGGCTCCACACTCGGCTTGATTCTACAACCAAGATCATGACCTGAGGCGCAATCAAGAGTTGGGCCAACCAGGCACCCCTATAGCATCTTTTTTTTTTTTTTAAGTTTATTTACTTCGAGAGAGAGAGAGAGAGAGAGAGAGAGAGAGGGAGAGAGCATGAGCACCAGAAGGGGAGGGGCAGAGAGAGAGGGAGAGAGAATTCCAAGCAGGTTTCATGCTGTCAGCACGGAGCCCAACGCGGGGCTCAAACTCACAAACAATGAGTTCGTGACCTGAGCTGAAATCAAGAGTCACATGCTTAAGTGACTGAGCCACCCAGGCACCCCAAGCATCTTTTAATCAACACATCTGTCTGCCTCTGCCTGCACAGCACAAATGTCACTTCAACTGTGACGTGCATTGTTAGAACTGTATGCATGGAGTTAACTTCCATTTTAAAAGTCTTCAAAAACCATCTTTAGGTCATTACAAGTCCCCTGTTTTAACCACCAAAACTATTTGTGCTTTTCCATATTGGTAAAGTAATTATCACGCAACATTATAAAGCTAAGCACTTCAGAATCTATCAAAATACTTACAGTGGCACCTGCGGGGCTCAGTATGTTAAGCATCCAGCTCTTGATTTCTGCTCAGGTCATGATCTCATGGTTTGTGAGTTCAAGCCCCACGTTTGTGCTATAAGCCCAGAACCTACTTGAGAGTCTCTCTCTCTCTCTCTCTCTCTCTCTCTCTCTCTCTCTCTCTCTCTCTGCCCTATCCTGCTCGCATGTGCAAGCAGGCACACACACTCTCTCTCAAAATAAATGAATAAGCTTTAAAAAAAAAAAACAACTTATTTTGGAAATAGCTTTTAGTTTCAACTCACAAAGCCTTCTAAAGTAAATTTTTGCATTGACCAATAATGGCACAGCAGAATTTGCTGTAATTGTTTATACATTAATAGTTTACATTCCCTATGATGCAATTTCTTCCAAGCAAAAGGATGTCTATTATGTCCACAATTTGAAAATAGAAAATAATAACAATTTGCCAAGTTCTTAGGAAATATCATTTATTTAATCAGCAATAAACCCACATAGACATTATTTCCAAGTTATATAACAAAGCAGAAAATTCATAATTATGCAAAATTAGTATATAGGATGAATATAACTAATGAACAGAAAAGGTTTCAGTTGCTTCAGGTAAAACAAAAATTTTAATGGATGCTGTGGCTGAAATAAACCTTTAAGCAGAAATACTTTGAAAATTAGTGAATCTGAGGGGCACCTGGGTGGCTCAGTCGTTTGAGCCTCTGACTTCGGCTCAGGTCATAATCTCCTGGTTTGTGGGTTCAAGCCCTGCATCTGATTTGTGCTGACAGCTCAAGCCCAGAGCCTGCTTCAGATTCTGTGTCTCCCTCTCTCTCTGCCCCTTCCCTGCTCATGCTTTGTCTCTCTCAAAAATAAATAAACATAAAAAAACTTTTTAAATTGTAAATCTGAAATTTTACTTTTTCCCACATAATGGCAATGTTGTAAGAGCAAAAAAACTGACAACAGGAAAAAATGAAATGTCAGCACACCAACAAACAGTTTTGAAGAGTCAAAGCTTACTGCTACTGGTTTTTCCTAAAACCAATAACTATCAAGGAACATTTTCATTAAAAGCATAAAAGGAAGAATAAATGAGTGTTTACCTAATCTTATTTTCTGTGCTCGTTCATGGAGCTGATTTACAAGTACTTTCATCTGTTCATAGTTTTCCTAAAACAGAAGCAAAGAAAGAAAGGGAGAGTAATATTAGAAAGCAATTATCTTTTTTTTTTTAACCAAAGTAAGGGCTAATGTGAACATCATGTGTCACTGCATGTGGCCTCACACCTACCCATGTGGCCTCCATGTGGTCACTCCATTGGATGGAAAGGATGACTCCTGCCTCTCCATCTCTGCCCAAGCTCCCCTTCACTACCACCTTCCCTCTCCAGTCCATCAATCCTAATATTACCCCTCTTTAGAGATCAATTCATGTTCCCTCTCATCTGTAACACCTCTCATTTCTGGTCACTCCTACTCATTTACTATCTTTCTTCCTTCAGCATTAACCAAACTTAATTCATTTCTATTTGTTTTCCTATTTTAAGGAATATAAGCCCTTTGAGAATTAAAATGCCATCTTCCTTTTTCTGTCCCATCAATCACTGCCCTAAGAAGTTTCCAACCAATGCAGAAATACTTGGGGGTACCTGGGTGGTTCAGTCGGTTGAGTATCGGACTCTTGATATCAGCTCAAGGCATGATCTCACAGTTCGTGGGTTCAAGCCCCACATCACCCTCTTCACTAACTTTGCAAAAGCTGCTTGGGATTTTTGGTCTTCCTCTCTCTCTCTCTCTGCCCCTTCCCTGCTCGAATGCTCACTCTCTCTCAAAATAAATAAATAAGGGGCCCCTGGGTGGCTCAGTCGGTTAAGCGTCCAACTTCGGCTCAGGTCACGATCTCACAGTTTGAGTTCAAGCCCCGTGTCAGGCTCTGTGCTGACAGCTCAGAGCCTGGAGCCTGCTTCAGATTCTGTGTCTCCTTCTTGTTCTGCCCCTCTCCTACTCTTTCTCTCTGTCTCTCAAAAATAATAAAACATTAAAAAATTTTTTAAATAAATAAGTAAACATTAAAATAAAACACTTGCTAACTGACAAATTACACTTAAAAACAGAGCCCAGGAAACACAACAGATCCTATTTTATATTTAAAAAGGAACAAGAGCCACCTGGGTGGCTCAGTCAATTAAGCTTCTGACTTCAGCTCACGTCATGATCTCATGGGTTCCGAGATCGAGTGCCGTGCTGGGCTCTGGGCTGACAGCTCAGAGCCTGGAACCTGCTTCGGATTCTGTCTCCCTCTCTCTCTGCCCCTCCCCCACTCACACACACACACTCTATCTCTCTCTCTCTAAGGTAAACACTAAAAAAAAACTTATAAATAAATAAAAAGGAACAAAACTCTATGTTTGCACGTCTTTAGAAATTTTCTAGAGTAACATACAAGAAAATATAAACTGTGAGAGGTGGAAAAAGGGTACAGGGCCTAATTTTTCACCTTCTGTAAATTTTGTTTGATCAGTATATTACTTTAGACCAAGAATTAAGTAGCTAGTTTTTGTTAAAATTCAGAGTTTAACCCACTAATACATTTTGCTCACCACGATGTCTTTAACATCTCTGATGATCTAATTCCTTTTACATGATGCAATACTAAGCAGCTTGCCAGCTGTTCAAAACTGGAAGAATTTACCGTGTTTACAACAGAGCTCTATTTATTTTCTACAGCTCTAAGAGCTCCCAAGGTCAAGGTTTCTGCTACATTCTCTTGCTCTGCAAAATGCAGAAAATAAAAAAGGGAGAAGCAGCAGATTGTTAGGGAAAGAACCTCTGCCCTGGATCAGGGAGGTCCCAACCTCAGAACCATCTCTGCCTGCTAGCCCTGTGATGACTTCCCTGCGAGGTCTCCCAAGCCCTGTCCTACGGCAGACAACCTGTGGGAATAGAACTCCGTAACTCGCCTAGAACATTGTTTCCCAACCTTGACAGACATTGGAATCACTAGGAAGCTTTGAAAAATAAAAATAAAAACAAACCCTCAGGGATTCTGATGTCACTGGTTTCAAATGTGGCCTGGGCATTAAGCACCATAAAGGTTCCCCAAGCGATTTAAAATTTTTTTTTTCAACGTTTTTATTTATTTTTGGGACAGAGAGAGACAGAGCATGAACGGGGGAGGGGCAGAGAGAGAGGGAGACACAGAATCGGAAACAGGCTCCAGGCTCCGAGCCATCAGCCCAGAGCCCGACGCGGGGCTCGAACTCACGGACCGCGAGATCGTGACCTGGCTGAAGCCGGACGCTTAACCGACTGCGCCACCCAGGCGCCCCCCCCAAGCGATTTAAATATCCAACCAAAAACAGAGGAACACTGGCCCATAGTCTCCATTTCTGAGTTACCCTCAAGGCAAATTGGAAACCTACCAAAAGAGGGGTTTGGTAATAGGCAAAGGGTTCTTTTATCACCAGAATTTTTTCAGATTACCATAGTATTTGCTGATATTAAGAGCATGAGGCAGTGGAAGCTGAGAACTTCGCTCTAATACAAAGCCTAGGTTAGAGATCCTTTTTATTCACAGTTAGCAAAGTCAGAAACTCCCAACTTCATGAATTGCGTCAGACAGAAACAAAGCTCTGCACTGGAGCGTGTCTGTTCAGCCCATCACCAAGAGATGGCATTAGAGCCACGTGTGTAATGCCACCTGACGTGTATGAGGAGACTGAGCAGCCTTTCAAAACCTAACATCCAACCTCGGTATTGACAGCCTCCTAGGCTGAGAACTACTGCTAGTAAGCAGGAGCTGCGTCCTGAACTCCTTTGTCGTCTGCGAGAGACACAGCAGAGGGAATTTGTAAGGGGAAGACCTCCTTGTATGAACAAAACAGAGTGGTAAGGAAGCTCCGGGGGACGGAGTTGGTGGCCAACTCCTATCTGTAGCTAAAGGGCATCTTCTCTATGGACTCTCTCACCCTACCCTGCACTGCAGCTCTGTGGCTCAGGGCTGGGTGCTACTCTGGTCTCAGGCCCTGGGCACCCGCTCTGTGCTGCTGAACACACAGGGTGAGGAAAAGATCTGATTACTATGTTGCTAAGTGGAAAGGAAAGCAGATTATTTTACTGCAACAAGTAAATATTTTTTGCTGGTTTTGTGCTTAAAGTCTAACTTGTCACTTCTACCTTTATTCTAAGGTTAAAAATCCACCTCATAAATGTCTAAGATACCTTTTTTTTTTTTTAAGTAAGCTCTATGCCCAACATAGGGCCAGAACTCATGACCCCAAGATCAAGAGTCACACGCTCTACTGACTGAGCCAGCCAGCAGCCACTTAGAAACCTTGATCTCAAGAATCCCCACGGATGGTGAAGCGCCTTCATGAGGATAGGCAGCCTTCTCAAATGCTCCACTGTTTGGAATTTCACTTTCTCTCTCTGCCACTCTCAGCATGTGATTCTATGGTTATTCAACAAAAGATGTGCTCACTGTTGAGCTTAAGGAATTTCTGAAAAAGAACATCATCCAAACTGTTAACCCTTGTGTCTCCTCACTTTCTAGTAGTCAGGTTAAAAGATAATCTGAAAAATACACTGTAGGAAAGAAAAGAGAAGCCACATATATTGTTCAACATGTGACTCCAAGTTCAATAAAAGGAATTTGGTGCTAATGGGAAAAAAAAATCTGAATACCTACTGTCTCAGCAAGGTATGTGAAAAGCTAACACATTTACCTTGGAGTAAGCTTATATTGTTAGCTTAAAATTGATAGGATGAAGAAAAAAAAGTTTTTCCAGTGACATTATTTGCAGCTAATTCTCAAACAAGTCCATCCAGTCATTATGACATACTATCTTCTGCTCAGTCCTAACTTATTTAGCTCAACAGCACTAGAAAATGAATAGACAGGTTACAGTATGGCAAAGTGAAGGGGCAGGGATTTCTCTAACATGTTCAGCTCCTCTTTAATGGGGTTTGTCATTGTTGTTAATAAAAGAAATTTAGGGCCACCTGGGTGGCTCAGTCAGTGAAGTGTCCAACTTCATCTTAGGTCATGATCTCATGGTTCGTGAGTTTGAGCCCCATGTCAGGCTCTGCGCTGACAGCTGGGAGCCTGGAGCCTGTTTCAGATTCTGTGTCTCCCTCTCTCTCTGCCCCTCCCCCACTCATGCTCTGTCTCTCTGTCTCTCTCTCTCTCTCTCTCTCTCTCTCTCTCAAAAATAAATCAACATAAAAATTAAAAATAGAAGAAACTTAACTTTGTTTCATGGAAATTTTCAAACATATACAAAAGCAAAAAAGATTAGTATAATGTAGCCAATGTCCTTCAACAATTATCCACAATGGCCCAAGCTTTTTTATTTTTGCCCCCACCCTGAATTATTTTGAAGAAAATACTAGACATAACACTTCCTCTGTAAGTATTTCCAAATCTCCAAAAGATGAGGACCATTACTGCATACCAATACTGTTAATAAAATCAAATATCCAATTAGTGAAGACACTTCCTCAGCTGTCAGAGGAAGTTTACAGTTTACAGTTTTTTACAGTTTATTTGAATAGGATTCTATGGAAGGTCTATATAGCCACAAGCGACTGATATTTCTTAAGTCTTTTCTGAAATTCTCTGAAACTAAGTCTTTTCTAAGTTCGCCCATCTTTTTTTTTGCCTTGACATGTTCTCTTTGTCCCCTAGATTTTTCCCACAATGTTAAATGCATCCTCCCAGTATCCTTCAACAAGTTCTTCTTCCCTTGCAGATCTAGAGGCTGATGGGATTTTGTTGTGCCATAGTTTCTTATTTTTCCCCCAACTCATCAAGAATTAGCTGACCTCGGGGAGCCTGGGTGGTTCAGTCGGTTGAGCATCCGACTCTTGGTTTGGGCTCAGGTCATGATCTCAGGGTTGTAGGATCAAGCCCCGAGTGGGGCTCCACTTGCCACTTAAGATTCTCCTTCTGCAGGGCATCTGGGTGGCTCAGCTGGTTGAGCATCCGTCGGACTTTGGCTCAGGTCAGGATCTCACAGTTGAGTTTGAGCTCTGTATTGCGTTCTGTGAGGACAGTTTAGAGCCTGGAGTCTGCTTTGGACTCTGTGTTTCCCTTTCTCTCTGTCCCTCCCCAACTTGCATTCTCCCTCTCTCTCTCAAAAATAAATATTTTTTAAAAAGAAAGAAAAAGATTCTCCCTCTGTCCCTCTTTCTCTAAAATTTTTTAAAGTGAAAAAAAAAAAAAATTAGCTGATGCCCCTCCACCTGCATTCTACCTCCCAGTCTTCTGTCAACTTTGCAAACCACAGGCACCAAAGTTCAGAATTGATGAGTAGTTCCATACACACAGAGAAAACAAGTAATTCTCTACTAAAGTGGGCTGAAACCCAAGGTACAATTGCTATAGCCTATGACACTGACCAATTTAGAACAAAGTCAATCAAACCTAAAGCTACTTATACAAGGGATCTTTATCCTAGCTAAGCCAGTCTTCCAATTAAGAAATAAAGGAAATTGTCACCAATTGCCAAGGCTTTCTGAAGCATATGGCCATGAGAAGTGACAGCAGGCAGTTTGGATTCCTAGTCACTAGGAAAACTGGGCAGAGAGAAACCAGACTGGGGCCAGGGCTCCTAGGTGCCATCTCCCACCCAAAGCAGAGCTTTATTTTTTGTTCCCCTCTTGTGGGTTTTTGTTTGCCTTAAAGTTTACTACTTGTAGCTGGTGGCCCCAGAAGACAAGGATACACCTAAGTGAAATCTTTTAACGTGCAATATAAGAACACATCCACTCTCTCTCTACTGTTTATCTGTGGCAGACACGTAGAGCTGCTTATCCATATCCATTCTTCCCATCCTTCTTAATGATGAAATCCCAATTTTATTCAAGGTAACAACATGGCTGGCTGGAAAAGTAAAACACTGTAGCCTCCTTTTGTAGACAGGTGTGGCCATGTGACTAAATTCTAACCAATGAAATAGAGGCAGTTGTTAGGCATGACTTCTAGAAAGGCTTCTTAAAAAGAAAACAAACAGGTGAGGGTGTCCTTTCGCCTACTCTCCCTTCCTCCTCTTTGTCCCTGAACTCAGACATAATAGGTGGAACTTATGTGGCAACCTCTACAGCATGAGATAGAATGTATTACTTACTCAAAATTCTTTTGTCCCTCTCATCCTTGCCAAGGTTCAGTGTGAGATTATCCTTCCCCACCCACAGTCTATGAGTCTGTCCCTTTTACTTGCTTTGACCAGTGGAATGTGGGCAAGGGTGACAGTGTACCAACTGCAAGCAAAGGCTCTAAAAGGGACAGTGCTTCCATACTCCCATCTTGAATCCCAGCCTTCCATTATGAGAGAAGCATCCCTCGGCAGCCACTGCCTCTTCGGTCTGAGTTGGGGAATAAAAAACAAATACAGCAGACCTGAATCTGGTGCACTGCCCAGAGAAGAACCACCACAACCAACCCTGATCCCAGAGCAAAAAATAAATATCTGTTCTTTTGGACACAGAGATCTTGGGATTGTTTGCTATACAGCATTACTGAAGCGAAAAGCTGGCTAAACAGATCCTGAGATGACATCACGGAGGGAAGGAAAAGTTGCGAGAGCTAATACTTCTTGAGGGCTTATTATGTCCCAGGCAATGTTACAGGCAGCCACTAATTGTCCTGATGGTTCTATAAGATATGCACAGTTATTAATGCTATTATACAATTGAGGTAACTGAGGTACAGAGAGGTTAAGTAACTAGTCCAAAATCACTCAGCTAACAAGTAATAGAGCCAGGATTTAAGCCAAGGCTCACTAGTTCCAGAACCTTGCTCTTAAACCATTATGCCACACTGTCTTTGCCCACTCACAGGGCCACTGTTAACACTTTAGCTTATTTCCCTCCTGTTTTTTTTTTCCTCTCCATGGAAATATGTTATTTTTTAGTTTTTAACATACATGAAATACTAGACTAAGACCTTTCCCATCATACCACAACTACTTCCGTATTCTAATTACTAGTGCACAGACCGGACCAGAACATTAAACATTTTACACAGAGAAAGAAGTTATATGCTCAGGCCTATACCCCCAAACCCCTAGCTAACAGCCACCATCAAAAACATAGGCCTCGGGGCGCCTGGGTGGCTCAATCAGTTAAGCCTCCAACTTCGGCTCAGGTCATGATCATGCAGTTCGTGAGTTCGGGCTCTGTGCTGTCAGCTGAGCCTGGAGCATGCTTCAGATTCTGTCTCCCTCTCTCTCTGACCCTTCCCCGTTCACACTCTGTCTCTGTCTCCTTCAAAAATGAATAAACATTAAAAAAGCAAAACAAAACAAAACACAGGCCTGGACCTAAAGCCAAAAAGATGGCAGACCAGGAAGCTCCAGGCCCTCATTCTCCCACAGAGACATGCCCAAACAACCAAAAACTGGCTAAAATAACCTTACAGAAACTCTGGAAAATGTCAAAAGCCTACAGCAACCAGAAGAACACCCAGCCAAGAAGTCATATTCAAAACAGAAACAAGTCTCTCCTCCATACTGCCACCACACTAATGATTCGATCACATCCCATAGGATTTTGCCACTTCCCTACTTAAATATCTTAGCAGATATTTAGCATATCTTAGCATAGATATCTTAGCAGCTCTGACCCAACAACAATCAAGATCCAACTCACTCATTACTTTGTATCTGTGGCTTTCTGTAACCACCTTTTTCAAGTTTTAGATACCACTTACCACAATGCACTGTAAGTACATGCTTTCTTGTTCACCTTCCCCACAAAATTATGACCTATACCAAGTACCTAACATACTGCCTAAACCAAAGAAACCACTTAATATTTCTGAATTAAACAGTTCTCTCCCGACCCCAGAAAATCTAGACTTTAGGAACCCTCTCACTGGATACTGTTTGCTTCAGCCTGCCTGTTTTCTTTCGATGTAAGGAAACTGTTTAAAATGTCTTTTCTGAAAGTTACTTGTACAACTTAAATGTTATCTGTATAACCTCAGAAACCATGGGATAGGGTGGAATTTCCCGGCTTTGAAATTTCACAGGCTGTTTCTGTGACACTGTTATACCTCCCAATTCCAAGAAAGGGTTATTCAAAGACAGCGTGCGATAAGTATGTTCTATTAACATAACCAACTATTTAACTAAAGTCTGGTAAGCACAACCCTATCTGTACCAGGCAAGTGGTTCCCAAAGCTGGACTTCGCCAAGCCCTCAGGACTTCACTAACAACGCAAACACCAGGATCCCACCCCAGAGACCCCAAAGATCCAGGCCGGGGCTTAACGCAGCCGTATATTCAACAAGTTCCTCGGCTGACAATGCTAAGTCCGGTTTTGAGAACCACTGATTTCAAAGATACAAAATACAGTGCCAGTGCTAAAAGTGAACTAAGATATATTTTATTTGGAACTATCTTCCTCTGCAAACTTCACGACCCCTACTGTGTCCCAGAATCATGACTGGAGGCTCCAGAGAAAAGAACAGAGCTGTTAAAGTGTGTCCACAGTTCACCGGCTTCCTTGTCCGGCCAGTGTTTAGTCCTGTCCGGCCCACACTGGCGGACACAGGAAGAGGAGTCACAGGCTCAGTCAGGGGTTTCCAGGCCCGGGCCGCCGGAGCGCTCGCGCAGCCTACCTGGTAGATGGCAGAACCCGAGTCCGGCTGGGTACCCAGTGTGGCCACCGAGTCCCCGTGATAAGCGCGCGGCCCGGGTACAAGGGCGCGGGCGCACGGCCGCAGGGCTAACCTCAGGGAAGCCCACATGACAGCCGGCCCGGAGCGAAGAACTAGCGCAACAGAGCGGCCCGCGCAGGTTCAGACTTGGTTATTTCCCAGCCGGCTTCCCGGAGTCGGGGTACAGCTCAGCTCGCGTCCTTACAGCCCAACCCGCCTGAAACACCCCAAAGTCTCAGGGCAGCCACCGCACGTGCGTGGGCTCGCCAGCCGTAAAATGTCGACGCTGCGCACCACGCCCCCCTAACTCAGCCAATAAGCGACAGAGGCGCAGCACCGCGAGGTCCTGTCCCCTCGCGAGCGCGGGAGTTCCGCGGTCCGGAGGCGGAGCCACCTTCCCTTTGCCGCCCCTCCTGTCTGCTCGCTGTGCTGGCTAGGTGAAGTTCAGTGTCTTGGGAATCGTCTCTGATGGTTTTCCTCGTGCTGTTTTCTTCTTCCCCTCTTAATAGAAAGGGGCTTGTGGGGGAGGGGAAGGAAAAAGGAAAAGAAAAAAAAAGTTAGAGAGGGAGAGAGCCAATCAATAAGAGACTCTTAAAAACTGAGAATAAGCACTGGGTTGAGCACTAGGTGTTGTATGGAAACCAATTCGACAATAAATTTCATATTTAAAAAAAAAGGGGGAGCTGGCACTTGAAAAATCTTATCCCTATAGGAGAGCTGGAAACCGAACAGGCAATTAAGCTGTCCTGAGAAACAAAACTCTTTAAAGGAGATACATATTTATTCATTCATTCAGCAAATATTTCTTCAGTGTCTCCTGTGTCCATTGCTCTTCTGGCGCTGGATCTTATAATTTCATGAGTCTTCCAGCTTTGTATTCTCTTTCAGGTGTTTTGTTTTTGTTTTTGGCTATTTGGGGTGGGCTTCTTGAGATTCCGTATTAATTTTAGTATGGGTTTTTCTGTTTCTGAAAAAAAAAATGTCATTGGGGTTTTGATAGGGATTGCATTGAATCTGTTCACACTGGATAATATTGACATCTTAATGGGGCGCCTGGTTAGCTCAGGTCATGACCTCAAAGTTTGTGAGTGTGAGCCCTGCATCGGGCTCTGTGCTGACAGCTCAGAGCCTGGAGCCTGCTTCGGATTCTGTGTCTCCCTCACTCTCTGCCCCTCCCCCACACATGCTAGCACGCGCTCTCTCTCTGTCTCTCTCTCTGTCTCTCTCAGAAATAAACATTTAAAAAATTTTTTTAAATATATTGACAACAGTATTAAGTTTTGCAGTCCATGGACATGGAATGTGTTACCAGGTATTTGTGTCTTTAATTTCTTTCAGCAATGTTTTGTAGTTTTCATTGGGCAAGTTTTACACCTCCTTGGTTAATTCTTATTTTATGCTTTTGGTATTTTATTATTTTTGATATTATTGTAAATGGAAATTGTCTCTGTAATTTCCTTTTCAACTTGTTCATTATTAGTGTATAAAAATCCAATTGGTCTTTGTGTGTTGACTTTGTATCCTGCTCTTTGCTGAATTCATTTATTCTAACAGTATCCTGCTACTTTGCTGAATTCATTTATTCTAACAACGTTTTTTTGTCGGGGGTGGATCTTTAGGGATATTCTACATACTTCTCATCTGCAAAGAGATCATTTTACTTCTTCCCTTCCAATTTGAATGCCTTTTATTTCTCATTTTTGCCTAATTGCTCTGGCTAGGACTTCCAGCATTATGTGAATAGCAGTGGCAAAAGTGGACCTTCTTGCCTTGTTCCTGATCTTCAGAGGAAACACTTTCAGTCTTTCATCACTGACTATGATGTTTGCTGTGCATTTTTCATATGCAGCCTTTATGATGTTAAGGTAGTTTTCTTGTATCCTTAGTTGATTGTTTTTATTATGAATGAGTGTTGAATTTTGTGAAATGTTTTTCTGCATCATTTGAAATGATCATGTGTGTCTTATTTTCTTCTTTATTCTGTTAATGTGGTATATTTCATTGATCAGTTTTGGTATGTTGAACCATCATCTTTGCATTCCAGGAATAAGCCCCACTTGGTCATGGTGTATAATCCTTTTTATTATGGTGCTGAATTCAGTTTACCAGTATTGTATTGAGGATTTTGCATCAACATACATAAGGGTATTGGTCTGTAAGGTTCTTGTGTCGTTGTCTGGGTTTGGAATCAGGATAATGGCCTCAGAAAGCATCAGGAAGTGTTCTCATCAATTTTTTGTAGAAGTTTGAGAATGATTGGTATTAGTTCTTCTTTAAATGTTTGGTAGAATTACTGAAGCCACAAAGTCCTTTTTGTCTGGAGTTTGTTTTTGATTACTGATTCAATCTTTTTACTGTATATCTATTCAAATTTTGTCTGGAGTTTTTTTGTTGTTGTTGTTTGTTTGTTTTAGAGAGAGAGAGACACCACGAGCAGAGGAGAGGGGCAGAAGGAGAGAAAATCTTAAGCAGGCTTCACACTCAGCGCGGATCCCAACACGGGGCTTGATCCAATGACCCTGGGATCATGACCTGAGCTAAAATCAAGAGCCAGACTCTCAACTGACAGAGCCACCCAGGCACTTCTCAAGTTTTCGATTTCCTTGCAATGTAGTCTTGGTAGGTTTTGTTTCTAGGGATTTGTCCCGTTTCATCTAGGTTATCCAGTTTGTTGGTGTGGAGTTGTTCATAGTGTTGTTTACTTTTTTACTTTAGGGAATACAATATTTCAGCTTTCATAATGGAAATAAAGATGTTTTTACCTCTTTCTCTCATAAATGATCCCAAAGCAACAAAGGAGCACAAAAAAGAATTCATATCCCACCTTCAGTTAAACTAGGACACATGTGAAGACAGTAAGCAAAAATAGGAATGATAAATTTAGCAGAAAAAAGGAAGCTGAAATCTAAGTGCTTGCAGTGGAAGATAAAAACAAGTAACAAGTCAGTTTGCCTCCCAGAAATCCCTGCAAGGCTCAGAAATTGGTGGCACCAGCAACAGAGAAAGGTGTGGATGGATGTGGGGAGAAGCGGTGGAGACCAAGAAACAGTGGAACTACTTGGAAATCTGTATAAGAAGTAATTAGAACCCTGGATTTCCATTCCCACTTTGCCCAGGAGAAATTTTCTGGAGAAATTGCCATCTCAGAAATTTCAAATATAGGGACATTAGACAAGAGTGAAGTGCCAGACTGAAATCAAAAAGATTAAAAGTTTGGAGGCCAAATCAAGAAAACCCTGTTCCCCACCTTCTTTTTTCCTCCAAGGTCTCAAATGCTGGCTACCAGCATTTATCTACAAGTCCATATAGAAGTTTATATAGAAGTCTAGAGAAACCTTAACACTTAACAGAAAAGATCAACAGTGACATTTGAAGTTCCCCAATGGAAAAATTCCTTAGAAAATAATGCATCTACAGTGTACCTCCAAATTGGCATGTCCTATCTATCTATATTCCATTAAGCTTGTAAAAGCTCCCAATCAACATTTTAGAAACTTTCTCTAACATATACATGGATAGCCAAGGATCAACAGGCATTTGAGAAAGTTTTCAGCATGAAAAAAAGATACCCACCTCAACCAAGAAAACCTCAGAAGAAACCAGTAGTAAAAGGAACAGAATAAACTGCAACATCCTTAGAGAAATGAAAATATATGGCATTCATGAAACAAGAACAGGATTATGAAAAAAATTTTAAAAGCTTCTGGAAATAAATTATGAAATCAAGAATTTTAATCTGTAGAAGGGAAGGAAACATGGAAGTAAAAAAATTTTTTAATGTTCATTTTGAGAGAGAGTGAGCGAACAAGTCAGCATGAGCAAGGGAGGGGCAGAGGAAGAGCATCCCAAGCAGGCTCCCAGCTACAGCGCAAAGTCTGATGTGAGGCTTGACCTCATGACTGGCTCAATCTCATGACTGTGACATCATGACCTGAGCCAAAATCAAGAGTCAGACGCTTAACGGACTGAGCCAGCCAGGCACCCCTGGAAATAAAATTTTAAGCCTCATTTCCAATTTAAAATTTGGTAGAAATGTAATCAAAGCTAGAGATTACAAGCTTTAATTAGTCACTTAATGAGAAATTATTAAGATGGGAAAACATGTCATAAGGAAACAAGATACTCTGCTAGATAAATTTATTAGATAAATGAGAGGTTAGCAATTATTTCCTGATTGGCATTTAACTTCAGTTTATTCTTAATGTTATACTTATCTAAAGTTTTAGTGGTTTATACTTGTGTATCTTACTATAATTGAGTTTTTAACTCTATTTGCTAAAGGCAAATAGCATTGCTAGAATATTGAAAGGCTTCCTTTAATAGACCCAAGGGTTGCTTTTAAACCTTAAGACTATGGGGGCGCCTGGGTGGTTCAGTTGGTTGGGCGTCCAACTTCAGCTCAGGTCATGATCTCACAGTCCATGAGTTCAAGCCCCACATGAGGCTATGTGCTGACAGCTCAGAGCCTGGAGCCTGCTTCAGATTCTGTGTCTCCCTCTCTCTCTGCCCCTCCCCTGCTCATGCTCTGTCTCTCCCAGTCTCAAAAATAAATAAAAATATTTTTAAAAAATTAAAAAAAAATAAACCTTAAGACTATGAATGGGTGCTATAGAAAACTGTTGTTAAAATCTTTATTATAATTCAAAAATCGTGTTTTAATATTTTAGCAATAAACAATTAGAAAATAAACACCATTTATAACACCATTTATAAATGGTTTTAAAAACATTTATAATGTCATCAAAGAGCATCAAGTCTTGGGGCTCCTGGCGGGCTTACTTGGTACGGCATATGACTTTTGATCTTGGGGTTGTGGGTTTGAGCCCCACGATGGGTATAGAGATTACATTAAAAAATCTTTTAAAAAAAAGAACATCAAGTACTTAGAAATGTAACAAATGAGGTAACACTAGTATGGATTTACACAAGAGAAATAAAAACATGTCTACAAAAAGATTTGCATAAGAATATATAAACAGTCCCCTAGGAAAATGAACAGGAAATTATGGTGTATTCGTATAATGTGGTATACTCATAACATAGAATAAAACTCAGCAGCAAAAGCAAACTGCTAACAGGGATGAATCCCAAAAACATTGAGCACAAGTAACCAGATAGAAAAAAACGGGCAGTGTGTGATTCCACAAAGTTTAAGTCCAAGCAAAACTAATCTCTAGGTGACAGAGGGGAAAGAGCTTAAGGGAACTTCCTGGCATGATGGAAATGTTTGTTTTGCAGGGTAGTTACAAAGGTGTATGCATTGTCCTTGCTCAAAGTGAATACTTCAGATCTGTGTATCTTATTAAATGTAAACTATGCCTTAAAACTGTTAACTGCAGGGGTGTCTGGGTGGTTCAGTCGGTTAAGCATCTGACTCTTGATCTTGGCTCACGTTATGATCTCATGGTTCTTCAGATCAAGACCCACGTCAGCTCTGTGCAGACAGTGCAGAGCTTCCTTGGGATTCTCTCTCCCTCTCTCTCCGCCCCTCCCGTGCGTGTACTCCCTCCCTCCCTCTCTCTCTCTCTCTCTCTCTCTCTCTCTCTCTCTCAAAACAAATAAATACATAAAAATATTTTTAATTAAAAAAAGATTAATAGAAACTGCAGATATGAGAACCGTGAAAATGAAAAGGACAAAATTATCAAAACAATAATATAAGAACATTTCCCAGAAGGGAAGTAAATGAAGATTCCATATTAAAAAGATCCATTAAGTTTCCAGCAGCATGAATTGAGGGGCGGGAAAGGAAGGCAAGCTTACACCAAAGTTTATTATTGTGAACAATACCAGGTCATAAAACTGTAAACAGGCAAGCCACTTTCAAAGGATAGATAGGGAATCAGAATGGAAACTGGAAACTGGAAGACAATGGAGCATGCCTTTAAAATGACATGAAAAGCATTTTCAAATTATTCAGAATTTTTATTCATAGCCTGAGAGTAGAATAAAGAAATTTCAGACACGAAATGTCTTAAATAATATTATCACCCATGTATCCTCTTGCCGTAAACAGTGGAGGATATACCCACCAAAAAAATCAAGAAAGACAATGGCATGGGCACTACAGAGAATCTAAACCAGGAAAGCAGGGTAGGAAGTTCATAGAGAAATGGCGAAGGGCAGTACCACAACGACAGCTGTACTGCACATAAAGACCTGTGAAGCCACTAGACCAGTTACAGTAGGAAGAAAGACGTCCATAAAGTTTTCCAGGAAAAAAAGCAAACTGTTTATCTGACAGTTTGGCCACGTGGAAAATTATATGGAGAGGCATTTTGAAGCAATTATTAACTACAAGAAAAACAAAAGGTTGCACCATAAATGTCACTTTAGTACATAATGTGGTACAGCATTGAATAATTACAATTAATACAGTAACAATACTGAATATGGATTAAGCCATAATTGTAACATATTAAGAGGGAAGGCATGGAAGGGAGAGTTTAAGAAAGCTAATACTCTTTTTTTTTATTTTTGAGAGAGCCTGCACACATGCGAGACAGAAGGGGAGGGGCAGAGAGAGAGGGAGAGAGAAAGACATAAAATCCAAAACAGGCTCCATGCTGTCAGTGCAAAGCCTTATTGTGGGGCTCAAACCCATGAATCATGAGATCACAACCTGAGATGAAGTCAGGCGCTCAACCAACTGAGCCACCCAGGTCCCAAGAAAGCTAAGTCAATTCACAATGCCTAATATTCATAAGTAAGAGATTAACAGAATAACCATATTTAGAAATATGTAATAACAGAAGAAATAGCTACTTTGAAATCTAGCACTACTTTACTTTTTAAGCCATGTACAATTTTTTTAATATGAAATAATGCATATTAAAAGGTTAGTACTGTGCCTAGCATAATAAATGGTAACCTATTGTTTTAAAAAAGTGAGTTTTTAAAAATCCAGGCAGGGGGAAATGAGAGTAACAAGTCAGAATTTTAGCCACAAATTTAGCTTTGCATTGATAAACAACATAAGGATACACACAGCCCACATAAAATATCAGACCAGTTGAACAGAAGCCCAATTATTCCTGGCACTGAAGTCAAATGTCTCCTACAGATTCTAAGTAGGATATTGGGTAATAAAACTTTTTAAAAGTCTGTAACATCATTATAGTAAAAATAACAATTTCTTTAGGCTTTTGCACTATTTGACATAATATCCCTAACCTCAAGCAGACAAAACAATGTAGGCGGCCCATATACATAGCTCTTTGATGATGTGACCAAATTCAATATAAAAATTCTATCTGGAGAAATGACTAGACTGCCCTTTAGGAAAATTTCTACAAATATTTCTCTCAGCCAAATTTTTTGACCAGCTAAGATTTTGCCAATATTCACTTCAGAAGTCCAGGATTATATTATGTTCAGGACTAAAGTTTCCCATTTGTCTTTCTCTACAGAGAAAACAAAATGGGAAGAGAAAAAAGAGTGAAAGAGATTGAGAGTTCTTGTACCTAAAAATTCATTATATAAGCAAAAAAGCAACTCTCCACGTGTCCTAAGTGGGAATGAGGGGAAAGGATATTCTTTATTCTTACAAGATCAAAAAAATATCCTTCACAGCAAGCGTATCAGATAAAAGATTAATTCTTCCAGGTATACCATATTTTTATGGAAGGAAGAAAGCTGTAGGTGAAAAACTGACAAGTTCTGGTTAATTAAACATTAATATCTTTCAGTTATTAATAAAAACACAACCGAAATAGTATAAAATAACTTTTATTTACATAATTTATACCTATAGAACATAACTGCTTTCTTTAGAACAAGAAAATTTACAAATGACAGATATTGCTTTTTGTCAAAAACTCCTTCAAGCAAGAGAGTATACACATGGTCACTTCTATTTCAAATAATATAGTCAACAGTGGATATTCATAATTTTTTCTGTGCCTCAATCATTTACCAACAATTAGGCTATTAAACCATCATGTTGATTGCTTGCTAAGACCGAAGTTTTCAGGAGGAAAAGTCAAGAAAACAAAACCATTATTCATACCTCTTTTAAGATTTATACAATTCTTCACAACATCATCTTTACATGAATCAGATTAAATATAGGTGTCACTAATTCTTTCCACTTTGTAAGGTAAAGACACTGATTACGTTTTCTCATTTTCCCAGATTAGTTTTAAGGATATAATAGTAGGACAATTTAGCTGGCTGACTTGATTCTCTAACACAATGAATGCCCAAAGATAAAATTATTTCTTATACAGTAAGAAATTATATCTTCCATAAAACCAATTCATTATAGATGTACAAGACAGATGTTAGCAAAGTTAAAAAATAAATATTACACAAGGGATAAAATAATAGTTTAACTGTGGCAACTTAACACTGAAACTAACATTAACTGAATGAAAGAAACTTTCAGAATATGAGACTTTAAAAAATTTTATAAAAACAGGGCATTAAAATGGCAATGTGATTTAATACCATGATTTTTTTGTGACATCTTAATCACACAAAATAAATTAATGCATACCTATTGAGAATTTCCACTCAGATTTATAGATACTCCTTTATGACAAAAAAGTTAAATTGTAAATTTCACTGTAAAGCAATGACTAAGCTGTTATTGTTGAGCCATATCCGATTTTACTAATGAACTCAAAAATTGGCCACAATTTTTTTCAATATACAGTTATCTAGACATTAAAATATTTTCCCAGCTGAAATACTGATCATTTTGTAATGCAATCAATCAACACAGTTTTAACTGTGATGCACAACTCTTAACTTCAATGATGAATATTTCATAGATAAGATACAGATGTCAGCACCTTAAGGTATGAAAATTGCTGTCTAACGTAGGGGTCAAACTAAAAGCCCAATCCAGCCATGTCAATCACTTAAGTGTCCCCTGGCTATTTGCACACTGAAATAGCAGAGTTTAGTAGTTGCCACAGATTCCTTCTGGCCCACAAGTTCAAAAATATTTTCTGGAAAATATTTTGACTCCTGCTCTGAGGCTTTTCAAATAGAAGATTAAATCTGCTTTTAAGAAGTTTGATTTGAACAACCACCAAAGATTTGCTTGGGTGGATAATGGAATTACATATGTAAATAACAAAATTTCAAAATTAAAAACAACCCTTAAATTAATACTGATGATAATCACTGAACAAAATCTTATTATCTTATTTTCTGCTTTAACATCACAATTATGTTCGATGCTTAAAGGTCTGAGTGTTCCTTAAGCAAAATTTAATGGGGGAAAAAAAACTATCAAGAAATCAGTTTTTTAAAAAAGGAATGTGTATAAGCGTATGTGTGTGTAAAGGGGATTGAGTTTTGTATGTAAATCTCCCTCATAAATTAAGGGTTTTTCCCCCAATCAAATCCTGAGATTATCCAAGAAATAACAAAAACCAAAAATTCACAGTACAAATTCAATATACTAAACTATGAGAAAAAATGTATTCAAAACATATACTATCCAAATACTTTAGTGATATAACTTTAAATATCTTTAAAATTAAAGAGGGAAAAGGGACAAACATAAATTTGTCAATGCCTTCTTTACCCATAATCTGAGTGGTGAAAATAATTAAAACTGAATATTCTTTTAAATAAACAATTTAAAAATAAATAAACTTTTTGATGTTTCGTCTTTATAAATAATAAGTTTAAATACTACTTACTTGTTCAATTAGGACTAATGTTACATCAACATCAATTAGAAAAATACATATTTTCCAGTCAAATAGATGAAAATAGAAAAGTTTTTAACATTTACCATACTAAAGTGGAGTTTCACAATATGCTTTCATATACCAAGAGGCAACTGAAAAGGCCTTCAGCAAAACCAACAAAGAACAACAACAACAACAAAAAAAAAACCTCCCACCCCCAAAAAAAGACCCCAGAAAAAAACCTTTACAAAAGAAGTTCACGAAGTGTTAAATACAATCCACCTCCGAATACTTGGGCACTGTGATTTATACATAAACATTTATCCAAAACACTCCAGAATGTCCATGTATGTTCAGCACAGGAAGAGTAAAAATGTAAACAAGAGAAGCTTTTTCTGTCTCAGAAGCAGTCTTAATTGCTTTGTGTTTCCAAAATGCTGAATCAATCAGAATGAAAGGAACCTCAGCAATGTTTTCCAATGATTATAAAAGCTTCAAATCAAGCTCATTAAATATTTAAAGTCAATCTAAAGAAAAACAGCCAGTGATGCTTTTTTCTAAATACTGCTTAGGTGATATAATTGACTCTGGAAATCCTAGACTTTGAAAAAAAAAAAAAACAACAAAAAAGTCTTTTATTATGTTTCATCCACTTCAATAAATATATCACTAAAAAAATATTCAGAGACTGTGGTTGGCCCCTCTTCAGGTGCCCGGGTTTGGCCAGTTTTACATTCCTCTTTTGGTAAGGGACGATCATAAGAAACCTAAAAAGATTAAAAAAAATAATAATAAGCATGCAATATAACATTTATATATTGGTAGTGGTAGTCTAAATTGATACTGCTTTTCCCTATCAGTTTAAACTACCACAAAGCAATACAGTGAGAGTTTTAAGTATGTTCATGCTCATTGACCAAATAATTTCATTTCTATGCTGTTATATTAGGGAAACAATACAAAACATATTAAGAGTTTTATGAATAAGGTAACCTTTCAAGCATTAGTTTTAATAAAACTGGACTCAACATAAAACAGCAGGCATGATTAGATTAATTACAGTATACACAAGGTCCATTATTTTACCCTAATTTCCACAAAAAAATTTTAATATAGAAAAAACTAACATTATCAAATCTGTAATGAAAAGTTTTAATAATCTGCATAAGAAGAGACAGACCCATGGAGAGCCTGGGTTGCTCAGCTGATTAAGCAGCCAGCTTCGGCTCAGGTCATGGTCTCACGGCTTGTGAGTTTGAGGCCTGCGTTGGGCTCTGTGCTGACAGTTCAGAGCCTAGAACCTGCTTCAGATTCTGTGTCTCCCTCTCTGTCCCTCCCCAACTCGTGCTCTGTCTCTCTCAAAAATAAATAAACATTAAAAAAAATTTTTTTTATAATAGAAAAGAATAGACCCACAAAACAGAACAGTATTCAAGGAAACATTACAAATTAAAGCAATCCTATCAAAAATTAGCATACTTAGAAATCTATGACAAATTAACACATAGGAACAGATATATGTATCAATGAAAAAGACTAGAAATATCCCCAACACATACAGGTGGAAATTTAGTATCTGAGAAAAGTGACATTTCAAAAAAAAAAAAAAAAAAAAAAAAAAAAAAATTGTATTATTTTTAAAATTATGTTGGACAACTGTATAACCATCTCAGGGGAAAAAAAAAAGTCAAACCTATATCCTCAACCAAATAAATTCTAGATTAATTAAAAGATGTAAATGTAGGGGCTCCTGGGTGGCTCAGTCAGTTAAGTGTCTGACTTCAAGTCAGATCATGATCCTGAGTTCGAGCCCTGTGTCAGGGTCTGTGCTGACAGCTCAGAGCCTTGAGCCTACTTTGGATTCTGTGCCTCTCTCTGCCCCTTCCCTGCTTGCACTCTGTCTCTCTCTCAAAAATAAACATTGAAAAAATAATCTACTCTAAAATATCATGGGAAAACACTTTCATAATCCTGGACTAAGGGAGGAGTGTCTTTTTAAATGACCAGAAAGGAAGAAGCCATAAAAGGAAAGAGTGATAAATTCATCTATGTAAAAATAAAAAAACATCTGCATGGCAAAAACTACATACACAAAATCAAAAGATAAAGGACATACAGGTTAAAAAAAACAAAAAAACAATAAACAAAACAAAACCATGTACAACCTTTGTCACAAAAGGTTTTCTTTAAGAGCTTCTACAAATCAATATGAAAAAGACTAATAAACCAAACATACGAACAGATGGTTCAGAGAAAACAAGTGATTCAAATACATGAAGAGGTGCTCAACTTCACTCATATATACTCATTAAATCTATGAAGAATGTCATAAGTGAAAAAAATTGATTATGTGCTAGCGTGAGGAAAAAGGCCCTCTCATATACTACTGATAAAAATAGAAACGGATATATTCGCTATGGAAGACAATCAAGTAATATCTGTCAAAAGAATGATCATTCCTTTTGATCAGCAATTCTATTTCTAGGAAGGAATTCAACCTATGGATAAAAGTGTAAAATCACTCATTTCTAAGTTAGATATTATCACATTATGTGAACTACCAAATCATTAGGAATAACCTAAATGGTTACCAGTGTGAGACCAATATTGCTCTATGGTACACGCAAACAATGGAGTATGATATAGTCATTAAAAATAATGAGGGCATTCTTGGGCACTTATTCCTCAAAAATGAACTTACATCCACACAAGAACTTGCATATGAATGTTCACAGCAGCCTTATCCATAATAGGCAAAAATTGAAAATAACCCAGATGTCCTTCAACTGGTGAAAGGATAAACATGAGAATTCTATTCAGCATTAAAAAGGAACAAATACATAAAACCATCTGGATGACTCTCTAGGGAACTATGCTGAGTGGGGAAAAAAGCTAATTCCAAAGGTATGATTCCATTTACACAACTGTATACAACATTCCACTTACATAACATTCTTTGAATGACAAATTTAATGGTGTAGAACAGGTTGCCAGAAGTTAAGGAGAGTAGAGGGAGTGCAATGGAAGTGTGTCTATAAATGGCAACACAAACAATCTCTGCGGTGACAGAACTCTTTTGTAGCTTGACTGTGGCATTGTTGTTATCCTGGTTGTGATACCGTACCATACTTTTGCAAGACGTTAACATTGGGGAAAAATGGATAAAAGGTGTATGGGATCTCTGTATTGTCTTTTAAAACTGCATGTGAGTCTACAATTATCCCAAAATAAAAAGTTTAATTTAAATTAAAAAAAAAAAAAAAAAGATGGGGTGCCTGGGTGGGTCAGTTGGTTAAGCGTCCAACCCTTGATTTCAGCCCAGGTCATAATCTCAGTTGGTGGGATGGAGCTCTGCGATGGGCTATGCGCTGATAGTGGAGAGTGCTTGGGATTCTCTTTCTCTCTCCCTGTCTCTCTGCCTCTCCCCTACCCACGCTCTCTCTCAAAATAAACATTTTAAAAAAGAGAGAGAGACTGAGACAGAGAAGGAGTAAGCTCTTTATATACTGTTTTGCAAAGATCTTTAAGATGGACTGTTATGGTGAAAACAGCAAGGAAGAACAGTATGCTGCTATTTATGAAACAAAAAGAAGAAAAATGTTTATATTTGTGTACACATAAAATATCTCTGGAAAAGTAAACCAACAGCTGATTAACAGCATACACTTATAAAAAGGGGAAACAAAGAAGCTAAAGGACAGATGTCAGAAACTTTGTAAACTTTTTTTGTAGATTATGAATTTGAAAACCTGTAGAATATAGTACTTATTCACAAAAAATAATAAAATAGCAATTTGAGAATTAGTCTTGCCTCACTCTATACCAAAGTCAATAACCATGAACAGAGTTCGTTTTAAAACTGATTACTGAACATTTTATACCTTGGGGAAAAACTCACACCCCCACTCACACTCTGTATCTCTCAAAAATAAATAAACGTAAAAAAAAAAACAAAAAATAAAACTTATGCATATTAAAAAACCTCCAAAATTTTATTTATTTATTTTTTTAATGGTAGACATTTAAAGTTTTACTGACGATATATTTTACTAAAAATGAAAATTGTATTTTAAAATAGGAAGTAGGGGTGCCTGGTTGACTCACTCGGCCAAGTGTCTGATTCTTGGTTTTGGCTCAGGTCATGATCTCGTGAGTTTGAGCCCCACATCGGGCTCCACGCCGACAGGGCTGAGCCTTGCGATTCTCTCTCTGCCTCTCTCCCGCTCTCTCTCTCAAAAATAAAGTAAAAAAAAAAAAAAAAAAAACCCATGAAGTAAATGAGAGTAATGATGATACTAATAGGGGATAAACCATATAACCTGGAGGCAGCTTGGTGCTGCTGAAGTAGTTAAAAAGTATTTCAGTAAATTCTTAACCTAATTCATGGAAGCTGTGGAACTTGGGCCCTTCTGTCACTTAACCTTCTGGGCCTGTGGGAGTAATACCATCAATATCTATCTTACAAGGATGTTTGTGTAAAAAAGAAGGTATTTGACAAGAATCTTGAGTATAGTAAGTGCTCAGTGAGTCATTACATTTTTACACATTGCTGGGTAACATGGTAGGAACCATGAACGTGGTGTCCAAGTGCCTGGAGTTTAGTAAATGCTGCATCTGATGAACGTCAGCCTTTCTGTCTGCTCCCAATGTCTTCTCTCTCCACCTGTCACGGCAGTTATTGAATGTGTGAATGTGTGTTTGCTTCCCCAGTATTTGACGTCATGTCCAGACTCTGAAGGCAGTGGCTTCCAGATAATTGGCACAGAAACCAACGAACATTCTTCCCATTAATCTGTCTAATGTTGCCGACCTTGCTGCCTTAGTAGAAAGTTACAGAAATGCAAAATGTGATTCCTCTTTATGTAAAATGTATTTAGAATTCATCATAAAAAACCTCCAAAATTTTAAAAAATAAATGAATTTGAAAAAATTACTTGAAGCAAAGAGCTAAAGGTACGTGGCTTTGTTACCTAAGGATCTGACATAAACTGGTAAGCAAACCACTAAGATCCCAAAAGCTATAAATAAGCAAAAGATAGGAACAAAACAGGAAGAAAAAAAAAAAAGAGCAAGAGAGAGAGAAAATGTAGTAAATGTATGGGAAACAACCAAGCCACTAATAACTAAAGAAATGCAAATTAAACAAATGAAATGTCATTTCTACCCTCTACCGTTACATAAATTAGAAAAAATTTACTTTGAAGAGTAAGATCTAATGCTGGCAAGAATGTAATTTAACTGGCATAGCTACATTGCTGGTAATTATAATAAGTGTTCTCCAAAGAAATTTAGCAATAATAAAGACTCATAAAATATTAGTCTCAGAAAATAATTCTAGGAAATATAAAACATTTAAAAATTTTTTAAAGATGGTTTTTATAAAAGTACTCCTTTTGAGGCTCATGCTATCCAATAGCTTTCCTGTGTTGAGTTCATAAGTAACCAACCCCAGTATTCTTCCAAAGTTTTTGATACAAGTTTATGTATTTTTCCATCCCAGTAGTTGCCATATGAACAGCTTCAGAATATAGAGAAATGAAACATACAAATTCTAATCTTACCACTTCTTGAATTTTTAAAATTTTTTTTAATGTTTATTTATTTTTGAGAGAAATAGAGTGCCGGGGAGGGACAGAGAAAGAGGGGAACAGAGGATCCAAAGCAGGCTCCGTGCTGACAGCAGCAAGACTGAAGGGGGCTCAAACACACGAACGGTGGGATCATGACCTGAGCCAAAGTCAGATGTTCAACTGACTGAGCCACCCAGCCACCGCACCATTGCTTGAATTCTTATGGGTGCCAGGACATTTCCTCAAAAGCAAACAGAACTAAACTACTGCTTTGTTTTGCTTCCACAGGTTAAAAAACTTCTTTGCATTAAAGGAGTATCAGTTAAGTGTCCATTTATGACTAGCTTAATAGATCTGTACTAAAGGAGCTGTAACTTAATTCAACACCTACCTTCTTTCCCTTATAATGAGGTATGACGGGGAGGAGATGGACAAGCGATGCTCTGACATAATTTCTGACATCCAAAAGAAAATAACAATTGCCATGTTCTTCCTAGTTGAGTCTGATATCTAACCCATTATATACAAATAATAAAATATGACAGTTATCACATACCTGAGCTGGTGAACTGCCAATATTCTCAGATTCGGTATTAACAACAACACTTGGAGATGGAAGCAGATCAGAGGACTCTTGGGTTTTTTTCTGGCTTTCATTGAGTGGATTTGATCTTTTCAAATTCTGTCTTAGTGTAGGTATAAAAGGCTTTAGGCGTTTCTTATTATAAACATGAGTAGGTTCATCAGACTCCAAACTATTCTTTGAACATATTAAAGACAAAAATCCCAGGGGTCTTCTGCCAGGTCTAGAAATGCAAATGTAAGCATATTCAAAGATATCCAGGAAGACACATTCTTAATACCAACTTCTTTTCTTTAATGCTAAAATGGCACATGTGATATACCACCTTAGTGGCATTAGCACGTCTACTAAGTGTCATTATTATTCTGATCATTATTTATTCCATCATACCAGTAGCTACCTATGCAGATTTTCTACCTAAAAGTTAGTATCAGCATCTAAAGGTAAGCTCTTGTTATACAGAATGTTGTATTTGTCTGGAGTCTTGCAAAAATGTTGACATTACTGAATTTTCTTTGACAAAACTCCTCCCCTTTACATTACTGACAGAGGAATATGTTTATAAAACATCATCCTTAGTACTGGACTTAGTCTTTATGTTATATTTGTTGTGTAGAGGTTACATTTGTCCTTTGAGAGACAGAAATGGAAAGGAGCATTTGTTAAAGAGCTTTTCATGGTACCTGGATAATGGGGTTTTTGAAGCTGCTGTGGTGCTACCCATTTGTTCAGACTTTGAAGCAGCACCAGTTCCCTCTTCCTTATCAGAGACAATCATCTCATTCTGAGGTAACTGAGGTGTACTCGTTTCTGCATGCGTGTCTATTATTTCATCAAGAGACTGAGATCCTATACACTGCAAAGTTGGTTCAAGTTGCTCTTTCTGAGGTTCTGGAGTTGTATGTGTGCTTCCTGAGGTAGGGAAGGTATCTTGTCCCTTGTAAGACTCCCCTTCAAAAAACAAAGACAAATGGTAAGCATCCATCTTGAAATTTATATATCCAGTTGAACTGCAATATTTGAAGGAAAAAAATCAGGACATTCTATCATAAACCTACCTTAATAAGAGTAAGCTAAATTATAAGTTAATATATAAGTTATCGGGACTGTTAAGAATTGTAACTGGTACAAAGCTATGGTAACAGTTTCTGTATTCAGATACAAAATAGTCATATCAACCTATTTTTACCTAGAAAAGCTTTCTCTGTATGTGTATATATATATATATGTATGTATATATATATATATGTATATATATATGTGTATATATATATGTGTATATATATATGTGTGTGTGTATATATATATATATATATATGTATATATATATATATATATATGTCTTTTCTAATCTCTGGGTAAACCTAAGGAACCATAAAAACTCCTTTATGCTCAGCTTTGTAATTCCTGAAATATAGTTGTTAAGCTTTTACAGGAAATTCTGTAGCCATATGGTTTTCTGTTATTACAGGATGAAAGTAGCTTATGTCTACGAAAGTGCCAAATCCAAGATCTCAGCTAAGAAGAAAAACTTCTAATAATAAAAGCAAAATACTTAGAGAAAGTAAGCAAGACTCTTCTTCAATTCCAAATTTGAATAGATGCATCAAAAATATCCAAAAATAACAAAATGTAATCACATTAAAATTTATTTCACTCACCTGTTTCCTCAACACTTATTTCCTCTGAACACCCCTGTTTTAAAAAAAAATTACAAAAAAAATTGAATCCATGTATCAAGTCAATCTTTCTATTTTTTTCTTTAATGTTTATTTTGAGACAGTGTGCATAAATGGCAGAGAGGCGGAGAGAGAGAATCCCAAGCAGGCTCTGCACTGTCAGCACAACGCCCACCATGGGCGTTCAATCTCACCAACCATGAGATCATGCCCTGAGTCAAAATTAAGAGTCAGATACTGAACCCCCGAGGTGCCTCCCACCCTCTTTTCTAACTAAAGAAAGTAGGTATCTCCCAGAAAGCTCGAGGGTAAAAGCTTATGGAAACTCTACCAAACACTTATAAAAAAGACACTGCTCCTATTCTTTCAACTGTTTTAGAGCACAGTGAAAGAGGGAAAGTTTCCAAATGCTTTTTATAAATCAAGGCTAATATTGATTCAAATTAACCAGTACAAAAATATCAGATGAAATGGTATAAACATAATTCAGCAACACATCAAGAGACTAACATAATAATCAAGCAGAGTTTATTTCAGGAATGCAAAGATGATTCAATATATGAAATCTAATATAATTCAACAGAACTGAGGAGAAAAATAACATCATCATCTCTCTGTTTGTAGCGAAAGTGTCCAATAATATTCATACTTGGAAAAAACTTTACATTGAATAAAAAGACATTTTCTTAACACCATAAACTATAATTACTACAATTCAAAAACTAGCATCTCACTTCATAAACACTGGAAATATTCCCATTTAAGTCAGGAGTAAGAAAAATGTATCTACTATCAAGACTATTTTATGACCTTTTTTTTAAAAATTATACTAGCCAATATGGTTAGAAAAGAGAAGGAAACTAAAGGTATATAAAGTAGATGAGAAGAATTAAAATTTTATTTGCAGATAATATGACTTTACTTAGAAAACCCAACAGAAACAAAAGAAAAATTACTGTATACGATGAGGGGAATTTAGTAAGCTCTCCGGATAGAAAAGAATTCAACGATAATAGCAACAAAAGATAAAATTCTTAGGTATAACCTAATAAGAAATGGAGAATTTAAATGAAGAGGAGATGAAAATACCACTAAAAGACAAAAAAGAATAATTAAACAAATGAAAAGACATACCATGTTTTTGGATAAAGAAAAAAAATTCAACATCACAATTACGACATCAATTTTCCTTATCTTAAGTGGTCAAGTTAATATGATCCTAAAACAAGCATCAATAGGATTTTTTAAAGCTCTGAACAAGCTAATTATAAAATTAATATAGACTTTAAATCATCAAAATTCTAAAAGAAAACACAGGCAGCAACCTCTTTGACATTAGCCGTAGCAACTTCTTACTAGACACAATGCTATGGACAAGGGAACAAAAACAAAAATGAACTATCGGGACCTCATCAAGATAAAAAGCTTCTGCATGAAGGAAACAATCAACAAAACTAAAAGGCAGCCTATGGAATGGGAGAAGATAATTTCAAGTAACATATCTGATAAAGTTAAAAGGTAATATGCCAGATTCTATGAAGAATATATCAAACTCAACACCCAAAAAATGAACAATCCAGTTAAGAAATGGGCAGAAGACATGAATAGAAATTTGTCCAAAGAAGACACCCAGATACCTAACAGACACATGAAATGATGCTCAATATAACTCATCATCATGGAATTACAAATCAAAACCATGACGAGATACCACCTCACACCTATCAGTAGGGCTATAATTAACGCAGTAAACAACAGATGTTGATGAGGTTGCAGAGAAAGGGGAACCCTCTTACACTGCTGGTGGGAATGCAAACTAGGGCAGCCACTCTGGAAAACAGTGTGGAGGTTCCTCAAAAATTTAAAACTAGAACTACTGCACAACTTAGCAAGTGTACTACTAGGTATTTACACAAAGGATACATACAGATTCAAAGGGGTACATGCGCCCCAATATTTACAGCACCATTATCAACAATAGCCAAACTATGCAAAGAGCCCAAATGTCCATCGACTGAATAAGTGTATTATGCTAAGCGAGATAAGTCAGAGGAAGAAAAATACTGTACAATTTCACTCATATGTAGAATTTAAAAAACAAAACAGATGAACATATGGGAAGGTAAAAACAGAGAGAGGGAAGCAAACCATAAGAGACTCTTTATGAAGAAGAAAAAACAGAGGGTTGACGGAGGGAGGTTGGGGGGGATTGGCTAAATGGGAGATGGGTATTAAGGAGGGCACTTTTTGAGATGAGCACTGAGTGTTTTATTTAAGTGATGAACCACTAAATTCTACTCCCAAAACCAGTATTACACTATACATTAACTAAAATTTAAGTAAAATTTTGAAAAAAACCCAAACTTTAGAATATATACACACTTGAAAAGAAATATATACAAACTTGAATATAGAATATATAGAATATAGAATATATACAAACTTGAAAAGAAAAAATAAGAAAGTAGGGGCACCTGAGTGACTCAGTCTGTTAAACCCCTGACTTTGGCTCAGGTCATAATCTCACTGCTCTTAAGTTCAAGCCCGGTGTCGGGCTCTGGGGCTCTGTGCTGACAGCTCAGAGCCCGGGGCCTGCTTGAGATTCTGTGTCTCCCTCTCTTTCTGTGTCTGTCTCTCTCTCTCTCTTCCTCTCTCTGCCCCTCCCCTGCTCGTGTGCTATCTCTCTCAAAAATAAACTTAAAAAAAAAAAAAAAAGGAAAGAAAAGAAAAAAATAAAGCGATGTGGGAGGAGAGGGAAACCTTCCATTTAAGACAGTAAAGCATTTAAAAACTAGAGTTTTTATATAAACAGAGTTTTATATATAAAACAGTGGGATACTGGCCCAAGAATAAATAGGTGAATCTAAAAGTAGAAGAAAAGAAAGTTTAGGAATATACACAAATACATATGGGATTTAATATGTGATAAGAATGGAATTTTAAATCAGTGGAGAAAAGATAAATTATTCAAAAAACGGTGCTGAGACAACTAGGCAGGCACCTGGGGAAAATGAAGTTGGTTTCACTCTCCTAATATCAAAATAAATTCTAAACAAATCAGTAATATTAACTCTAAGAATTTCTACTAAGTCTCAAAGTGGACTTTCAATATCTATTTAACACAGTCCCTAGAAGCCATACATAAAAATACTGATAAATATGATTACAGAAAAATTAAAATTGTTTGCATGTCTATCTGAATGCAGTATGTGTATTCCAGAATTTACACTTATGACATTTTATAAGCAATTTTTCATTGTTAAAAAGCTGAAAACAAAGGTCAAAAAACAAAAATCATGGAAAAAAAAGAAAAATCACAAATAAGTCCGAGACATTATACTGTTCTTACACAGTCACATCAACGTACATCTATCATTTTTAAATGGCATAATATAAACTGGTGGCCTGGTTTTGCACATAGCAATGTACTATGATCCTTTCCCCAAGTCATTAAATATACTTTTGAACAAAACAATGTCTGTAAGAAATGATGATAAATTGATGAAACTAGGTGACTGGTACATGGGGAGGCAGTATACTACCCTGTCTACCTTTTTAAATGCTTGAAAATTTTCATATTAAAAAGTCAGGGGCACCTGGTTGGTTCAATCAGTAGAGCATGTGAATCTTGATCTCAGGGTTGTTAAGTCTGAGCCCCATGTTGGGTGTAAGGATGACTAGAAAATAAAATCTTAAAAAAAAAAGAAAAATTCAACCAAAAAATTTCTGCAAGGGAAGAAAACTCAAAAAGTAGAGTCAAAAGACACACTGGGAAAAAATATTTGCAACTCATTCATGGACATACATTACACAGAGTTCCTCCAAATCTGTAGGAAAAAGATCAACAATGCAATTAAAAAATGGCTAAAGAATATAGAATCATTTCACAGAGAAAAGAATACAAATGGTTCTAAGCATATGAAACATGTTCAACCTTACTTGTAATAAGAGAAATGAAAAACATTCTAGGATACCATCTTCCACCTATCAGATATAAAAGAATACATTGCCTCTGTTGTCTGCTATCTAAGGATGACTGGTCTTCAACTGTCCCATTGAGAATACAGATTCTAAATTAACTTTTCCAAAGTGTAGCTACATAGTGAGATAAATTATCATGAGTATCAGAAACAAAAACAAGAGGGTGCCAAGAAACCTTTAACATAGTGGCTGGTGATCAAATGTGCATAGTGTCTTCAGGCTTCCCTGAGGTAGTGATGATGGAGGCTAAAGAAGTGTGTATGTCTGGCAAGGCAATGTTTCATATAGAGGAGATAATAAAACAAATGCCCTGGGATATGAAGAAGTATGATGCATTCAAGAACCTGAAAGACGGCCAATATAGTCAGAGAGTAAGGGAGAGACAAACACAAGGTGAGGCCAGAGACAGAAATGGACCAGACAAATAGAGGGCCTTCGAGGTCCTGGGTCTTCTTCCTAAGAGCAATGGATAGCTTTAAGCATTATGATCCTGGTAGTGATGATATTACTGTAATAATTTTACACAATAGGAAACTCATTCACAGAGATAACCTATTTTGACTCAGGTCCCACAGCTGTTAAATGCTAGAGGCAGGATCCAGATCTACAGGAGGCTTTTGGCCTTATTTTTAGCCAATGACACACAACTGGGAATGGGTTTCCTGATGAATGTCCATCAATTTTCACCTAGAAGTGGTTAAAAGTGATTATCTAAAACCAGTTTTAGCTGGGTTATTTATGGTGAAAACTATTAGAACTATCTTTATTTAAAGAGTTTAAAGGAAACAAATGGATCCGTTGTAATATGGCCATCTTATGTGCTTGATAATTCTATCTTACCTCAGAGGTATAATTTTGACAATCATCTCTTGAAGTGAGTGAACTTTTTTTGGCAGGAGGAACATGGTCACTTTCATCAAGCGTACAATGAAATCTCTTCCTAGTTATAAGATCCAAATTAGCAGGAAGCTTTTCAGAATCCTCTCTTCCAGAATCAGATATACACATGGCATCCTGACCAACTGAAGTTACTGGAAAACTCATACTGCATAGGAAATGCATACATGTTAAATCAGCAAATTAGAAGTTAATGAGGTTAAAGGCTCAGGTATCCTGATGACAGCTGCCAAAAAACTTTCAAGTAACTAATATTTACATGGCCAAGCTCACAAAAATGTTAGTTTTGACGTCTAGTCGTATTTAAAAACTCACAACTCTATAAAACTCACAAATTCTCTAATACTGAATTAAATCTAAGGTACAAAAATAGTGTTTTCTTTGTCTGTAAAGTTAAAATTTCAATCTAAAATCCTTCTTCCTTTTTTTAAGTAGGAGCCAGCGTGGAGCCAAATGCAGGGCTTCAACTCACATCCCTGAGATCAAGACCTGAGGTGAGATCAAAAGTCGGATGCTTAACTGACTGAGCCACCCAGGCACCCCTAAAATCCCTCTTCCAAATATGAAAGGCTTCAACATCTAATGCTACTTGACCATTAAATGCCTTAACCAATGACCGTTAAAATACAAAAATTCTATAGAAAAGAATTAACAGTATTAAAAACATACAAAAATGTCATCTCTCTGTACTATTTTTGCAACTTCTATGAATGTATTTATTTCAGAATTTAAAATATATATGCTTACAAAGTAACCACACCTTTAACAGATGGCATTTTATAACCCAAACTGCTACATTTTTTTTAACTTTCAAAATACTTATGATACGAAACAAGTTTCATACAAAAGTATTACACACTTAAATGGCAGCTTTATCAGATATAAAATCAATGATATCTTCTCTAACTTATCACATAATTACTAAATAAGGACAAATACAAATAATGTTGGTGAATGGCTTATTCAGTCAATACTATCTGAGTAATAAAGCACCTTTCCTCCTAGCAAAAATAGTTTAGCTTCTGGGGGCTATATGGAAGTGCTGAATCACCATACACCTGAAACTATACTGTATGTTAAATAACGGGAATTTAAACAAAAACTTAAAAGAAAACAGTTGAGGTCATTCATTACCTCATGTCACTCCTTCCTTCTGTATTCACGGACTTGATCAATATGGGCGCTGGCAGTAAAGGGTTTGGCATTAACTGGGCAGTGGTATCAGTATATTCTTCTATGGCATTGGTTGGGATTTCCACCAGAGTTAAAATGAATGCTTGTTCATCTTCACCACCTTGATGTACGTTAGCAACTAGATTCACTATCAAAGTTTAAAAGTTAGTAATGAACAGCTGAACCATGAAACAACGGAAAATCATTAATTTATTACATTTCTAAAGTCTCAAGACAACTTATACATAAGAATAAAAAGTAAATTACACCCACAAAAATAAAAAGGAATTTCAGAAAGGATAAAGATGGTTCACTATAGAGGAGATGTATAATTCTGAATAAAAAAACTTACACCTAAAATACTTCAAGTGTTTGGGACACATGGATGGCTCAGTTAAGCATCTGACTTCAGCTCTGGACATGATCTCACAGTTCGTGAGTTCAAGCCCCACATCAGACTAGCTACTGTCAGCACAGAGCCCACTTCGGATCCTCTGTGTTCCTCTCTCTCTGCCCCTCCCCCAATCATGCTCTCTCTCTCAAAAATAAATAAACCATTAAAAAAATACTTCATATTTTAAGGCCATTGCAGACTTAAAAACTGTTTTAGTTTTTTTCATAATCAAATGGGATATGGAAGTAAAAGCCATACTATTTCGTTTGATGATGCTTTATCAAAGCAGATTATCATACCTGTTAAATCTTGAGAATTGATTACATTCTCCTGTTGAACTTCTGGCATACTACTTGGTGTACACTAAAAAAAATTTAATTAAAATTCAAGAATGAGATCAACCAAATTTTAGTTTTAAAAAGCTTTCCAGACAATTGGATACAGGAAGAGTGACTGCTTCAAAATTCAACTATTTAACCATATATAATTTTCCAAATGTTTTGAAACCAGTAGTACCAGTAACTTTTGATTCCTTTAAATAAACATACATATACACAAAGAAATTCCCAGTAAATTGTTAAATATGAGAATTTCATCAAATTATTTTCGAAGCAACAGGAAAGAGAGATTCAAATCCTTCAACCTTCTCTCTTTCCCCACTATAATAGCAGCCATTGTGCTATTAGATGACATCTGAATGGAAGCAAAATGTTTCCTTGCCTCCAACACAGCTCCTTCCAATCTGTTTTCCACAAAACTGCCAACAACGTAATCTCTAAAATACAATTCTTACTATAATTCTCTACTGCTTAAAATCTTAAAACTTAAACGTTTTGTAACCAACAATGTCAATAATTGATTCAGGTAAGCATCAACTGATACTAAAACTACTAGGTAGAAGTCTGTTGGGTGTCATATGAAAAATTACTAACACTATGTGGAAAAGATGCTGTTATATGGAGAAATCTAGCAGGCACCATTCTAGCCAAGTAATTAGTCAACATCATCAATAATGGGACAAACTGACATTACATGTCTAATAAAGGTATACAAAAGGAAGAACACGTTACCTAGGTAATAATCATGCCAAAAAATATTTAACCTGAATCTAATAATAGGGAACAACAACAAAAACCCTGATTGTGAATTAGCCTGGAATGTCAAATTCACAAAAGAGGAAAAAGGGCAGGAGGGCTACTCTAGATTAAAAGAGAATAAGGAGGGGTGCCTGGGTGGCTCAGTCAGTTAAGCATCTGACTCTTGATTTCAGCTCAAGTCATGATCTCACGGTTATGAGATCCAGTCCCACATCAGGCTCTGCGCTAACAGCATGGAGCCTGCTTGGGATTCTTTTTCTTCCTCTCCCCTGTCCCTCCTGCACATGTGCGCACAGGTGCACATGCTCTCTCTCTCAAAAAAAAAAAAAAAAAAAAAGGATAAGGAGAGGGGTGCCTGGGAGGCTTAGTCAGTTAAGCGCCCTCCAACTCTCGATTTCAGCTCAGATCATGATCTCATAGTTCATGGGATCGAACCCCATGTTTGGCTCTGTTTGCACTGACATCAAGGAGCCTACTTGGAATTCTGTCTTCGTCTCTCTCTGCCCCTCCCCTGCTCTATCAAAATAAATAAATAAACACTGAAAGACAGTGAGAGAATAAGGAGAATCACAACTAAATGCAATGTGAGAGCGTTGACTGGAACTATGTATTACATATTGTTATTAAATCAATTATTAGATAGTATGGTAATACTGAGTATGACAAGAGTATCATTTCTCTATAAGAAACATCCTCGTTCATATCAGATATAAGCTGCAGTATTTATGGGTGAAGTCTCACATCTGCAACTTTCAAATGGTTCAGTTTTTTAAAAGTATGTATCTATAGAGATGGAGAACAAGACAGAAAAAAAGCAAATGAAGCAAAATGTTTATAACTAATGAATCTAAGTAAAGATTCTATGTAAGAATTCTATGTAAGATCTTTGAAACTTTTCAACAAGCTTGAAATTATTTCAAAATATGAAGTACAAACAAACATGTTGGGGGGGTAGGGAAAATCCCTTAACTTTGGATATAATCCAAACTCCTTAACAAGCCATAAAAATTTCTTTTTATGATCTGTTCCCAGGCTGCCAACCTCACTCTAACTACTTCTTCATTTATATTCCACTCATAACTAATTATACTCCCTGAATATGACATGCTGTTTCACACCTGTTCTTTACACATGTTCCTCTCCCTTTAACTGGCTAATTCATACCCGTTCTTCTAGATCCAGGATTTTTTTTTTTCTTGTAAGTTTATTTATTTATTTTCAGACCAGGGGCCAGGGGGAGGGAGTGGGAGATAATCCCAAGCAGGCTCGGCACTATCAGCATGGAGCAGAATGTGGGGCTTGAACTCACAAACCACAAGATCATGACCTGAGCTGAAATCAAGAGTCAGACACTTACCAACTAAGCCACCCACGTGGATTCTTTCAGTCCCAGCTACACATTAGAATAACTTAAGAACCTTTAACAGCAACAAAAAAACAAAATCCTGCAAATGCCTACACCTTATTTCCAGATACTGATTTTACTGGATTGGGTTGAGGACCACTCCTTTAAGAGTCTTGTGCAACTTGCTTTCATAGCACCCATCAGAGCCTAAGCATTCACTCATATGAGTCCCATAACTTTGTCTGTCCAATACCTCACACAGCAATGAACATATAATAATATCTCAAGGAAACACCTGCAATGTATTTCTCAGACTCAGAGGCCAGCAAGCAAGAGGTAAATAGTCTGTATACAAACACTTCCTTTTTCCAAATTTTTATGGCAAAGCTATGTATTGGCTATTTTATCTATGCTCCAAAGACTAAAAATACACTTAATAAAAAAATATATCACAATACATTCTTGCGAAGACAAAACTATAGGGAAAGAAAACAGATCAGTGATCACCAAGTAGTGGGGGTGGTAAAAGGGGGTGACTAAAAAAGGGCCCTGGGAAATGTGGGGAATGATGGAACCGTTCATGTGTTCACACAACTATATATGTTTGCCAAAACTTGCAGAAGTGCACATAAAAGGGTGAAGGTTATTCTATGTAAATTACACCTTAATTTTTTTTTAAGTGGGGAATACACACCCAGCCCCCCCCATGATATATTTTACATTCTTTTACCTCTGACACATTAAGTGTAAGCACAGTGTCTCCATTAGAGTCCTCTCTCTCGGGCTCTTTGATACAACTCTCACTGAGACCCATATCTGAACCAAGCGTATGGGGCTTTGTTTCAGAGCAAACAATTGGATCAACTGAAGATAACTGAACCTTTTGAGATTCCTCTTCTTGATCATCATTTCTGAAAGAGAAATTAGTATATATTAGAGCTTCAGAGTATGTATTACAGTTTTGAATGTGAAACCAAGTGGACAACCACAGAGTAATGTTTAGAGCTAAATGAGTCAAAGATTATTTAATGGTGTCCAAATTTTTAAAATACATTTAATGCAACAGAACCCCCCCTTTTGCCAATCAAATTCCTAAAGCTATAGCTAATTACTGTAGCTGAAAGAGAATATAAACAAAATTCCGGAATCTCCTCCCTCTTACCTTTCAGTTAGGTTTGCTTCTTGAGAAATAGTCATCTCTTCAATACCATGTTCACATGCCAAGATGTTCTGCTCCTTATTCAATGCTGTTGTAAGTGATTCAAATTTTTTATCTTGTAATTCCTCCATTGCTTCAGAACCATTTTTCTCAGTTTCTTAAACAAAAAACAAACTTAAGATACAGTCCGAAACAGTACAGCTAAAACCTCCACATTAGAAATATGTTCTCTCCTCAAAGACAGATCATTATATAGCAACTCTTCCAAATTTCTCTTAATCCAAAAATTAAGCTTATTCACATGGCAGAAGAGTGATCCTGGCCAGTGAGATTTTTGAAACAGAGGATTAATAAATGCTACACTACACATTTTTCACTCGTGGTTGTCACAGCAATTTTAGGTCCACCCTATGATGACAGCAATATAATCACAAACCCACATACAAAAGAAGTTTAGAGGTGGGTACATGTGAGGTCTAGCTCCACCTTGGGGGAAATGTTGGGGAGGGAGCTGCTCCACAAAGAAGAATAAAATGACTTCTATATAAAAGAGTTACGTTCAAATCCCTACCAAAATACCAACAGCATTTTTCACAAAACTAGACCAAATAATACTAAAATTTCTGTGGAATCACACGACTGAATAGTCAAGGCAATCTTGAGAAAGAAAGACAAAGGTGGAGGTATCATATTCCCACATCTCAAGATATACTACAAAGCTGTAATTATCAAAATGGTATGGTCTGGCCCACACACAAAAAAGTAGATGAATGGAAGACAACAGAGAGTCTAGAAATAAATCCACATTTATATGGTCCATTTATGACAAAGGCAGCAAGAATACACAATGGGGAAAAGACAGCCTCTTCAGTAAATGTTACTGAGAAAACTGGACAGCTGCATACAAAAGAATGAAACTGGACCACTTTCTACTATACACAAAAATAAACTCAGGATGTAGAGAAAAAGGAATCTTTGTGTACTAGTGGTGGGAATGTAAACTGATACAGGCATGATGGAAAACAGTATGGATATTGCTCTAAAAATTAAATTTAGAATTACCATATCATTCAATAAATTCCATTAGTAGGTATTCAAAGAAAATGAAAACACTAATTCAAAGGATATGTGCAGCAACTCTATGTTTACTGCAGCACTGTTTACAAAAGCCAAGATACCGAAGTAACCTAAGTGTCCATCAATACATGAACAGATAAGATGTGGCATGCACACACAACAGAATGTTACACAGCCATTAAAGGACGACACGGGGGGCGCCTGGGTGGCTCAGTCGGTTAAGTGGCCGACTTCGGCTCAGGTCATGATCTCACAGTCCGTGAGTTCGAGCCCCACATCAGTCTCTGTGCTGACAGCTCAGAGCCTGGAGCCTGCTTCACATTCTGTGTCTCCCTCTCTCTCTGACCCGCCCCCCGTTCATGCTCTGTCTCTCTCTGTCTCAAAAATAAATAAACATTAAAAAAAATTAAAAAAAAAAAAGGACGACACCAGGCCATCTGCGACAACGTGGACAGATCTAGAGGGTATTATGCTAAGTGAAATAAGTCAGACTGAGAGAGACAAACAACAAATGATTTCACTCATCTATGGAATCTTTAAAAAGCCAATGAATAAACAAAGAGCATAATCAGACCTATAAATACCAAGTAAAAATTGATGCCAGAGGGAAGTAGGTGGATGGGCAAAGTGGATGAAGGGGAGTGGGAGATACAGGCTTCCAATTATGGAATGAATAAATCATGGGAATAAAAGGCACAGCATAAGGAATATAATCAATGGTACTGTAATTGTACTGTATGGTGAGAGATGGTAGGTATGCTTCTGGAGAGCAGAACACGATGTACAAACTTGTTGAATCACTACGTACTATGACTGGAACTAATGTCTGTGTGTCAACCACAGTCAAAAAAATTTTAGGGGCACCTGGGTGGCTCAGTCAGTTAAGCATCCGACTTAGACTCAGGTCATGATCTCACGGTTCATGAGTTCAAGCCCCATGTCAGGCTTTGTGCTGACAGGACAGAACCTGCTTGAGATTCTGTCTCCTTCTCTCTCTGCCCCTCCCCTGCTCACGTTCTCTCTCAAAAATAAACAAACATTTCAAAAAAATTTTTTAGGGGCCCCTGGGTGGCTCAGTCAGTTAACTGTCTGACTTCAGCTCAGGTCCTAATCTCACAGTTCATGGGTTTGAGCCCCGCTTCAGGCTCTGTACTGACAGCTCAGAGCCCGGATCCTGCTTCGGATTCTGTGTCTGTTTCTCTCCCTCTCTCTGTCTCTCTGTCTCTCTCTCTGCTCCTCCCCCACTTGCACTCTCTCAAAAATAAACATTAAAAAAAAATTTAATAAAAACATTAAACATTTTTAAATAAAAATAAAATAAATAAATAAGTAAGGTAACCTCACCCTGCATACTGAAACAGCTTCTGGGTATTCCTGAACCCAGAGTAAGTAATGAATTAACTAACTGAACCATAGGCACTGCTGGTTGAAAGGAAATACCAAAAACCAGGAACCCCCAAACAGGGAAAAGATGTCGCTAACCATCCAGATCTTCTACCTATAGGATTTTATACAATCTAGACAGCTTACTGCATGCAGTTTTTCCTGCTCTCACTAGCACCTAAAGGGGTTGGGCCTTTGGTAGGGAGGGGAGGTGGAAAAAGAAGTGGCAGTAGGATTCAACATGTACATCACAAAGTAGTAAGGCCATTAAAAAAATAAAAGAGCCCTATGTGACCCTATAGACAGATTTTTTTCAATACACGAATCTTTAAAAAGAATGCTACCATATAAAGAACTCTTAATATTAAAAAGAGAAAAATCCCATGGGGCACCTGGGTGGCTTAGTTGGTTAAGCATCTGATTTCGGCTCAGGTCATGATCTCAGTTTGTGAGTTCGAGACCCATATCCGGCTCTCCACTCTCAGAACACAGCCTACTTCAGATCCTCTCTCTATGTGCCCCTCTCCTGCTCACATTCTCTCTCTCAAAAAATAAACATTAAAAAAAAAAGATTTTAAAAAGACAAATATCCCAATTTAAAAATGAGCACACATCTGAACAGACATGTCTCTAAAAAAAAGATACATAAATAAGCACATGAAAAGATACTCAATATCACTGGTCATCAAGTAAACACAAATCAAAACTACAATGAGATACTACTTCACGATAACTAGAATATCTAATAACAAGGGTCTGAGAGAATAGAAACTGAAACCCTCACAGAATATTGGTGAAAATACAAAATGTTGGGGTGTGTGGCTGGCTCAGTCAGTAGAGCATGTAAGTCTTGATCTTGGGGGTTACAAATTCAAGCCCCATGTTGGGGGTAGAGATTACTTAAAAATAAAACAAAAAATCTAAAATAAGCAAAAAAATTAAAAAATGCTGCTACCACTTTTGAAACAGTTTGGCTGTTTCTCAAAAGGTTAAACATAGAACTACCATATTATCCAGCAATTCTACTTGTAGATGTAAATCCAAGTGAAATGAAAACATATGTCCACACAAAAATTTATACATGAACGTTCTTAGCAGCGTTACTTACAAGAGCCAAAAAACAGAAAACAACCCAAAAGCCCAACAACAGATAAATGAATAAACAAAATGTAATATAGCTATACAATGGAATACTTGACAAGAAAAAGAAATGAAGTATTTGATGTATACTACAACATAGATGAACTGTGAAAACATGCTAAGTAAAAGACATCCACACAAAAGACCACTTATGTGATTCCACTCATACAAAACATCAAAACTAAGCAAATCTACAGAGACAGAAAAAGATTAGTGATTGCCTAGAACTTGGGGAAATGGGAGTGCCTGCTAACAGTGATGGTTACATAACTTGGTGAATATATGAAAACCACTGAATTGTACCCTTCAAAGGGTTTAACTGTATTACATAGAATTATCTCAGTAAAATTGTTTTTTTCCTAAGGGCTGAACACTATATATGATATAGTATGCTTAGATTTTTATTCTTTCTGAAAGGAATATACATGTGTTTATGTACATATATGTGTATACATATGTGGATGCAGGTATGTACACACACACACAGCCTCACATTTAGATGCTTGTGTGTATAATACACTCCTGGAAGTCTACAAACTTAATGGCAGTTTACCACTACAAGTGAGATTAGGGGACTGGGAACCAAGAAAGAAGTTTTTTAAATTTTGTACCTTATAGACACGGTCTTATTTTTTTGCCACATCATGTATATCTGCCTTTAAAAATGTTTATTTGATTATTCCATGTGCACACATACAAAAAATGTCTGATCAAATACATACAGTTGACCCTTGAATAACATGGGGGGATCGGGGTATAAACCTCCCATGCAGTCAAAAATCCGCATATTAACTACTGACTTCCAAAAAACCTAACTACTAATAGTCTACTGTTGACCAGATGCTTTATCAGTAACATAAATGGTCAATTAACATATTTTGTATATGTATTATATACCAAATTCTTACAATAAAACTAGAATAAAATATTAAGAAAATCCTAAGGAAGAGAAAATATATTTATAGTACTATACTGTTTATCAAAAAAATCCATGTATAGTAGACCTATGCAATTCAAACCTGTGTTAGTAAGGGTCATCTATAGAGCAAATGGTAATAATTACTGAAGCCAGTTGATGGGTTTATTGGTATTTATTTTATAAGTCATTCTACTTTTTGAAACTTTTTAATAGTAAATTAAAATAATTTTAACAACCAAATATTCTACTTGAAATGTTAATGCAAATTCTCCTATAAAAGTAATTTTGTAGCTGTTTAAGGGAAACACATTTACCTCTTTGACTTTCTACTACTTCTCCTTGGCTTGCAAACAAATTGGGAACTTCCTGATGAACGCCAAACCTGGGGGTCCTTAAAGTCTTAAGATTTGGCTTAGGCTTGGCAAATCTACTTCTCATTCTCAAATTACTGGTCACATCAGAGGTTGTATTCCTAGAAAAAGAAAGATGGGAAGAGAGAGAAATTCATCAACTGTGTCAGAATTAGCTCTCTCACCTTCTTCACTACTCTTACATAGTTACGTGCCACCATCTCAGGTGCCACAATCTCTGTTAAGTGTTCATTTTTTAATGTTAAAGTTACTTTACTGAAAGTGTGGAGAAGGAAAGAGAATCTGGACCATGTCTGTAAAACAGAGACTATAGTTACATAAAACTATCTCATTAAAGCTTCAAAGATGCACATATTGCATTAACTTTAATATGCAAACCATTAAGGGTTGCTGGCTGGCTCAGTCAGTAGAGCACGCAGCTCTTGATCTCAGGTCCATGAGTTCAAGCCCCACATTGGGTGTGGAGCCTACTTAAAATACATAAATAAATAGAAATATTCAAACCATTAAAGTCAAACCAGCCAATCCTCACTTTAAAGGCTGAAAAATTAACAGTGAAATTTACACTTACACAAGTATTACTCAAAAGCTATTATAAATTAATCGATAGTTGACTTAAATATATTTATTATAATAAATTTCTTCGTAATTTTTTTAAATGCTTATTTATTTTTGAGAGAGAGTGCAAGCAGGGGAGAGGCAGAGAGGGGAGACAGAGGATCCAAAGTGGGCTCTGTGCTGACAGCAGAGAGCCCGATGCAGGGCTTGAACTCACAAACCATGAGATCATGACCTGAGCTAAAGTCAGATGCTTAATCAACTGAGCCACCCCGGCACTCTTATTTTCTAGTAAAACTCAAGAGTTTAATAAAGCAAAATAGGGGCATCTGGGCTGGGTGGCTCAGTCAGTTAAGTATCCAACTCTTGATCTCAGCTCAGGTCTTGATCTCAGGGACATGAGTTCAAGCCTTGCACTGGGCTCCACACTGGGCATGAAGCCTACTTAAAAAAAAAAAAAAAAAGAAAAGAAAAAAAAAAGGAAAAAAAATAAAGCAAATTAAACCTGGTTGATATAGCATTTTCCTTTACTTCCTCCACTAAACCAATTTCTTCTTTAGTACTTTGCTCTTCCAATACAATCTTGTTTTCTTCGAATGGTGAAGGAGATGTACTACTGACAGGTGAAGAAAGCTCCTGACATTCACGAACAATTTTGTGATTTACATTATCTGGGCTAAAAGGAACACAGCTTTTATCCTTTGAATGAACATCAAGAAGTACACATACTCCTATTACAGAAAAGAACAGAAAATTAAAATTGACCCAATACAAGTAGATATCCAAAGAAAGTAAATCCTTCAACATTAAACAACTATAGGCTTAATAATTCTCACACACTAAAATTTTTGTGCTATTATAAGTAAAAATGAATCTTTTTGCCTTCAGTAACTACATAGCCTCAAATAAGTTTCAAGATATTATCACCTTCATTTACAATTTTTAAAAACCTGTATTTTAGGTTCTAGAGATTTGTGACAGGCTCCAAAGCAATGCTCTATCACTGAGAAAGGAGCCATATAGGGGTGCCCGGCTGGCTCAGTCAGTAGAGCATGTGACTCTTGATCTCAGGGTCGTTATTTTGAGCCCCACGATGGGTGTACAGTTTACTTTAAAAAAAAAAAAAAAAAGAGACAGAGAGAGAGAATGAGCCATGTAAGAAACACAGACCAGAGAATTCGTTGATAAATATATAGTTATAGGCCCTGAATAATATATAGTAAAAATGGCAACCCACTCATGTCCAGGCACAATAATTAATAGGAAAATAATTAATGTAACTATCCATTTAATGTACTTAAAATAGAAGGTGCTTAGAGAGTAAAGACCATAGCTTCTCCATTAAGGCCAGCCTAAAATATTAAAAATCTGGGTGGACATATATTTTGGCTCAGTTCAAACTAACGAAACAGTCCAAACTAAATTATGTCATTGACTGTTATTGTCCCTTGATACTGTATTCCACTGTCAGGTAATTGTGAAGACTATCCAAAGCAGGAGCTCCTTTGGCTAAAGAAACCTGTATAAAGTGATCAGTGATCTCAATTAACCAATGTTTATGATGAGAAAGGTGGAGGACTCACTGGATTATTCCAGAAATAAACCAAGTGTACTATCTTGAAATGGTGGCCACTACATCTAAATGGGCTGAGGTGGGTGCATCAATGCACACATATTACTTACTTCTGGAAAAACAACAAAATTATACCAACTTCAAATGTAAAAGTACTGACTTATTACTCAACTGTGGGTATAATTTCTTAGAAGTTGGATTTTAAAAGGTTTTTTTCAGTAGGCCTTATCTTTCATTCTTACCATCACTCTGTTCTGTACCAATCTCTGACTGCAACACTAGATCTCCCATTGTAAGTAAAGTTATAGCAGCTTCAGTGCTTCCATCATTGGTACCTTGTGAGAAAATGTAACAACATTAAAACAGAAGGATGAATCTTGAAATTTATGATTGTTTGCTTAGAAAACATTTTTAATTCAGGTGTTTATCCTCTAGCAACAAGTTTCAATATCTTCCATACCACTAATTCCTTACTAGGGTAGTATTTTATTACTACAAAAAAAAGAAATCATGCATTATTAGCTTTTATTCATTGAAAATGCCTCCCTCCCATTAAATAACTTAAGTTACCTTCGAAGAAAGTAAACCTGTGCAGATCAGAGGAAATAATACTTCTTTATTAAACATTTAACTCTTAACTCACTTCATAAAGTAATTATTTCAAGAATCCAAGTTTCTCCTGGAGATAAAACATTCAACAGTGGAAACTTTTTGTTCAACTCCCAGCAAGGACTCATTTACTAACTAATACCAATACTAGGGGTGCCTGGGCAGCTCAGTCTGTTAAGCAGCTTCCAACTCTTGATTTGGGCTCAGGTCATGATCTCACAGTTCATAAGATCGAATCCCATGTCAGGCTCTGTACTGACAGCGTGGAGTCTGCTTGGAATTCTCTCTCTCCCTCTTTTGCTGCCCCTTCCTCACTCACACTCTCAAAATAAATAAATCACCATTTAAAAAACAAAACAAAAAAAGATTCTCTCTTCCTCTCTCTCTCTGTCCCTCACCCACTTGCACATACACACTCATATGCTCTCTCCCTCTAAAAAAAATTAAGTTAAAATTAAAAAAAAATTTTTTTAAATCACCCTGCTAGTGTTAACCAGGTAGTTTTGGCAGTTTCCTTATTAACAGTTACCTGTTTCATCTTGGGTATGTTCACCTGTGGTCATTTCCTAGAAGAGGAAAAGATAAGCAATGCCTTACGTATTTTCCCAAATATGTTCTATGTCTCAAAAAGCACTATGCTTTTACAGTTCTTCTATGCTTCTGATTACAAAGGAGAGGAAACTGTGCTTTCCCTTTATAATTATTCAGAATATTTCATCAAGAGAAATAATTTAAAAGCCAAATTCTTTTGTCTCTTGCTACTTATTTTACTTTTTCTTTTTAACTTTAATCATATTCCATCTACCATGTGCATTTACTAGGCTTACTTCACTTCTTCACTTTCATAATCTTTCAACTTCAGTCATATTTGTCACTGGTTTTAATCCAATGGAAACCAGAGTCTGACGAATCTCACCAATTTTTTTTAACTAGGTGGCTTAAAACTTAAAATGAATTTTAATAAATTAAAAAGTTACAAGATCTGGGCACCTGAGTGGCTCAGTTAAGCATCTGACTCTTGATTTCAGCTCAGGTCATGTTTTCACACTTCATGAGTTCAAGCCCCTTGTTGGGCTCCACACTGTCATGTGAAGCTTCCTTGTGATTCTGTCTCCATTTCTCTCTGCCTCTCCCCCACTTTCTCTTTCCCTTTCAAAATAAATAAACTTAAAAAAAAAAATAAAAAGGTTACAAGATCTATGTCCAGCATGACATCATAAGGCTCTGCTGACCCTCTCCCCAGTGAAACTGGTAAAATTTAATAAAACCAAACATTTAAAGCCTCTGGAAATGGTCATAAAGGCAACAGAAACCTCTTTTTGAGCAACTGATGAAAACAAGGTAACAAAGTAAGAGCCTGTGGTATCTCAACTAAGACTCTCTCCCCGCTCCTTCTTCCCAGCTCAATGAACCAGAGACTCCACCTCAGACATTTGCAGCCAAGAAAATAAGGCCCCTTTCTCCTTGCAAGTCCCAGCAGAAGGCCTTTCTTTCTAAGAGGATCAGGACTTTAGCTCCTGACCTAAGAATCTGGGGTCAGATTCATAGTAGAAAACAGAAGAATTATCTATTATGAATTTGCACATAAAAATCCTTAATAAAATACCAGCAAGCCAAATCCAGCAACATAAAATTGCATGCCATGACCAAGTAGGATGCAATTTTTGATTTGACATCCTGTTATAATGAATGTAATACATCATATCAGTACAAAAAAAAAGCAAAAATCACATGATCATCTCCAAAGATGCATAAAAAGCATATGAAAACTGCCAACATCCTTTCCTAAGAATCCTCTCACACAAACCAAGGATAGACTGAAACTTCAATTTGATAAAAAAAAAAAAAAAAAAAAACCTATGAAAAATCCAGAGCTAATATCAAACTTGATGGTGAAAGACTGGATGCTTTCCCTTAAGACCAAGAATGAGACAAAAGTATGCGTTCTTGCCACTTTTTTGTTCAATATGTATTGGAGGTTCTAGCAAGGGAAACTAGGCAAGCAATAGAAATAAAAGATATCCAGACGGAGAAGTGTTAAGTCAAATTCTGTTTCTGAGAAAGATATGTTGAAGTCCTAAGCTGAGTAACATGAATGTAACTTTATTTGGAAACAGGGCTTTTTCAGATGTTATCAGGCTAACATGAGGTCATATTGTATTAGGGCTGGCCCTATCCAATACAACAGGTGTCTTTAGAAGAAAAGTCAGGACACACATACAGAAAGAACACCATGTGGCAATGGAGGCCGAAGTTGGAAATGTGCTGCCATAAAGCCAAGCAATGACAAGGATCTCTGGCAATTGTCAGAGGGTAGGAGAAAGGCCTGAATAGTTTTTCCCTCAGAGTCTTCAGAAGGGGGATGGTGATTCTGGAATTCTAGCCTCCAAAACTGAGAAAATAACTTTCTGTAGTTTTGAACCACCTAGTTGACAGCATTTTGTTATAGAAGCACTGAGAAACTAATACAGAATGGCAGAAGTAGAACTATCTCTATTCACATGTCATGATCTTGTAAATAGAAAATCCTAAGGAATCCACTAAAAATCTATTAGAACTAATTAGTTCAGCAAAGTTGCAAAATACAAGACCAACATACAAAAATCAATTGTATTTCTATATACACTTGCAATGAAAAACCTGAAAGTGAAATTGAGAAGACCAATCCATTCACAAGAGCCTCAGATACAACATACTTGAAAATAAATTTAACAAAGGAAGTGCAAAGTTTATACCCTGCAAACTACAAAATGCTATTGAAAGAAATCAAAGAAGATCTAAGTAAATGGACAAATATCCATGTTCATGAATTAGAAAACTGTTAATATGGGACTAGCCCCCCCAAAGTGATCCCCAGATTCAATGCAATCCCAATCACAATCTTAGATTATGTCGAGTAGAAAATAACAAGATGATTTTAAAATTCATATGGAATTACAAGAGACCCACAATAGCTAAAACAATCCTAAAAAAAGAATAAAGTAGGATGGCTTACACTTCCTAATTCCAAAACTTACCACAAAGCAACAGTAATCAATCGAGCATCACTGGTACAAGAAGAGACAGGAAATGGAATAGAACTGAGAATCCAGAAAAAAAAATCCATACATCTACAGCCAATTGATTTTTGACAAGAATGCAAGAGAATTCAATAAAGAAATAATGGTCTTTTCAAAGAAATAGTGTCACAACTGTATTGTCATGTGCAAAGAATGAAGAACTCTAACCGCATACCATATAAAAAATTAACTCAAAATGGATTAAAGCCTTAAATCTAATACTACAGTAAAATCTGTAAACCTATTAGAAGAAAAAGTGGAGTAAATCTTCAAGATCTTAGCTTTCACAAAGATATCTTAAATATTACAACAAAAGCCTGAGCAACAAAAGAAAAAAGACATAAAACGATCTTTATCACATTTAAAAACGTTTGCACTTAAAGGGAACCATCAAGAAAATGAAAAGACAGGGGCATCTGGGTGGCTCAGTCAGTTGAGCATCCGACACTGGATTTTGGCTCAGGTCACGATCCTAGGGTTGTGGGATAAAACACTGCACTGTGCTCCACACTGAGCATGGAGCCTGCTTGGAATTCTCTCTCCCTCTGCCTTTCTCCACTATTCATGCTCTAATTAAAAAAAAATTGAAAAGATAACTCATGGAACAGGAGAAAATATTTGGAAATCGTATATCTGATAAGGAACTTATATCCTTACTATTTAAAAATTTCTTACAACTCAACAAAAAGACACACAGACCAGTAATTTAAAAAATGTGAAAAGGTGAGGGCACTTGGGTGGCTCAGTTGGTTAAGTGTCCGACTCTTGATTTCAGCTCAGGTCATGATCTCAAGGTTTGTGAGACTGAGCCCAGCATCGGGCTCTGCACTAACATTGTGGAGCCTGCTTGGGATTCACTCTCTGCCTCTCTGTTTGTCCCTCCCCTGCTAGCACATTCTCTCTCTCAAAATAAATAAACTGTAAAAAAAAATTTTTAATAAATAATTCCCAGACTTGATTTGCAAAAACAAGGAAGAGTATCAAACAAAAAGGAACTAAATATATTTTAAATAATTTATATTGAATACAGATTTAATGCAACAGAACTTTAACTTAAGTTTATGAGGATATTAAGAATGACTCACACAAACATACACAAATCAATGCTTTGTGAGTGAAATATAAAATCTTTGGATTATTTACCAGTTTCTACTATTCATACTTATAGCTCCCTGCATGAGAGAAATTAGTAAGAATGGCTTATAAACTCAAAACTTTCAAAATAAACTTCTATTTTTTTTTAAAGTAAACAGAGTTAAAGACAAAACATATTAGAATGGATGCTTACCATAGATAATGCCTTCAAATTTTCTTCTTGTTTCATTTGCTGAGTAGTCACATCTGTGGAGACTGGATTCTCAACAACAGCTATACATCCTACATCAGGTGCATTCACAGTTATTTCAAGCTATCAAAATGAAATTTCATTATTTCATTTTGGCATACTATACTCAGCAAAACAAACAACTAAAATAAAGTGTGTTAAACTGAAGAAATAATCCACGTTCATACACAATTAAAAAATACAGCAATTCTTAAAATGACGACATCAACTTGGCAAAAGTAAAACATTTAAGATTTTTGAGATGTCTGGGGCGCATGAGCGACTCAGTCGGTTAAGCATCCGATGTACAATTTAGCATGTTATTCAGTGATTCCACTTCTAGGTATATCCCCCAAAAAATGGAGAACAGGGATTAGAAGACGTATTTGTACACCCATGTTCATAGCAGCATTCTTTGCAATAGCCAAAAGGTAGAAGTAACCCAACTGTCCACTGACAGATGAAAAGATAAAAGATACGTGGTATAGATATGTAATGAAATATCACTCAGCCTTAAAAAAAGAACATTCTGGAGGCCCCTGGGTGGCTCAGTCGGTTGAGCATCTGACTTCAGCTCAAGTAATAATCTCATGGCTTTTTGAATTCAAGCCCCACATCGGGCTCTGCGCTAACAGGGCGGAGCCTGCTTGGGATTCTCTGTCTCCCTCTCTCTCTGCCCCTCCCCTGCTTCTGCTCTCTCAAAAATTAAAAAAAAAAAAAAGAAAGAAAAAAGAAAAAAAATTGTTTTAATCTTTAAAAAAAAAGGGCATTCTGATACACGTACACTATATCAATCTGAATGACCACTAAAAACTTTATACTACATGAAATAAGCCAATCACAATGAAAACAGATACTGTTATGATTCCAGTTATGTGAAGTACCTAGAGTCAAGTCACAGAGACAAAAGTAGAATGGTGCTTACCATAAATGAGAGGAGAGGAGGTAATGGGGAATTATTGTTTAATGAGTACAGGTTTAGTTTCGCAAGACGAAAAAAGCTCTGTGGATGGATGGTGGTGATGGTGTAGCACGACAATATGAATACACTTAATACCAATGAACTATATACACTTTAAAATGGCTAAGATAAATTTTAGGGTATGTGTATTTTACAATTTTTTCATAACTTTATTTTTTTATTTTGAGAGAGAGCAGGAGTAAGTACAAGGCGGGGAGGGACAAAGGGAGGGAGAAAGTGAATCTCAAGCAGGCTCCATGCCTAGCAAAGAGGCTGATGTGGGGCTCAATCTCACGACTGTGAGATCACGACATAAGCCAAAACCAAGAGTCTCACACCCAACCAATTAAGCCACTCAGGGGTCCTTTACCACATTTAAAAGAAAAAGAAAAGAAAAAAAAGGTGTCCCTTCTACCTTGTCTACCAACCAGAGCTTAACCTGAGCCTACCAGAGAGTTAAAACATCTGCCAAAATGAAAAGGAAAAATTAATCAGAAAGTAGATTTAGAAGCCTCCACATTCAAGTGAAATCAGATTTCTATCATTATTACACTGGCCACCTCATGGCAGGCCTAGATTATAGAGGTTCAGTAATACAGGAGCCTCCTTCTATTGATTCCTTCAAATATCTACCAGGGCTTAAACAAATTACATACGGCAGGGTTTATTTAGCAAATGAGCTGTTCAAACCCTAATAATCACTAAGAAGAAATAATGATACACTAAAAGAAAAAAACAAGTAAGACAAAGTTCCAAGATTCAAAAAACAAAATACCTCTTCCATCGTTTCCTCAATTTGAGCAGTAACAGGTTCGGGAGATCTGAGACCAATGGGAACAAACACTGGAGCTTTGTTTACTTCTTCTGGAGCAAGATGGTAACTGTCTTCTTCATAATCAGGCTCAAAATCTTCAGCATCATCTTCATCTTCTTCCTGAGAAGCCCGAAGAGTCACCAGCGTGGACTTGGAAGCACGAGGTTCCTTCCTAGAGGTCTTACTTCGCATTCGTTTTGATCCACGGCCCCTAGTGACATTTGGTTTGATCTTTCGATGCATTCTCCTTCCACCATGATCCACCTCGTTCTCAGAAGCAGAAGAGATCGTTGTTCTTCGATCCAGAGCAATTTTAGAGTAACTTGATTCTTTCAATAGTTGTGGAGGGCTGGATGTATGATCAAAATAACAATAAAGTCATTACATGCACAAGGATAAAGATAATTTTAACGGAAACCAAATTTTAGAATGAAATCCCAGTTCAAGGCATTAAAATGAAAACTCCCACAACCCATTACGTCAAAAAGTTATGCTGTGAAATAAAGAAATTTACTATTACTACTAGTTCCTTATTCAGAGTTTGTTCTTTGTTTATCTACCTACACATTTTTCATGGTAAGTTTTTAATTCTGGACCATTTTTTCCTTGCTATTTAAGTGATAATTTCTAGAAATTATTAGAAAAAAATGAGAAAAAGAAAATGGTCCAATAAAACAGAATATAGGATCAAAAAGTGATACTGGTATACAGTACTGGGTAAACAGACTAGGTAAAAAGAAAAAAGAGAAGGCAGAAAACCCATGGAACGATGTTGTTTTTTAGAACTTAAGTTCCTTTCCACTTTCCCTGTAAACTGTAGAACATGAGTACCCTTCACTTTAGTTTGCGACCCCATTCAAACCAGCACCTTAATTATTTAGGTAAGACACACTATTCTTTTATCAGACTTCTGCTCATGTCTAATATACTCAACATTCAGAAATTTTAAACATAGGAAAGAAAAGTCTTCCTAAGAACATCAAAAAAAGATAAACTTTAGTAAATAAAAATCATAGGTAGGGACACCTGGGTGGCTCAGTCGGGTGAGCATTCAACTCTTGATTTTGGCTGTGGTCATGGGATCGAGGACCACATCAGGATCTGTGCTGAGTGTGGAGCCTGCTTAAGATTCTCTCTATCTCCTTCTGCCCCTATACCTTGCTTACATGTGTGCACTCTCTCTCTTATTTTAAAAGTTTAAAAAAAAACTTAAGTGGTTAAGAAACAGATCTGTCAATAAAAAATTATCTACACTTCTGTTAACAAGCCATCTTTTTTCACTCTACCATTAAGGTAGGACAGCCATGAAGAGTAAGTTACTTTTATTTCCTATTCTGAAGATATTTGTTAAATAAAACTTTACCTTGTTAGTTTACTGACACACTGCTCTTCAACAACTGAAGACACAGAATTATCCACTATAGTTTTTTCTCCAACACTTCCTGATGGTCCAACTTCTGAATGGGCATCTTTTTTAGCCAAAATAGCCTCTTTGGAATCTATACAATCTTTTCTTGCTGAAACCTCCAATGATGTCAGAAACTCAGCCTTTTCCTTAAATTTAAGAACAGCTAATGTTACCATGCAAACAATCTCTATCGTAATTTGGTTTGGGGGTTGGACCTAAAGCTCTAAGCTTACACACACACACACACACACACGATGGCTAGCTTCTAAATTTTTTAATATTGGAAAGTAGCTCAATTTTTATAAAATTGGTTACAGTACAAAAGACAAAACTGTTTTTTTTTATAAATTCTCTCCGTCACGATCTTGACAACACAGAGCAAATGATAAAAAGTATTTTTTTCAAACTTACTTTTTGAAGGAGCTGGGTATCATCTCCTGGCTGCAGCAAATTATCTTCTGGCTTCCTTGCCTCACTCTGATCTGTTCTGTCTTTTTCTATACCTAGTTCCTTGTTCTTACCATGTGCTCTTCCCAAATTTGGCTTAGCCTTTTGGAATTGCCTTCTTGTCAACTGTGCTGGACTAGGAACATACCTTTTAGGTTCAGGTCTAGAACGAAGTACATATCATGTTGAAAAACCAAAATCACAATTCCTTGTTGATTTAACAGCTGCTATGTCAAACACTTTTCAACACAAGCCAATTCTATGTTCGAAGGACTATATATAAATTGGCTCTAAAACCAAGCACACATGATGATATAAAGAACATAAAAGCTTTTACAACTTGCAGTTTCTGTATCATCTGGAAAATACTTTTAAAATAACAATCTTTTCTTACTTTCATTCATTGATTCTGATGTGTAGTGTCATGGTGCTTTAAGTAATTTTCAGAGAAATAACCAAATACAAAAAAAAAAAAAAAAAAAAAAAAAAATCCAGTACTTGAACATGGACAAATGTACAATGGTTACATCCTTGGTCCTTCTGGCCCAAGACCAGGCTTGAAAGCCAGAGTCCACTCTCCTATCAGAAACCTATCAGCTAATGGAAAAGGATTTACTAAGAGTCAGATTCATATGATCTCAATATAACCCATGTGTATCTGCCAAATCAGACAAAGACAAGGTTTTAACATTCAATAGAGTACGAATAGCTCCCAAGACAATCCCTAAACACCTATCCTAGGTTTTCCTGGAAAATATTTTAATAACTAGCAAGGATCTGAATTCTGAACTGGGAAGTTTAAAATTAACATAAACCTAGATATTATAAAGAAAATTAAGTATCAGGAGTTCTCTGAAAGATCTGTATTAAAGACTAATTTTGAGTAATACTTATACTAAATTATCTAGAAGAGTAAGTAGTTAACTACATTTCTAAATGTTCCAACCCTGCTAAGCTCTTTGGTCAGTCAAACACCTAGGAAGTTCACAAGAAATTCTAACAGGGTTATGATGTGGCTAAATACATTCCAATGTAGGCTAACGTATTTAGGAAAACATTGTATTTAACTTAAGCTATTGACAGTCAAGTGTGATTTTACAAATGCAAGTAAGGATAAAACGCTACTGAAGTCAAAAGAGATAATACTGGACTTCGGAATAACCTAACTTTAAAACTATTAAGATTGGGGCACCTGGGTGGCGCAGTCGGTTAAGCGTCCGACTTCAGCCAGGTCACGATCTCGCGGTCCATGAGTTCGAGCCCCGCATCAGGCTCTGGGCTGATGGCTCAGAGCCTGGAGCCTGTTTCCGATTCTGTGTCTCCCTCTCTCTCTCTGCCCCTCCCCTTTTCATGCTCTGTCTCTCTCTGTCCCAAAAATAAATAAACGTTGAAAAAAAAAAAAAAAACTATTAAGATTACATACCCTAAAGAAATTACCATTCATGATAAAGTAAACAGATTACATACCCTAAAGAAATTACCATTCATGATAAAGTAAACAGCTGGAATAAATTTCACAAATAGAAAAAGGGTTTTCAAAAACAGGGGGCTGTGGGCTGGAGTATGGGTTTCCAAAAAGGAAAATTAAAAGTTTGATTTCTCTCTGGGGCGCCTGGGTGGCTTAGTTGGTTAAGCATCCAACTTCAGCTCAGGTCATGATCTCACAGTTCGTGGGTTCGAGCCCCACATCGGGCTCTGTGCTGACAGCTTAGAGCCTAGAACTTGCTTTGGATTCTGTGTCTCCCTCTCTCTGCCCATCCCCTGTTTCACTCTGTCTCTCAAAAAAAAAAAAAACGTTAAAAAAATAAAATTTAAAAAAAAAAAAAAAGGGCAGGGGGGAAGCACTGGGTGGCTCAGTCGGTTAAGCATCCAACTTGAGCTCAAATAAGATCTCATGGTCCATGAGCTCAAGCCCCACATCAGGCACTGTGCTGACAGCTCAGAGCCTGGAGCCTGCTTCAGATGGGTTCTGTGTCTCCCTCTCTCTCTCTCTGCCCCTGCCCTGCTCATGCTCTGGCTCTCTCAAAAATAAATAAACATTAAAAAAAAACAGCCAATGCCTGATCTATAAAAAAAATTTAAAAAAAAGGTTTGATTTCTCTCATTAAAAAACACAAAGGCTACACATAATATCTCTTGAAACATGTAAAGCTTCTTTCTTTATACAGAAAGGTCTGCCTATATAACTATGTCAATTTGCTAGTCTGAAAGTCATAAATCCTGAAAATTTAACTTTAAAAACTAATCTGGCAATGTTACTTTCAACAAGCCATTTAAATCCTCTAGGTCAACCTACTCAATTATAAATGAGAGCATTAGGAAACACTGATCTTGAAGGTCACTAGTGTTTAAAGGTTCACTTAGAGTAAAAATCAAATTCCTTACAACAGTCCTATATAATCTGCCATTGCCCTTGGCTGGGCTCTATCTTTCTTACATCTACTGCTCTCTCCCTCTTTACCCATTTCAAACTCGCTCCCCTTGCTGTTCCTCAAGCAAGTCAGGCATGCTCTTGCCTGCAGTATTTTCAAGTTGTTGTTCTCTCTCCCCCTATACATCATCTGGACCTGCTCCTTCACTTCTTTTGGGTCTTCTCTCCAGCAGCACCCGCGCAATGAAACATTCTCTGATCACCACTAATTAAAAAGTAGTATCAGTGGGGCGCCTGGGTGGCTCAGTCGGTTAAGTGTCCGACTTCAGCTCAGGTCATGATCTCATAGTCCATGAGTTCGAGCCCCGCGTTGGGCTCTGTGCTGACAGCTCAGAGCCTGGAGC
>NW_024412377.1:103702967-103703398 GCF_014898765.1 Herpailurus yagouaroundi
AAAAAAAAAAAAAAAACTATTAAGATTACATACCCTAAAGAAATTACCATTCATGATAAAGTAAACAGATTACATACCCTAAAGAAATTACCATTCATGATAAAGTAAACAGCTGGAATAAATTTCACAAATAGAAAAAGGGTTTTCAAAAACAGGGGGCTGTGGGCTGGAGTATGGGTTTCCAAAAAGGAAAATTAAAAGTTTGATTTCTCTCTGGGGCGCCTGGGTGGCTTAGTTGGTTAAGCATCCAACTTCAGCTCAGGTCATGATCTCACAGTTCGTGGGTTCGAGCCCCACATCGGGCTCTGTGCTGACAGCTTAGAGCCTAGAACTTGCTTTGGATTCTGTGTCTCCCTCTCTCTGCCCATCCCCTGTTTCACTCTGTCTCTCAAAAAATAAATAAACGTTAAAAAATTAAAAAAAAAAAAAAA
>NW_024412377.1:103703498-103712998 GCF_014898765.1 Herpailurus yagouaroundi
CTCTCTCTCTCTCTGCCCCTGCCCTGCTCATGCTCTGGCTCTCTCAAAAATAAATAAACATTAAAAAAAAAACAGCCAATGCCTGATCTATAAAAAAAATTTAAAAAAAAGGTTTGATTTCTCTCATTAAAAAACACAAAGGCTACACATAATATCTCTTGAAACATGTAAAGCTTCTTTCTTTATACAGAAAGGTCTGCCTATATAACTATGTCAATTTGCTAGTCTGAAAGTCATAAATCCTGAAAATTTAACTTTAAAAACTAATTTGGCAATGTTACCTTCAACAAGCCATTTAAATCCTCTAGGTCAACCTACTCAATTATAAATGAGAGCATTAGGAAACACTGATCTTGAAGGTCACTAGTGTTTAAAGGTTCACTTAGAGTAAAAATCAAATTCCTTACAACAGTCCTATATAATCTGCCATTGCCCTTGGCTGGGCTCTATCTTTCTTACATCTACTGCTCTCTCCCTCTTTACCCATTTCAAACTCGCTCCCCTTGCTGTTCCTCAAGCAAGTCAGGCATGCTCTTGCCTGCAGTATTTTCAAGTTGTTGTTCTCTCTCCCCCTATACATCATCTGGACCTGCTCCTTCACTTCTTTTGGGTCTTCTCTCCAGCAGCACCCGCGCAATGAAACATTCTCTGATCACCACTAATTAAAAAGTAGTATCAGTGGGGCGCCTGGGTGGCTCAGTCGGTTAAGTGTCCGACTTCAGCTCAGGTCATGATCTCATAGTCCATGAGTTCGAGCCCCGCGTTGGGCTCTGTGCTGACAGCTCAGAGCCTGGAGCCTGCTTCCGATTCTGTGTCTCCCTCTCTCTGCCCCTCCCCTGCTCATGCTGTCTCAAAAATAAATTTAAAAAAAACATTAAAAAAAATTTTTAAAGTAGTATCAGTAATAATAAGGCAGACTTCAAGTAATAAATAAAAGTGGTGGTACTAAAATATCTTCATTTTTCTAGCGTTAACTCTTTTAAAGGATATTCTCACCATTTGGCTTAGAACACAGGTCTAAATACAACATATATACTTCACTGAACTTCCTATTTATGAATTTCAATTAGATATAAACTGTAAACATACAAAGAACTTAAGAATTTCTGTTTACTAACAAATTGAATTTTAAAGTAAAAAATAATGAGGTTCACCAAGCTTTGTGCAGAAATTATAAATTACGAGAGTATCAATCATGCAATTCTTATACTATCTGAAGAAGCATACTTAAAATATTCTGTTTCATAATTAACTATTTATCCTTTAACAAAATGTTCTCGATGTGAAGTTATCCAATCTTCATCTTTAGAAAGTTTTATGGTTTTCTGATTAAAAGCAAACTCACCTCATCTTTTCATCTAAAACATTTACTTTGTTAACATGAAGAGGGTCTACAAGAACCATGTGACTCTGGTTTTCATGTAGTCTACTTTCAGAAACTTTGGAGGATACAACTTCAATTTCAGTTCCAACTGGAGAATTTGGCTAAAATGACAAAACAAGACGATTTTTTTTAACAAGTGAACATACTTCCTAAAATTGTTCAATCATTAAGAAAGGTATTGAGTTTTTCAAAATGAAGAGTCAAACTAGGTATGCAATGTTCATGTTTGCTGCCCAAAACCAAAGTCCTAATTCAGAGAGAAAGTTTCATTTATTGCAGTTATTACATTTACAAAATGCTTTAAAAACTACAATAGTTATCTGCTGTCAACAACCTCACCAAAAATGATTTTTTTTTTAAAAGCACAGTCTTTTGGGGTGCAGGAGGGTTCAAACAAGGATTATAATCACTTTAAATCTACATTTTCCCTTGGTAGACAAATAAAAAGGACAAAAAAAAAAAGCACAAGATCTGTTAAAAAGGGCATTATTCTACTTAGATTCATATCACAAGATGCATCAGTAAAAGATTGGTTAAATTTTCATTCAAACAGCAGGATGTCACGCAGTAGTGAAAAATGATGTGTCTCCATGTTTCTTGATGCAAAAAGTCAACATATTAAGTAAAAACTAAGTGATAAAACTAACACACAGTAATTTTAGAATTTAAAAAAATTATTTTATTTTTAAGTAATCTCTACACCCACTGTGGGGCTAGAACTTACATCCCCTGATTAAGAGTCACATGCTCTACCAAATGAGCCAACCAGGCACCCCGATGAATTTAATATTTGAATTTACCTAAGTGCACACACATGCATGGATGGAGATATACCCAGGAAGATATGTCAGAAGGTTTTCAGTAGTGACCTCAGTGTAATAAGACTGGGAGAGTCATTATGTTGTTTTATACTGACTGAACATTTATGAAATGACTGAACCCATTTCATAATGAATGAGTTCATTAAAAAGGAAAAAATATATATCCACTTTCACTTAAAAAAAAACCAGAATAGGAAATCTGGAACAGAATTAGGTTATGTTACATATTCATTGATTAGAGTGTCAGATGCCTATACTCTAAGCCAAGTCTGAGCTGTCATTTCATATTTTAACATGCATTAAAAGGCTCAATTTAATTACATAACAATAACTCACCACAGTCAATAGTTTTTTAGTTTCATCTTTCTGTACTACTGTTTTTTCTTCCTCAACTATGCCTTTGGCTTCACCTTTTTCTATATGCCTCTGTCCAGTCTTTCTTATGTTTGGTCTGGGTTTTTGAAGTCGGCCCCTTACTGTTCGAATGGTTGGGACAACACTTTCCTTGGATTCTTGCTGGGAACTGTTTATATTATGAGCCCTAGAAAAGAAGACCAGGACAAAGAGAGGGAATTGAAATGTAAAAAGATGAAAACTACCATAAAAATACAAAATTTGAATCTCCTCTAATAAACTATAAAACTTTTTGTAACATTAGAGAAAAATCTATTTTCTGATGATACATAAATCTTCTTTTATTAAAAAAAAGGTTATTTTAATTTTCACAAGGTAATGAACTTATATAAGGTACCTAGAAGACTGAAACTCACAGACAGAGAGAAAGCACAATGGTAGTTGCCAGGGAATGGAAGAGGGAGGTTAGGGAGGTCTTGTTAATGGGTACAGAGTTTCAGCTTGCGAACATGAAAAAGTTCTAGAGAGAAATGTGACAAAGATTGTAAAACAATGCGAATGTCCTCAATGCCATTAGACGACAAAAAAAAAAATATTAAACTGGTAAATTTTATGTCTTTTACCACAGTTTTTAAGAAGATAATTAATATAAATCTTATACACATGTGTTTTTTAATGCAATGCTTTGTATAAAACCTTAAGCAGCTAATAGTGAATCTAACAAGCAGTCAAGCATTAAAAGGTGTAGAACTCAATGTGATTTTCTATTTTAGGCAGGCTGCATAAACGAAGTATTTTTGGTATTCACTTTTTTTTTTTTTTTAATTTTTTTTTTTTTAACGTTTATTATTTTTGGGACAGAGAGAGACAGAGCATGAACGGGGGAGGGGCAGAGAGAGAGGGAGACATAGAATCGGAAACAGGCTCCAGGCTCTGAGCCATCAGCCCAGAGCCTGACGCGGGGCTCGAACTCACGGACCGCGAGATCGTGACCTGGCTGAAGTCGGACGCTTAACCGACTGCGCCACCCAGGCGCCCCAATGGTATTCACTTTTAAAATACATTAATACATCTCAAAAACACTGGAGAAATATTTGAAGGAATTCTATTTTAGATTTTCTTTTTCTTTTTCATATTTTAGATTTTCAAAGAACTATCACTGTTTACCCCATAGAAACAACTAATTCCTTTTCCTGGGCTTGCACAGGCTGAGACTCCTCTTGAGGACCACAAGAACTTGAAGGTGAAAGGTCCTTTTCAGTCTGTATACATGGTAATATCACAACCTCCTCCTGACTGTGACCTGATTTGTCTTTTTCTCCTGCTGCCATTAGGGAAGCAACATCCTAGAAGGCAGACAAAAAAATTTCATCAAGGGTATGGTTAAAGTATAGGGAAATAGGAACTTTCATACACTACTAAGCAAAATAAATTGGTCAAGTCTCTGCAGAGAAAACAACAGTATCTACCAAAAATTTTAATTCCCAGAAATTCTACTTCTAGAAACTTATCTTATAAAAATACTCAAGTAAGTATATAGAAAATTACATACAAGGACATTTGCTATAGCAATTTAATAGCCCCCCAGAAAAGAAAACAAAAAATTAGAAATAAGACAAACCTATCAGTAAGGTATTGAATAAATAAATTATAATTTGTTTACAACGCAACGGTGCAAAGCCATTTAGAAGATAAATTTCTATATAATGATCCAAAAATATGTTCACAATACTGTGTTAAGTGAAAAAATGAGAAGACAAGCTAGGGTGCCATTTTTGCAAAATAATAAAAATACCCACAACATTTTATTATTTATATAAAAAAGTATCTATACAGAAAAGGCTATGTGGATACATTCAAAATAGCTATGTGATTAACTTGGGAGGGAGAAATGGAATATTATAAAGGACTCTCACATTTTAGATTACATATTTTTTTAATCTGAAATTTTTATAATCAGATAAAATAACCAATAAAAAAGATACACCTTTTAAAAATATAAGATCAGGAAGAAAAAGTACAAATTTTTTTAAACTTTTTTTTTTTTTAACGTTTATTTTTGAGACAGAGAGAGACAGAGCATGAACGGAGGAGGGTCAGAGAGAGGGAGACACAGAATCTGAAACAGGCTCCAGGCTCTGAGCTGTCAGCACAGAGCCCGAGGCAGGGCTCGAACTCACGGACCGCCTGATCATCACCTGAGCCGAAGTTGGCCACTTAACTGACTGAGCCACCCAGGCACCCCAAAAGTACAAATTTTTAAGCACAGTAAGAACTAAGCTATTTTGAAAACATAAAAGACGAATTTTATTTCAAAAAAGCACTTTGTCATTTTATTTATTTTTAATTTTTTTCAATGTTTATTTTTGAGAGAGAGAGAGAGAGAGAGAATGAGAATAAGAAGAAGAGGAGCAGAGACAGAGGGAGACACAGAATCCAAAGTAGGCTCCAGGCTCTGAGATGTCAGCACATGGCTGTCAGCCGCTTAACTGACTGAGCCACCCAGGCGCCGGTCATTTTTTTATTAACTAGTTTTTTATTAATTATTGAAGTATAGGTGGCGTACAATGTTACTAGTCTTAGACATACAACACAGTGATTCAGCAGCTCCATACACTGGCTTGATAATCACCCCGACAGGTGTAGTCACTACATTAACTGTATTCCCTATGCTGTACTTTTTATCTCCCTGAGTTACTTAGGACTAAAAGTTTGTACCTCTTCAAAATTTTAAGTAATCTCTACACCCACCGGGGGCTCAAACTTACAACCTCAAGAGTTGCATGGTCTACCAATTGAGCCAGCCAGGTGGCTCAGAAGTTTGTACCTCTTAATCCCCTTTTCCTATTTTGTCGATCTCCCTTACCCCTTCTCTTCTGGCAACCACCAGTTTGTTTTCTGTCTTTATGACTGTTTCTGTTTTTTATTTTCTAGAACCCATATATAAGTGAAATTATATGCTATTTGTCTTTCTCTGTCTTAGTTTTCTCAGCATATTTCACTTGGCAAAATAGACTTGTAGGTCCATCCATGTTATTTTAAATGGCAAGCAATATTCCATTGTGGATTTATATATATATATACATATAACACATCTTCTTTATCCATTCATCTGTTGAAGGACACTTTGGTTGCTTTCATATCTTGTCTATTGTAAATAATGCTATGACAAACATAGGGGTGCCTATATCTTTGGAATTAGAGCTTTCATTTTCTTTGGGTAAATAACCAATACTAGAATTAGTGAATCACATGGTAATTCTATTTTTACTTTTTGAGGAAGCTCCATACGGTTTTCCACAATGGCTGCACCAATTTACATTCTCACCAACAGTGTACAAGGATTCCTTTCCCTCCACATCCTTGCCACTGCTTGTTATTTCTGGTCTTTTTTGATACTAGTTATTCTGACTGGTGTGAGGTGATACCTCATTGTGGTTTTGATTTGCATTTTCTTGATGATTAATGATGCTGATGATCTTTTCATATACCTGTTGCCATCTATATGGCCAAAAAACTACTTTTATGTTTAGAACAGTCAACTAATGAGTGTTAACACTTCATTTCAAAGTTTCTGATGTCATATCACACAATCTTAATTTGTTATGGACCAAGTTAACAAAGTAAACTAAACTTACTTTTAACTTACTTTTAACTCCTATCAAGCTTTTAACTTTGTATTTCACCCTTCACAACAGAATGAAACAAAAAATGACTATCAATCTCATTTTTCCTATGAAGAAATGAGCTGCCACCATTTGGCTCGGGTCACATAATGAATGCAGGTCAGAACTTGGCATCCCAACCCCCTTAAATGTCTTTCCATGACACACTTGCCCACCATGAAAGATTCAAGATTCTCACAAAAAAAAACCCATGGAATAATGAGGCACATTAAGTACAGCAACACTAATGTCACATGCAACAGAAACTGCAGGAGAAAATATTTGTGAAACATTAATCCCAGGTGCTTTAGTTCAGTAACCGTAACAGCTAAAATAAAAACCCTCCACCTTCCACAGCAACTCACATGTTGAGAAGGGAGAGTGTTCATCTGTCCACTGCTCTGCTGTAACACAACAGTCTCAGCTTTATCCGTTTCCAATTTCTTCCCAGGTACATATTTTCCTGCTTCCGTAGTCTCTCTCTTTAAAGTTGCTCTTGCTAAGTTTGGTTTTGGTCTTTTGAATCGACTTCTCACAAAAGGTGCTGGTTTAACTTCAAATGGCTTCTGTTCTTGAGGAAGAGACTTGCTTTTGGAATAAGGATTATCAAATTTTAGAATGAGATGAAGGGGCAAATGAGACCAGAGTCTTAGGACAACTTTAGAAACTGGTAGTAAACATGAATTCCAATTCTTAACAGGAAAAAAAATTGAACAATATGGTAGATCCAAAAAAACAGGAGGTGTACAATCTAGGTATAAGCCTATGAATATCACCTTTGCACAGAGGAAATATACGTTGTCACACCCATACTGACTTAGGAATATTTGTTACATACAATTCTGAAGTTAGTAATTCTCTCAATAGATTATCACAATTACCTCAAAACTCACCTCCAGTCATCCCAAAACTAGCTTGGAATCTGCAACATTACACTATAGATGATACGTTTTAAAACCTTTGTTTCACAGAATGTGAAAATAACTTTAGATACTTTTTCTTTAAAAGCACACAGACCAATATATTTGTACCTTGAATTATTATCTGAAAACTGCTCTGGAGCATCTGGAGATTGCATCCCCTGGTCTTCGGTTTTACCAAGTTCCAAAGTCTGCAAGGAAGTCTTCAAACTACTCAAGTGACCTGATAGTTCCTTTTCAGAATTTCTTTTTTCTGCCTCAGGTGTAAGTACCATGGATAGTACTTCACTGCTGATGTTCTGGAGGAATAATCAAAGGAAATCATCCACAGTAAATCAGCACAAATGGAAAATGTCACAAAAGCATGAACCTCGAGTAACAGAAAACTTATTTTTAAATGTTTAAGTAACCTCTACACCCACAATCTGGGGCTCAAACTCACAACCCCAAGATCAAGAGTCACACGCTCAACCTACGGAGCAAGCTGGGTACCCGAATTGCAAACTTTTAGTAAAAGGAAATAACTAAGATGTGGCCAAAAGAAATAATTCCAATGTATGTTCATTCTAGAGTTAGCACAAACTCCCTATATTCCAGTTCCCTATATTCCTTTTATGTAAAAGAATAACTTTGGGGGTGCATGGTGGCTCAGTCAGTTATGCGTTCAACTTTGGCTCAGGTCATGATCTCATTGCTCCTGAGTTCAAGCCCTGTTGGGTTCTGAGCTGAAAGCTCAGAGCCTGCAGCCTCCTTCAGATTCTCTCTCCATCTCTCTGGCCCTCCCCTGGCTCCTGCTCTGTCTCTTTCAAATAGAAAATAAAAAACAAAAAAAAACAAAAAAAAAAAACCAAAATTTTTTTAAATAAAAGATTAACTTCAGGGGCACCTGGGTGGCTCAGCTGGTTGGGCATCTGACTCTTGAATGCAGCCCAGGTGATGATCTCGAGGTTCGTGGGATAGAGCCTGAGTCAAGCTCTGTGCTAATGGCTCAAAGCCTGCTTGGGATTCTCTCTTTGCCCCTCCCTCACTCATGCGTGTGGACACACATGGGCGCTTTCTCTCAAAATAAATTACCTTAAAAACACTTTTTTATAAAAAATAAATAAAAGTAACTTCGAATTGACATTAAGAATGGTAACTTCTCCACAATTAAATCTTTTTGAATTATTTTTTTTAAAAAGATATATAGTTTCTTTAAGGTCTTAAAACACAGAATTTAGGACTAGGGAAGACTTTAAGCTTTCAGAGATTTTAAATTTTGAGGGATTTAAGAGCAATAATCACGGTTTTTATTTCAATAATTTTTCTCTAAAAAGTACTCAAAAATAGTTCTTCCCAAAAACAGAAAAATACATACTTTGGTATCTAGTGAAGGCACAGTGCTGCAGCCACCACTACTGCTCTGCATTAAGTCTGTCTCCATTTGTCTTGAGGTCCTGGTCTCCTCTGCTTCATATTTCCTTAGGGAAATGTCCATTTCTCTAGGTTTTCCCAAATCTGCAACCATTTCCTCAGTAGCACTAATCTCTGAGCTGGGATTCCTCAAGGAAATTGCTCGTCCACTTTGTTTCATATCTGCCTCTGTTTCTTCAATAGCAGTTGTCTTTCCTAATACGTTCTCCATTAGGGAAAGCTCTCTTTCTCCAGTTTCTTCCAAATCAATCTCACTCTCCCCTAAGGCACTGATCTCCACAGGTACCTTTGCCCTCAGGGAAGTTTCTTTTCCAAATTCTTTCCAATCTGTCTCCATTTCACCTACAGTCTCGACCTGTAAGGCCTTTCCTTGTGTGTCTATTTCTCTTCTTTCAGTTTCTTCCACAGATGTCTCTCTCTCCTCAGTGATATCAATTACCTCTGGTATATTCTCCTTTACAGAAATCTCTCTTCCAGTTTCTTCCAAACCTGTTTCTACTTCATCTGTAGTGCTGACCTCCTCGGGGGCATCTTCCTGTAAGGATATTTCTCTTCTTCCAGTTTCTTCCAAATCTGTCATTCTTTCCTCAGTGACATCAGATATCTCTGATATAATGTCCCTTATGGAAACTTCTCTTCCAGTTTCTTCCAAATCTGTCACTCTTTCGTCAGTGACATCAGACATCTCTGATATACTGTCTCTTGGGGAAACCGCTCTTCCAGTTTCTTTCAAATCTGTCACTCTTTTCTCAGTGACATCAGACACCTCTGATATATTCTCCCTTGGAGAAACCTCTCTTCCAGTTTCTTCCAAGTCTGTGACTCTTTCCTCAGTGACATCAGACATCGCTGATATAGTGTCTCTTGGGGAAACCTCTCTTCCAGTTTCTTCCAAGTCTGTCACTCTTTCCTCAGTGACATCAGACATCTCTGATACATTCTC
>NW_024412377.1:103713008-103791291 GCF_014898765.1 Herpailurus yagouaroundi
AATGACATCAGACACCTCTGATATATTCTCCCTTGAGGAAATCTCTCCTCTAGTTTCTTTCAAATCTGTCTCCATTTCCACAGTGTTGTCAATCGTTTCTGCTATCTGCTCTATGGGAGAGACATCTCTTCTCCTAGTTTTTTTAAAATGTGACTCCACTTCCTTAGTACTATTAGCCTCCAGTGGTATCTTCTCCCTTGGTAAGGTTTCTTCCACTCTCTTAATTTCTCCCAAAGCTGCTGTCAATTGTCCCGAAGCAACTATCTCCTCTGATACCTCTTCCTTTGAGAAAACTTCTCGTCTTCTAGCTCTTCTTCCTATATTTGGCTTTGGTTTCTGTAACCGAGTTTTCAAAACTGGGACTTTATTATCCTCTTGAATACTTAAAAAAAAAAAAAAAAAAAAGAGGACACGCAATCAAATTTTAAACCATACTGCCAACTGAAGAGAGGATGGTTGAGAAACTACTACTGAAACACCAGGAATTCTCAAATAAAAAAGTAAAATATGAAGGAAGCCTCAAGAATCTCTGGGTAAAACTTAAAAAATTAAAGGAGAGGGGGGAAAAACCCATGTTTTGAAATTGTAAACTTTTAAAATAAATGTATCTACTCACATAGAGACATGTATAAAGAGAAATCTATCGATAAGGTCAGTTAGATTAGCAGCCAACTGGCTCTGAACAGTCTCCTTCTAATTGTCATCTACATCATCCAGAAAAAGTCTCCAGTTCCCTACATTGGAGCTAGGCCAATTGGTGTCTGCTACTCCCACCTCTTTGCCCCTACTACCCTTTATACAGACATATGCCTTGCCATAAGAGTTAAGCAGCACATTTCTATGGCCAGATTTGACCAGCATCTCAAAAAGCCACATGCAAGTATCATGTGAACAAGAAAGTATTAGGAAAAGCCAAACTTTAAACATACAGATTGATAAAATGCTAGTAATAGTTGAAACCAGACAGTAGGTACACAGGAGTCCATTATTCTGTTCTTGCTACTTTTGTGTACACTGAATATTTCCAAAGGGAAAACAATTTCTAAAGTATGCTAGCAATTCCATCGATTTTGCTGGGTATGTTCCAGAGGGGAAAGAAAAAATACAAGAGAGCAGTGGCTACAAATACAGGTTTCTACAGATGGGTTTTACATAAAATTTACGTGAATCTTAAAGGCCATATGTGGATCTAATTCCAAAGAAACAAATATAAGAAAATAAGTTGCATTTCATATTTGGACATAGATATTTAATCTAATATGCACGTTAAGTGATACTGCCAATCATGTTAACTCAAGGTCTAATTTATGAGTAAGCAACTCATCAAATCACCAATAACTGAGAAACTGACATGAAAACTATGACATGAATTGCCCTGAAAAGTGAGGTTATATTTGTAAATATTAAGCAATTTGATACACAGATTACAAATCAGTCTCATTTGCTTTTGTTTTAAAAAACTGATTAAACATTTCTAAAACTTAACAAAAAAATTCAAACATTACATAACCAATAAGAGGATACTTACCTTAGACACTCACTAACATTCGTTTGAAAAAAATTATCTTCTTTCTCAGATTGTGACGTGATGTCTTCAAACTCAAAATTTTTACATGACTGATCTTCTACCTGTTCAGGACTCTTAATAACAAAACATTTTTAAGGGTTCACAATGAAACACCCATCTATAAAAAACTGCACTGAAAATTTTGCCTGATTTGAGACCAAGGAAAATGGTAAACATTTCAAAATTATAAAATGATATTCAAGGGACATTTTTTAATGTTTTCTCTTTACAGACCTTAAAAAATTTCATAAGCTATACCTTCTAGCTCATCTCACAGCCCCCATTCTTTTCCTCCTAATTAGAAAGCAAGTTACTGCACTTCAGTCTCATCTGTTAGAATTACTCCCTGGGATCTGTGTTCTGATTACTATTATTACAGTATAGACCTTGAGATTTATAACAAAACAAATTCAAACCTCAGACTAGGATCTTAACTCTTACTCTTAACACAAAGACTAGTTATTGTATAAATAACTCAAAAATTAATAATCTTTAGTTGTTGGAATTATATTTTAGTAGGAAGCTTTTACCATTTTACTCTGTTTAAGTCAGAGTTAAAAGTCACATAACCTAGTCATATTTTCAAAAAGGAAGGGTAATTCAAATATGTGAGTGATGGGGTGCAAGTTAAACATGCTCCATTATGTAAATGCACAAAATACGGATTGCAGAGAGTTGAATGGCATCACAAGTGACAAAGCTACTAGCTCTGAGATTTTGGCTTTAAATTTATAAACAATGTACAGAACTGTACAGTCTTACAGTTTAAGGGAAGGGGGGTAAAAGGGGACTTAAATATTTGTTTAACAAAAAAACTGCACAGAATCAGAGTACTTACATCTCTAGCAATACAGGATTCACTTTCATTCTTTTTTACATTGGCCCCAATTTTTTCCTGTGATGTAAGAATTTCTTTTCTTTCAGCAGCTTTACCTATATTTGGCTTTGGCCTTTGCAGTCGGCCCCTCATTAGTCGTGCTGGTCTTAAAGCCTTTGTTTGATCGTTGTCCTGAACACCAATTTTTTCACTCAAACTAGAACAACTACAAAAGAATAAAATTATGGTGATCCTGAAGTCACATATATGTTTGCAGTATTCCCCTCTCCCATGTATGAATAAGTAAACTGTTTGGAATATAAAATTACAAGTATCCTTTAGAACAGACATAATTTTGGAAGCCTGACTATAAAAAACATACCCTCACAAAACTGGAAAAATCTGTCCCTAACAGACATGTAATACCATTCCCCACTAAGAATACTAATTTGTAGGGGCACCTGGGTGGCTCAGTCGGTTTGTGTTTGACTCTTGATTTCAGCTCAGGTCTTGGATCTCAGAGTTTGTAGGATCGAGCCCCACAACAGCTCTGCACTAACAGTGCGAAGACTGCTTGGGATTCTCTCCCTCTCTCTGGCCCTTGTCAGTTTGCACACACACATATGTGCACTTTCTCTCAAAAATTAAATAAATAAAAATAAAAATACTAGTTTGTATGTAATGTACACTTCCAGGGCACTGGACATAGATTATGGAATAAATGTACAGTCCAGACTATAATACTTCAGATGCATATTAGAGCAGGGGCTACTCTGAATCTGCATTCCAAGTTAAATATTCCCTTTTGAAACCTCCTGCTACAAATAAAATTATCCAGAAACATGTATCTTTTAACCATTAATTCATCTAACAAATTCATCTTTGTTAAAATCTTGTTAATAAGTTGAGGAAGAAATTTAAGTCGTAACTCAATAGATCCTTATCATAATTTATTTCTCCAGTAGCATAAGGAACATGATGAAAATGTTTCAACACACCTATAGTTAAAAAAAGACTTAAGTATTCTGAATGAAAACAAAATTCAGACATCATCCAGTACAGATGTTATTACAGTCATTCCTAAAAGCTACTACTTTTATTCTACTTTCTAAATACTTACTTAGACACAGTCTCAGTTTCTGGGTTCACTTTCTCTGTATATTCCATTCCAGCAATGTCAGATGTATTCACTTTATCCTTTTCCATTTGATTCTATGAATTCAATTTTTTTACATTTTATTGACAACATAAAAAAAGTCCAAACATTGTAATAAATGGAAATTAAAACAGTGAAATATCATTTTTTGTTCTAACTATAAGAGTTTTAAAAATGATAGATACAGCTATATTATAAAACATATTTCCATATATTACTGGGAGAAACAAAAATTGGTACATCCTTTCTGGAAAGCCCTTCCCCAATATGAAATCAAAAGCCTTAAAAATATTCATGGTCTTTGACTCAGTAATACCATTTCTAAGACTCTATAAAGAAAACATTTAGACAAACTCCAAGAATTTTCACAAGAGCATTATATAAAATGCTAAATAACGTGAACAGACAAAAAATCCAATGATGAGTAAATGGTTAAATAAATTCAGGTGTACCCATTGACAGAAAATTACAAAGTCACTAAAGACTGTATCTTCAAAACATAATAATATGAAAAAACATTTATGAAATGTTAGGTACCAAAGGATAAGAAAACAATGAATACTAATACACGGGGTGCCTGAGTGGCTCAGTCTTTTAAGCATCCAACTCGATTTCACTTCAGGTCATGATCTCATAGTCTGTGGGACCGAACCTTGTGTTAGGCTCTGCACTGATAGCATGGAGCCTGCTTGGGATTCTCTTTCTCCCTCTCTCTCTGACCCTCCCCTGTCATACATGTGCATGCGCACACATGCTCTTGGAGGAAAGGAAAGAAGGAAGGAAGGAAAAAAAAGCTGGAAAGATGTATGCTAAAAGGTTAGTTCCATCCGGATAATGAAATCACAAGTAATTTGTTTTAATTTTTACATCAATCTGTTTTTCCCACTTTTCTCAAATTTTAAAAGATAATAATATAACTGTATTATAAAAAGTATAATAAGATTTCACATGACAGGGAAAAAAGCTGACTGACATTTTAAAATGTATTTTAGCAAAAATAAAAAATTTATGACAATATAACGCTGGCAGGGATATAGAAAAAAGGGAACATGCATTTAATGCTTGGAGTAATGTAAACAGACTTTTTTTTTTTTTTTTTTTTACTGTCATCTGACAAAAGCCAAGAAATATTTAAAATAGTTTGACCCACGAATCCCACCTCCTCTAGAAAACTATCCTCTATTTCCTTAAAAGAGTCCTATTTATGGGTCACCTGGGTGGCTCAGTTGGTTGGCGTCTGACTCTTAATTTCAGCTCAGGTCATGATCTCAGTTTCTTGAGTTCAAACGCTGCAACAGGCTCTGTGCTGACAGTGCATAGCCTGTTTGATAAGGATTCTCCCTCTCTCTCTGCCCCTCCCCCACTCACAATGTCTCCATCTCTCTCAAAATACATAAATCAAACTTTAAAAAAAAACTTAAAAAATAAACTACAGAAATGTTTATATATATAAAAGAGACAAAGTATGTGAAAGACAGGAATATGTCTGTGGAGAAAGGGTTGTGGATATAATTTTATATAGAACTGTTTAAAAAATATTTTGAATAAAAATCTTATGTAAACAAAAAACAGATTTGTCACTACTGAGGATGTTTGAAAATGATATGCCCTAGCTTCTAAAGAAAATGCATCAATAGGAGACTAGGAAGACACATTGAATATTAATGTGTAAGTCTTTGTAACTTCATTCTAGTATCAGTCACATTACTGTGTCATTATAAACCAAAACAAATTTTTTCCCAGTCTGGGAAAATTTTCATAATTTTAATTTCCATGAAGTCTCTTATTCCATACCTTTTCCACTGAAGTTTCGGCATGTAAACTCTTGCTCTCTGCATCTGTTTTACCTTGTGAAAGAACAGATTTCTTCCCAACTGCCCTTGACAAATTGGGTTTAGGTCTGTGCAGTTGTCTTCTTGCCATCAGTTTAACACTTCCTGATTGATCAGTTTCCCTAAAAAATGTAGTTTTTATGTTTAAAAAAAATGAACATTATTTAAATTATACCAACATGCAGGCCCAGTCAAATAAAATTCTGAAAAATTCTTTAAAAATCCACTCAGAGCCAAAAAAGAAGACCTTTAAACTAACTTACAATAAGAGTAGCAAAGAAGACTGAAAAAGAAGAACAATGAGGAGGTAACTAACATATTCTACCAGATGTTAAAAACAAACTCTATAGCATCAATAATTAAAACACTGGTACTGACATGTAAATAAACAGATAAATGAAACACAAAAGAAAATTGAGAAGTGACTCCAAAACACTTGATAGAATATAATAAAGGTAGCTTTTCAAAATAGTGAAGATGAAATACAGAATAACATGTTGTCAGAAATAATATCAAAGTGGGGCACCTGGGTGTCTCGGTCAGATAAGCCTCTCACTTGGGTTCAAGTCATGATCTCACAATTTGTGAGTTCAACCCCACATCGGGTGAGCCTCGCTTCTCTCTCCCTCTCTCTCTGCCCCTCATGGGATTCTCTCTCTCACTCCCTCTCTCTCTGACCCTCACTCACTTGAGCCTAGTCTCTCTCAAAAAAAAAAACAAAAAGAAGAAGAAGAAATAATATCAAAGTAATGGTGATGGCAAAACTAACACTGGGGACTAAAATAAAATTAGCTCCACTCCTTGCACTGTACTCATAATATATTCCAAATGGATCAGAATTAAATAAAGTCATAGAGAAAACACGGATGAATTCTTTATAACCTTGAGGTGGGGTAAGCCTTTATAAAATTTAACTAAAAATTCAGGAGCTACAAAAGAAAAAAAAATTTGAGAAATTGGACAACATAAAAATCAAAAAATTTCTACATAGCCAAAACATGGCTAAGTCAAAAGTCAAACTACCAACCGAGAAAGCATGTTTTACAAATCATACAATAAGACTAGTGTCCCTAAAATATAACGAACTCCCACAAAACAGTATCATCAATAACTTCTTAAAAAACGGACAGGGACACCTGAGTCGCTTAGTAGGCTGAGTGTCTGACTTCAGCTCAAGTCACGATCTCACGGTTCATGAGTTTCAGCCCCACATAGGGCTCGTTGGTCAGCGCAGAGCCCTCTTTGGATCCTCTGTGATACTCCCACTGCCCCTCCTCCACTTGTGCTCCCCCCAAAATAAATATTTAAAAAATAAAAAATTAAAATTAAAAAATGGACAAACTAAAGTTTTAAAAAAGAAAAAATAAAAATAAGTTTGAAGAAAACTACAAATTAAAGGTGAGGGGAGGTAGAGTGTGCATGCATGTGCAAGCAAGCACAAATTAACATTAAGAATCAGAGAATCTAAGGGGAATTATACATAGACGTTCATTGTTTACTTCTTTTGACTTTTCCTTAGGTTAGGAAACTTTAAAATAAAAAACTCAATAAAAACAATGAAATCAAATTACATACCCCTGCCAAAAAAAGGAAGAGTGGGGGGGAGATACTATACTAACATATTTTATAATATCAAGACCATCAAAAACCCAAGTTTAACACCATTTTCTGAAAAAGGAGACATTTCTTACAATGTTGGTGGGAATATAAACTAGTCTAACTCCTACAGAGAATATTTTGGAAGTATCTCTCAAAATCCTAAGTGTGTACATGTATATACACAGACACATACACATTAGAATAAGCGAATCCATTTTGAGCAATTTAGCCTACGAATGCATACAACTGACCTTTCAACACAAGTTTAAGCTATACAAGTCCACATATACACAGATTTTACTCAATAAATGTATTTTCTCATCCTTATGATTTGAAAAAAAAATTTTTTTTTTGGTGTTTATTTTTGAGTGAGGGAGAGACAGAGCGCAAGCAGGAGAGGGGCAGAGAGAGGGGGAGACACAGAATCTGAGCTGTCAGTGTGGAGCCCGACTCAGGGTCCAAACTCATCAACAGTGAGATCTTGACCTGAGCTGAAGTCAGACGCCCAACCAACTGACTCACCCAGGCACCACGTTAAAGTTTATTTATTTTATTGAAAGAGTAGGAGCACAAGCAGAAGAGGGGCAGAGAGGAGAGAGAGAGAATCCCAAGCAGGCTCCACACTGTGAGCATGGAATCCAACAGGGGGTTGAAACTCACGAATGGTGAGATCATGACCTGAGCTGAAATCAAGGGATGCTCCTCGTCCTTATGATTTTCTTAAAGCATTTTGTTTCTCTAGCTTACCTTAAATTGTAAGAATACAGTACACGATACATATAATGCACAAAATATGTGTGGTCAACCATTTATGTTATCATGCTTCCAGGCAACAGTAGACTATTAGTAGTTAAGTTTTGGGGAATCAAAGTTATACATGGATTTTCAACTGCCCAGGGGTCAGTGCCCCTAACCATTGTGGTGTTATTTGAAAAAACAACCCATATAGCCATCAGCTGGGCTCTGATAATATAAACTATAATTCATCTATACACCAAAACACTACACAGCCATTCAAAACTAATGAAGAGGGGACCTGAGTGGCTCAGTGAGTTAAGCATCTGATTCTTGATTTTGACTCAGGTCATGATCTCATGGTTTGTGGGATGGAGTCCCACATCAGGTTCTGCACTGAGCGGGGAGCCTGCTTAGGATTCTCTCTCTCCTCTCTCTCTTCTCCTCCCCTGCAAGCACTCTCTTCTCTCTCTCAAAATAAATAAAAAACAAACATAGAAAGAATAGTTTGCCTATTTCAAAGACTAAATTTTTATTTAAAAAAAGTTTAATTCTCAGTGTGACTGTGCTTTACCGAAAATAGTAATTCACGAACTAAATAGCTTTTAAGCCTATGTGAAGGGTTAGAACACAAAAAGGGAGTCTGAATTTTTGAGATACCTCTCTTCAAAAGGAGATTCTTTTGGTGCTTTTATTCCATTTTTAGTGAAGACATTAGTCACTATTTTCATACAAGGAAATATAATATCCTTAAAGGCATCAATATCAAAAATCAACTGCTTTGAAAAATGACTCAAACCAAGTAAAAGTAGTATATCACAGCAAATGTTTAGCCTTTCAAATTATTTTAGAATTTCATCATAAGTCACCACTTTGCATAAAGCTCCTATCTTAACTATACATCAGATATGAAAGACAATCTTTCTGGGGTGCCTGGCTGGCTTAGTAGGTTAAGCACCCGACTCCTGATTCCATTCGGATAGTGATCTCACAGTCATGAGATTGAGGTCATTGACAGGCTCTGTGCTCTCTCTCTGTCCAAAGTAAATAACCCTTAAAACAAAACAAAACAAAGAGGGGTGCCTGGGTTGCTCAGTCATTTAAGTGTCCAACTCTTGATTTCAGCTGGGGTCCTGATCTCAGAGTTCATGAAATCGAGCCCTGCATCAAGTTCTGTGCTAACAGAGCAGAGCCTTGCTGGGATTCTCTCTCTGCCCCTCACAAGTTCATGCTCTCTTTCTCTAATTAAATAAATAAATCAAACAGTAGGGTTCCAAGTTAAGTTTAATTGGCTCAGTCATTTAAGTGTGTCAAACTTCTGCTCAGGTCATGATCTCAGTTTGTGAGTTTGAGCCCCACCTTGGGCTCACTGCTGTAAGCACAAAGCCAGGTTAGAATCCTCTATCTCCTTCTCTCTGCCCCTTCCTCACTCACTCACTCTCTCTCAGAAATAAAAAACATCCAAAATAAAAAATAAATTAAAAACAAAAAAAGAGAATCTTTCTGTAATGAAACATAAAGTGATAAGCCTTGACGTCACACTTAGACCATGGTACAATTATATATTAAGTGGTCTACAGTCCCTTTCTAATCCTTAAAGAAAACAACACTATAATTTCTTAAATAAGAACGCATGAAATTTTCAAACTAAATTTTAAAATCTTACCATGGAAAATACTTACAATGATTTATTTTTTAGGTCAACATTGCTTTCTTCTGTACAACTATTTTCAGCATTATTAACCTCACTTGGTGTGCTAATTTCAACTTCTGATAAAGGCAAATCTGAAGGGCTTGATTCTGAAGTCTCAGCTGCTAATGGCGTGGCATCTTGTTGACCACTAAGCAAATGAAAACACATCAGGAGAAAAGAAATTTTTAGTAATACATGTCTTATAATAGCTACTTAAAAGATTTTTTTTAATACATAAATCCACTTTAGAAAATGATACTTCATAGTTTGGAACTATCTATATAAATATTTCGGCTTTTCTATGATCCTCATTGTACCATGTTGTTAAAAACTCTACCTTCAGAGAAAGTGGTAACCGCAAATTAACAGGCCTGGGAAACCACCTGAGAAGTCACAAAATTAAAAAGTTTTAATTACATACATGGGGTTGACAAATCAAATCTATATGTAAAGTCATAGTAAAATTGAGGAATTTTCTCTCATTAAAATTTTATACACTTAGGCTCTGCTTCGCATGGTATCCTGCTAACCAAAAGTTTTGTAATCCGAGGACATAGCTCCAATACGCATAAGTTGCAGTTAACACTGCATTATGCAAAGAGAGGACTACCGTATTATGAAATATTTCAACTAACAACAACATAAATGATAGCCATGTACTAACCAGTTTCAACACATGAAGCATTTAGCCAGATATTTTTTCCCTCATTTTTTCTACTGGGTGTTTGTCTTTTCCTGACTGATCAGCAAAACCTCTTTATATATTCCTTTCTGGTTAGACATACATAAAACCTCCCCAACAGCAGCTTGCCTTTCACTTTCTTTATGAAACCTTTGTCAAAAAAAGTTAAGTTTACTGCAGTCAAATTTATCAATTTTATCTTTTAAAGTTTTGCTTTTTATATCTTAAGAAATCCTTGATATCACAAAGATATTTTCCGACACCTTCTTCTAAAAGTTTTAAAGATTTGTTTTATATATGTAGCCTTTAATCTATCAGAAAGTTAGCAAAGGTGAAATAAGGATATTATCTTTTTTACACCCAAGCACCATCTAATGAATATAATTCATTCACTCTTCACCCACTAATTTCTTTTTTCCACCCACTTATTTCTAATGTTACCTCTTCCATGTACCAGATTACTAAATCTTTTTTCCCAAGCTCTACTACATTCAGTTCTGCTGAGTACATTTGTTCCTGTGCCAGTAACACACTGTTTTAATTATTCTAGCTTTATTATTTTTTTAATATAATTTATTGTCAAGTTGGCTAACATACAGTGCATACAATGTGCTCTTGGTTTTGGGGATAGATTCCCGTGATTCATCAATTACATACAACACCCAGGGCTCATCCCAACAAGTGCCCTCCTCAATGCCCATCACCCATTTGCCTCTCTCCCTCACCTCTCCCCCACCCACCCTCAGTTTGTTCTGTGTATTTAAGAGTCTCTAATGGTTTGCCTCCCTCCCCCTCTGTTTGTAACTATTTTTTCCCCTTCCCTTCCCCCATGGTCTTCTATTAAGTTTCTCAAGTTCCACACGTGAGGGAAAACATGGTATCTGTCTTTTCTCTGACTGACTTATTTCACTTAGCATAATACCCTCTAGTTCCAGCCATAATGCTGCAAATGGCAGGATTTCATTCTTTTTCATTGCCAAGTAGTATTCCATTGTATATATAAACTACATCTTCTTTATCCATTCATTAGGTGATGGACATTTGGCCTCTTTGCATAATTTGGCTATTGTTGAGCATGCTCCAATAAACATTAGGGTACACAGGTGTCCCTATGGATCAGCACTCTTATATCCTTTGGATAAATTCGTAGTAGTACTATTGCTGGGTTGTAGGGTAGTTCTATTTTTAATTTTTTGAGCAACCTCCACACTGTTTTCCAGAAAGGCTGCATCAGTTTGCATTCTCACCAACAGTGCGAGAGGGCTCCCATTTCTCCACATCCTCGCCAACATCTAGTGTTTCCTGAGTTGTTAATTTTAGCCACTCTGACTGGTGTAAGGTGGTATCTCAATGTGGTTTTGATTTATATTTCCCTAATGATGAGTGATGGCGACAGTCTTTTCATCAATCAGGAAAAAGTATCCAAATGTAAAACGACACCCTCTTTAGCAAATGGTGCTGGGAGAACTGGACAGAAACATGCAGAAGAATGAAACTAGACCACTTTCTTAAACCATACAAAAAATAAACTCAAAATGGATAAAAGACCTAAATGTGAGACAGGAAACCATCAAAACCCTACAGGAGAAAACGGGCAACAAAATCTTTGACCTCAGATGCAGCCATTTCTTGCTCGACATGTCTCCAAAGGCAAGGGAAATAAAGCAAAAATGAACTATTGGGACCTCATCAAGATGAAAAGTTTCTGCACTGCAAAGGAAACAATCAACAAAACCAAAAAGCAACCAACAGAATGGGAGAAGATATGTACAAATGACCTATCAGATAAAGGGTTAGTATCCAAAATGTATAAAGAACTTAACAAACTTATCCAAAAAACAACCCAGTGAAGAAATGTATGGAAGACATGAATAGATACTTTTCCAAAGAAGACATCCAGGTGGCCAACAGACACATGAAAAGATGCTCAACATCACTCATCATCAGGATAATTATTCTAGCTTTAAAGTATTAATATATTTCCTCTCCAGAACTGTTGTTTTTCAAATTGTCTTTACCACTCATGACCGTTCAATCTTGTGTATATAATAATTTTAGAATCAGCTCACTGTTTTACAAAACCAGTTAGGATCTTAACAGTCATTACAGGGTTGTTTGTCCTCTAAAAGGCATCAGTATTTTTTGTGTGTAGTTTATGAAATTAAGTTGTGTCTCAGAAACCATAATTTAGATGTCTGTCACCTAGAAAATTAAGGACCCAAGAGCCATGACTCAGCTTCAAAGTATTAACCTTCCGAATTGTATGAACAAACTACCACAGACAGACAAGTAGAACAACATGAAACTAAAAACCTTCAGCACAACAAAGGAAATCATCAACTAAGTCAAAAGACAACCTGTGGAATGGGAGAAAATATTTGCAAACCATTTATCTGTTAATTTAATACCCAAAATATAAAAGGAATGCCTAGGAGTGAGTGGGTGGCTCAGTCAGTTGAGCTTTTGACTCTTGATTTCCACTTGGGTCATGATCTCACCATCATGAGATATAGCCCCACGTCAGGCTCCACACTGACAGCGTGGAGACTGCTTAGGATTCTCCCTCTTTCTCTCTCTGCTCCTCTCCAGCTTATGCGCGCACAAGAACACACTCTCTCTCTCAAAATAAACAACGTTAAAAAAAACATTAAATCCCTATAATTCAAAGAAAATAACCTAATTAAAAAATATGAAAAAGGACTGAATAGAATTTTTTCAAAGCCATACAAAAGGCCAACAGGTATATGTAAATATCTTCAACATCACTAATCATGGAAATGCAAATCAAACCCACAATGAGGTATCACCTCAAATGTCTGAATAACCATTATCAAACACAAATAAAGAAAACACAAAATAACAAGTGTTGGTAATGAAAACCAGTTTACAGAAAACTGGTATGTTTGTGTACTGCTGGCTCGGGAATGTAAAATAGCACAGCCACTATGAACAACAGTGTTAACGCTCCTCAAAAAAATTAAAAACACAGGGCCACCTGGCTAGCTCAGTCAGTAGAGCATGCGATTCTTGATCTCCTGGTTGTGAGTTTGAGCCCCACGCTGGGGGTAGACAGTATTTTAAAGAAAGTAAAATCTTAAAAAAAATTTTTAAATAGAACTATCCTATGATTCAGCAATCCCTCTTCTGGGTATACATCTAGAAGAAATTAAAACAGGAGTTCAAAGAGGTATCTGCATTCCCAAATTTATCATAGTACTATTTAAAATAGCAAAGAGGGGCACGCCTGGGTGGTTCAGTTGGTTGAATGTCTGACTTCGGCTCAGGTCAGCATCTCGCAGTTTGTGAGTTCGAGCCCCAAGTCGAGCTCTATGATGACAGCTCAGAGCCTGGAGCCTGTTTCGGATTCTGTGTCTCCCTCTCTCTGCCCCCTCCCCACTCATGCTCTGTCTCTCTCAAGAAGAATAAACATTAAAAAAAATTTTTTTTAATAAAAAATCAAATCAAATCAAATAGCACAGAGGGGCTCTTGGGTGGCTCAGTGGGTTAAGTGTCCAACTCCTGATTTCCACTCAGGTCATGATCTCATGGTCATGAGACTGAGCCCTGTGTTATTAGGCTACACACTGAGGGTGGAGCCTGCTTAAGATTCTCTCCTCCCTCTGGCCCTCCCCTGTACATGTGCATGCTTTCTCTCTCTCAAAAAAACATAAACAAAAGCAATATAACTTATTAAGAAAATAATAAAATAGCCAATAGATGGAGACAATCTAAATGGTCATGGAGAGAGAAGTGAAACAGGAAAATGTGATATATACATACAACGGAATATTATTTGGCCACAAAGAAAGAAGGAAATAGTGTCACATGCTGCAACACAGGTGAAACTTCCAAACATTATGCAAGGTGAAATATGCCAGTCACAGAAAGACAAATACTGTATGATTCCACTTATATGATGTATCTAAACAAACCAAACTCACAGAAACAGAAAGTAGAAGGATGGCAGCCAGGGACTGGGGTTAAAATGGAAGCAGAGCTGTTACTCAATTTATAGAATGTATCTGTCATACAAGATGAAAAGGTCTAGAAATCTTATGTACAACACCTTGCTAATAGTTTATAATACTCTACTATGCAATTTAAAAACTTGTTAGGACCAGGGCACCTGGGTGGCTCAGTCACTTAAGCGTCTGACTTTGGCTCAGATCATGATCTCACAGTTTGTGGGTTCCAGCCCCATGTCAGGTTCTGTGCTGACAGCTCAGAGCCTGATTAATGCCTGCTTCGGATTCCCTGTCTCCCTCTCTGCCCCTCCCCCACTCACACTCTGTCTTTCTCTCTCAAAAATGAATGACACTAAAAAGAAATTATCAACTTGTTAGGACAGCACATCTCACATGCTTTTTACCACATTTTAAAAACACAAACTCAGCAGGATATACATATTCAAACTGCTAAAAACCAAAAATAAAGAGAAAATCTTTATAAAAAATAAGCCCACGCAAACACTAACCAAAAGACAGCTGTAGCAAAGTTAAGCTTCAGAACAAAGAGTAGTATCAGAATGATATCCACAAATGTTAAAGGTAATTTCACCAAGAAGATACAACAATCCTAGATATGCACGCACCTAATAAGAGAGCTTCAAAAGTCATGAAAACAAATAGAACTCAGAAGAACAATAGGCAAATTCATAATTATAGCTGGAGATGTCACACTCCCCATTCAGTAACTAACAGAAGATGTAGACAAAGTCAGTAAAGGTATAGAGAATACCTCGATAAAAGGATAGGATCAGTTCTTTTCTCAATTTTTTCACTGGAGGATAAATCCACAATGTCATCTATATTTTCTATGCAAGAAAGCTTCTGTTCCTTATTGCCTTCATCTTCATTCATCTCAGGCCTTAAAGACTGACTGTTATCTATGAATACAAAATGCATGTTATTCTAAAAAACGAAAACATCCACTTTTTAAAGCACACAGGAATTTACATAAAACAGTCTATTCCTACAAATCATTAATCCATTCCACAATTTCCAATATCCAAGGCAGAGATCTTAATTTTAGAACATTTATGAAAATTTAGTCAACTCACAACTGTATAAATTTTAACTGTGTTTTATAGATCAGCCCAAATTGCCTGGGCAGTTTGTAGAATTTAAGCGTTATTAATCGCTGCTACTCAGAAGTATTTAAATTACATACATCCTGACAGTACATGTCTTCTCAAGTTATATAGGGACTATCAATACATGTAAGAAACTTACTTATGTATTTTTCTCCTTTAGAATGATCTAACTGAACAGTGGCATTTCCTGAAAGATTCTTTACTTCCTGTTTACCAGTTTCATCCTGATTCTTTCTTCTTCTTTTCTTTTGATTTAGGTCTGTTTCTAATGCAATCTGTTCTGAATCCTGTTGTGATAAAGTCTGAGACTGTTGTTCTTCTTCACCCGTTTGAGCATCCTTTTGAGACTGTTCTGTATCTGAAATTTTGCTACTCAGAGACTCATCTGGATCATCATTTCCTCCTTCACTGGCAATTTTTTTTGCTTTGAAAATAAAAGATACTGTTATAAACATATAAACAACCTACAGAAAAATCTTAAAGATGAAGAAGATAAATACTCAGGGATATCTGGGCAAAACTTTAAAGACAACCTAAAATACCCAATTGGGACTAAAGAAGCTGTAACACGTTTATGGTATAAAAATCCACCTAACAAATAATAATGAGGTAGGCTTGTTAAGTAGTAATGTAAAAGATTTCAAAAGGTATTTTTGCACAAAAAACTCAAGTTGCAGAGAACATATAGATTATGATCTCATTTTTATTAAGCAAAAACAATTACATATCCTCTAAGACACACATATACTTCAATAGAAGTGTTTACTAACAGTTATCCCTAGAAAATCTGGACAATTTGATTTGAAGGCAGGGTAGGAAAGAGAATTCGCCATTTTCTGTATTATTTGTTTTTCAATGAACAACCCTTTCTAACAAATATTTTTAGTGGCATCTGGGTAGCTTGGGTGGGTAAGTATACAACTCTTGATTTCAGCTCAGGTCATGATCCCGGGTTGTGGGGTCAAGCCCTGCTTCGGCCTCACCGCTGAACAGGGACCCTGCTTAAGATTCTCTCTCTCTCAAAAAAAAAAATATATATATATATATATTTTTAGACAATATTTTAAACAATTTTAAACAATTTTTAAAATACCCTTTTAATGAAGACATATTAATAGTCAACTGCATCAAAAGATAAAAATATGTAAAATTTAAAAAAAGAAATGAGAAATCACCATGGAGACATCAACCAAAAGCAAACTTCACAACAACTGTTGATCAAGACATCTCTAAAAATATCTAGTCTTAAAAACAAAAAAAACCCTAATCTTAAAAAAATAATAAAATTAACATCATTTAATTTGTTAAAAAAAAAAGCCAAAACAAGAATTTACAACTGAGAACACTGGATTTCCTATCAGAATAATAATCAGCAATTTTTAAATTCTGAGACTTGTTATAAAAAACTATAAAAAGTTCTCACATTAAATAAAACACAACATGTTATTTATGATATGACCTATAACATAATAATCATGTTAATATATCTATTTTAATTTCCCAGGGCCATAAAAGGTAAAAAAAAAAAAAAAAAAAAAACACACACACTAAAAAATGTAATAATTTTATAGTTACCAACACTGTTTTTAAAAAGATAGAGACATCATGTTCCAAGAAAAGAAATGCTGGACTGCTCTGTGCAGAAGACAATTAATGCAGCAGGCAGGCTGCAGCAGCCATCCCTTGAAAGGCCTGATTAAAATGTTGACCCTTAGGCTGTGTCTGGAAACATAGGTTTGGGGAGAATTCACACCAGCCTGACAAAAGTGGCCTGGTGTGCCTAAAACGTCTGTACCAACACTATGGTTTATGCTGAACAACTGCTTTCATTTTGGGAGTTCCAAATTCTGATATGTGCCAGGCAGAGGCTGTCTACATTGCTAGCCTCCAATAAAAACCTTGGACCCTCCGTTTCTAACAAGAAAGCTGGCAGACAACTTTTTATCTATCTCATCATAACTTGTTGCTACAGAAATGAAGCACTTCCTGTGGGACTCTAGGAGAGAGGACTCTTGTAAGCTTGTACCTGGATTTTCCTAGACTTTGAGCCATGTATCTTCTCCCTTTGCTAATTCTGTTCCATAGCCTTTCACTGTAAGAAATCTCAGCTGGTGTAAAACCATACACTGCATCTTCTGAGTCTCTTAGCAAATAATACAACCTCACATTAGTCTTGCAGACCCCCAAAGCAGGCTCTCACAGCCCTAGGTTTGAGTCCTACATCTGTCAATACTTAAACTGTGAGACCATAGGGAGAGTTAACAAGATCTCCAGGGCTGTTTCCAAGTGACTAAAACATGTGGATAGGGTCTGGGATGTGAACAACCTAACATATAAACTTCCCCATAGTTCCATGATTCTTTAAAGTACTTGATGTAACTAAACATTATCCTCCTAGATCAGAATTCAAATAATCAAGAAAATATTTGCCTAAAAATAGAAATGCCTACATATACACAAGTTTCTACCTAGCACCAATCAACACTAACCCTGAGAAATAAACTGTGCTCAAACAATGCAATTCAGTCACAAGCAAAAGTATCAGAGTTCCATTTTTTAAACATTAGAACTTTGTGTCAGGTTTGTTTTACAAAGGAAAATGATAATAAGTAACCAAACATGACACCCCCAAATTCCAGTGCTCTTTTATTAGCTACAACAACACTCTAGAAGCAAGAAAGATGTCAAATAGCCCAGCCATGCAAATTATTAAATTTAAAAGGAAGTGCTATTTTAGGCCAGATAACTGGAAGACTGAAGAAAAATCAAGTCTCCCCAAACGGATGCCCTGATGATCTCAACTACCTGAACTACAGAGGAATGCTCAAAGACGCGAGGGACAATATTCCAAGTGTATCACTATTAAATAATAGAACATGCTTTCTTTTAAATACCTTTTACGTTTTTCCGTGGTTTAGAAGATTTCTTCTCCTTTGAACTCTGATTTTTAACAGATTTTTGTTTTCTTTTCTCTTCTTCAGCAAGAACTTTCTGAAGCAAATGAGCAAAAAAATCGAAGTCAAAAGGGCGCTTTTCCTCTGTTTAAAAAAAAAGAGAAAAAGAACCCACAAGTTTATATTTTAAAAAAAGAAAAAGAATTTTCAAGTTAAGTACCATACATCAAAAGCAAATGGGCTTATTAGGAAAATGGATAACCAACTCTAGTCACTGTAGTAGAGACTCACAAAAGAAAACTGAGCAATAAATAGGAACAAGTTACATCAGTTTAAAAAACAAAAAAACAACTATGTACTGATACAAGCAATATTATAGGTAAATCTCAAAATGTTGACTGAAAGAAGCCAGACATAAGAGAGCACATGCTGTATGATTCCATGAATAAGAAGTTCTAGAACAAGCAAAACTAATCTATGGTGATTCAAATGAAAATAGCAGTTGCCCTGCATCAGGATAGCTGTGGAGACTGACTACAAAGGGACAGAGGGGCCTTTCTATTCGATGAAAATATTCCATACCTTGTTTTGGGTGGTGGTTGCACAAGTATACCCTATGTCAAAACTCAAAGTATAAATTGCACTGTATGTACATTACAAATCAACTTTCAGAAAAGACCAGATGACTAACTCCTCAAAGCCTCTCTACCTCATGTCCTCTCTTCATCACAACCCTTTCACTATTTAATCTTCCAAGTATCAGCAAAAAGGGAAGCAAGTGAATATTGATCAGGACCATTCTCACTAAATACCCATCAATGTCATTACATTAGAAAGAGCCATGGGGGCACCTGGGTGGCTCAGTCGGTTAAGCGTCCAACTTCGGCTCAGGTCATGATCTCGCAGTTTGTGGGTTTGAACCCCACATCCCGCTCTGTGCCGACAGCTCGGAGCCTGGAGCCTGCTTTGGATTCTGTGTTTCCCTTTCTCTGCCCCTCCCCCACTTGTGCTCTGTCTCTATCAAAAATAAACATTAAAATAATAATAATAATAAATTTAATTTAATTTAAAAAAACTAAAATGGGCGCCTAAGTGGCTCAGTTGGTTAAGTGCCCAACTCTTGATTTCAGCTCAGGTCATGACCTCAAGGTTTGTAAGTTCGAGCCCCACAATGGGCTCCACACTAACAGTGCAGAGCTTGCTGGGATTCTCTACTCCACCATCCTCCCCTGCCACCTCTCTTCACCTCTCCCCTGAACACGCTCTCTTTCAAAATAAAAGAATGAACTTAAAATTCTCAGAGAAATTGAAAATATAAGTTCTAAAAAAAAAATTGCAGTTTAATTTTTTCTAATTTTCCACTACAAAGCACCCAAATCAGCCAATAATAAAATTGTGTATTACAGGGGCGCTTAGATGGTGAGTCGGTTAAGCATCTGACTTCGGCTCAGATCAGGATCTCTGTTTGTGGGTTCGAGCCCCGTGTCAGGCTCTGTCCTGACAGTGTGGAGCCTGCTTGGGATTCTGTGTCTCCCTCTCTCTGTCTGCTCCTCCCGACTTGCACTCTGCACCTCTCTCCCTCTCTCAAGAATAAACATTAAAAATTTTTTCAGTAAAATAATCTATTAAAATGGTCTTAACAATGGTTCCATACCCCATGAAGACTTTATGGATTTATGAATTCTGATTATAATGCACTGAACATAATGAACAGTTTCATGACCACCTCTCCAAAATAGAAGTTTAAGACTAAAATACTCCAGATCTTCCAGGAGCTATTCTTGGAAGTGCTATCCCTAAAGACCCAATACAACGTTGTGAGTAGACTCCACTCATCTCAGGGTCTCCTCGTAAGGTAAACACACGTGCTATATGAAATCAATCCCCTTTTCAGGTTTTTTCCAAAGATTAGCACTACAGCAAAAGGACAGTGAATACATTTATCATGAAACATTGATAATTATCTTCCAGACAAGGAATATAGGTTTATTTTTATTTTTTTTAAACTCTTGTTTGTTAAGTTTATTTATTTTTTTTTTTTAGTAATCTCTACACTCAACGTGGGGCTTGATCCCAATATCAAAAATTGCATGCTCTTCTGTTTGAGCTAGCTAGGTGCCTCTACAGGTACTATTTTAAACAATACATTTAATTTTGCTTTTTTTGTACAGATCCCTTGATATTCTTCTCTGGACTCAAAAAGAAAAAATCTTAACTGCAGTAAAGCAATTACTTAAAAGCTGAAAAATAGGTATCATCCCTTCAGGTATAAATTCAAACGCCACCTTTTCAGACAAAACTTCCCTGACTACCAATTCTACATATCCACTCTTCACTCCCTTTTTTCTTCGTAGAAACTAATCACTATCTGCAATTAACCATGACTACTGACTTTATCCTTTTCTACATCTAATTAGACTTAAGGCTCTAAAAGCAGACTTCTCATTTGCTCTGCTCACCATTATATCCTCAATGCCTAGAACATTAAACAGCTCTCAGAAGTTTACTATTATTAACTGAATGAATGACTGGCCACTGGAAGGAATCATCTATACTGTTAGTTCTTCCAGAAACAATTCCTTCTTGAATAGAGTTGACTCAGAACAAAAAAAAAAAAAAAAAAACACTTAGAAAAGGTGTCTTCAATCCCTCTATAACTTCTGGAACTCAGAACTCTGCTTACTTGCTTAATGTTTTACTAATCCCTTGTCTATAGATGTGTTATCAGCTGCCAGACCTGCACTGCTCAAGAGAAAAATGTCCAGTCTCATTCTTCTTATGACAATAAAGAGAAAACACAAATCTAAAACACACCGGAACCAAACTGGTCCTTTTTAAAGATCTCCAAGTGAGATGTCATAAAAGAGGTCTTAATACTTACGGAAGGCTTTGTCTATTCTCCATCCATTTGTTTTCTCTTCACGTTTAAATTTATTCTGTTAACAAAAGAAAACAAAAACCTACAGTAATTTTATCCTATTATAAAAGTGAAGATTACAGTTAAAAAATAAGCATTACAATAAAACTTCTAGGGTGCCTGGGTGGCTCAGTTGGTTGAGTGTCTGCCTCTTGATTTTGGCTCTGGTCATGATCCCAGGGTCATGGGCTCAAGTCCTGAGTCAGGCTTTACACTAAGCATGGAGCCTGCTTGGGATTCTGTCTGTCTGTCTGTCTCTCTCTCTCTCTCTTCCTCTGCCCCTCCCCCCTGCTTGTACACTCTCTCTCTCTCTAAAACAAAAATAAATACAATTCTTATAACAAATGATTCTCTCGTACATAACATCTTTGCCAACAGGCAAGCTACTTAAACCTTCAGCTTTTTATTTATTTTTTTATTTTTTTATTTTTTTTAATTTTTTTTCCAACGTTTATTTATTTTTGGGACAAAGAGAGACAGAGCATGAACGGGGGAGGGGCAGAGAGAGAGGGAGACACAGAATCGGAAACAGGCTCCAGGCTCTGAGCCATCAGCCCAGAGCCCGACGCGGGGCTCGAACTCACGGACCGCAAGATCGTGACCTGGCTGAAGTTGGACGCTCAACCGACTGCGCCACCCAGGCACCCCAAACCTTCAGCTTTTTAAAAAGAGATGATGATCTACACTGAGCTCCCTGAACCTCCTTATAATCAACAGCATAAATCAGCAATGGAAGCTAGAGTTACAGAGGATAGAAAAAATTTAAGTTAACTAGCCTGGTAACAAATCAAACTGTAGTCAATTAAGCTAACTAATATTAACTCTTTAAAAACTAATATATTCATATCAAGTTAAACATCTTATATTACTATTCTCATGTTTTTTATGGCACAGAAGAGAGAGTGTGAGAAAACAAATTTTTGAGTCAGGCCAAGTTTATCTTTAGAATCTTCTTTATATTGGGGCACCTGGGTGGCTTAGTCGGTTGAGCATCCAACATTGGCTCAGGTCATGATCTCAGGGTTAGGGACTTCATTGGGCTCTCTGCCATCAGCACAGGACCCATTTGGTCCTCTGTCCTTTTCTCTCTCTGCCCCTCCCTCACTTACATGTGTGTGCACGCTCTCTCAAAATTAAACAAATGTTTAAAAAAAAAGAGAGAGACTTCTTTATATTAAGGCACATTTCTTCATGCTTTTCTGAGCACCAGAGATCATCATTCCCTGTAGCACTCCAGATTACCTCCATTAAGATGGAGATGGTTCAAGTTTAAGGTTCAATCCATCCTAACTAAGGTCATTAGGAAGTGTGAAGGTATAAGCTTGTTTGTAAGATTATCTAATCATGCAATTACATCCTGGGAGAGGGCATAATCACCAATCTCTCCCTTTTATAGATCAGTCTAAAAGCTTTTATTGAAAATACAAAAATCAAAAATGAGAGGCTATATAACCACTAAAATGAACATCCTAAGAGAAATGCCAATAAGCTTTAGGCATTATTCAATTCTAAAACAATACTATACCATATTTTACCTAATGAGGAACATAATTGAGAACAATTTAAAACATTTGTAAAGAATGTATTGATATTATTCCTTGAATTTATAGGCAGGAACTACTGAAAACTAAATTCCATGACTGTAAAATAAATCCCATAATTCCCACCACTGACTCTGATGAAGTAACTGGTTACAGGCTTACTCAACACATCCAACCACACCAAAAATAACTTTACTACTGAACCAAATAAATGAATCAACTGTTTGCAAACAATGGACAACAGCAAGAGTAAAACTACAACTTCACATTTCTGGAGAGAATGGAAACATCTAGGATGTACCCATGTTCACCATGGCTCTCTGGGCTAAATTCCCTAAACAATGAAGAGGAGATAAAGGCCAAAGAGAGCAGAGCTCTCAAGAGCTAGAGAATATTTAGGGGTTGCAGAGAGAAGACAGCTATATAAAAAGGAGTCTCACAAGCCTAGTGGAAGTATTCCATGGGTACTTGGTCTATATCTGGGTTCCACATACCAACAGCCTAAGGCCTAGTAGAAAACAACTACTCCAGGAATGAGAAAAGAAAGATACTAGAAGTTACATAACAGAGCAAGCTGACAGAATTCTAGCCCTCACAAAAGGAAAGACTTAGTTAATACCCAAACATTTACTTTAGACACCAGAAAAGCCACCACTTCAAGATAAAGACCACAGTCTTAAAGCAGGCTTTCTCACTCAGGGCTCTAGCATGAGAATTAAATTCTAATGCCCTAAAGCATTCACGATATGTAATGAATTATACCATCTCTTCTGTGGATCTCGAATAGTACTAATATGATGGTCCTCAGAAAACTTAGAAAATTAATTCAAAGGATTTTCTATGGTTCAGATAAAAAAACCTAGAAAAAGGATTAGCCTAGATTTGCCTTAATAAAGCCTAAAATCAAGCCTTGACAATAACAAGGAGAGTTGAGAGAATATTAACTGCCTTTTAGAACTTAATGCTCTTTAAAGGAAAGAAACCAACAAACATAATTTAGACACTATCAAACATATCATCCACAATGTCCAGTACTCAGTTTAAAAAAAATCCATGGAGGGGCGCCTGGGTGGCTCAGTCGGTTAAGCGTCCGACTTCAGCTCAGGTCACGATCTCGCGGTCCGTGAGTTCGAGCCCCGCGTCGGGCTCTGGGCTGATGGCCCAGAGCCTGGAGCCTGCTTCTGATTCTGTGTCTCCCTCTCTCTGCCCCTCCCCCGCTCATGTTCTGTCTCTCTCTCTCTCTGTCCTAAAAATAAATAAACGTTAAAAAAAAAAAATTAAAAAAAAAAATCCATGGGGCGCCTAGGTAGTTCAGTTAAGCATCCGACTTCAGCTTGGGTCATGATCTCATGGTTTGTGAGTTCGAGCCCCACATCAGGCTCTATGCTGACAGCTTGGAGCCTGGAGCCTGCTTTGAATTCCGAATCTCCCTCTTTCTCTGTCCCTCCCCTACTCTCGCTCACGCACATGCTCTCTCTCAAAAATAAACATTAAAAAAAAAAATCTTTTAAAAAACCTCCACAAGGGACGCCTGGGAGGCTCAGCTACTTAAGCATCTGGTTCTTGGTTCTGGCCCAGGTCATGATCTCATGGTTCAGGAGTTCGAGCCCCATGTCAGGCTCTGTATATTCTCTCTCTCCCATTCTCTCTGCCCCTCCCGCTAACACACATGTGCTCTGTCTCTCCAAATAAACTTAAAAAAAAAAAACAAAAAAAAACTCCATAAGACATGAGAAGACAAGAAAATGTGATGCACAAAAAAATAGTCAAAAGAAACAGATCTCAACATGATCTAAATGCTGAAATTAACAAACAAGAAAGTTAAAACATGTTATAAATACGTTCAATGATTTAAAGAAAAATACGGAATCAACAGGGAAATCTCAGAAGAAAGGAAACTAAGAAAAATAACCACGTGGAAATTAAAGAAATGAGGGGCGCCTGGGTGGCGCAGTCGGTTAAGCGTCCGACTTCAGCCAGGTCATGATCTCGCGGTCCGTGAGTTCGAGCCCCGCGTCGGGCTCTGGGCTGATGGCTCAGAGCCTGGAGCCTGTTTCCGATTCTGTGTCTCCCTCTCTCTCTGCCCCTCCCCCGTTCATGCTCTGTCTCTCTCTGTCCCAAAAATAAATAAAAACGTTGAAAAAAAATTAAAAAAAAAAAAAAATGAAAAATATATTAACATGAGAAATGAAACATTCACTGAATGGGCGTATCTGCAGACCGAAGACAGCAGAAGACAGGGTGAACATGTGAACACAGTAATGGAAACTAACCAAGTGATATAGAGAAAAAAGATCAGGAAAAAAAAAGAACAGAGCTTTAACCTGAAGTATAATGTTATGCAGGCTAATAGACATAAGTGGAGTCCCAGAGGAAAAGGGCAAAGTAGAAAAAATATTGAAAAGAAACTATCCATACGAAAATCATAACCCTACTGCTGAACACCAGAGTTAAAACCTCTCAAAAATAGAGAAAAACAATTTATCACATACAGGGGAATAAAAACAAAAAATATGACTGACTTATCATCAAAAACACTGGAGGCCAATGGACAAGAGAATGACAATTTTAAAACACTGAAAGGAAAACCTATCAAACCACTTGCATATCCAACAAAAAAAAACGAAAAGTAAGCTGAAATAGACTTTCAGATACATCAAAGCTGAGAGAATTTTTCAACAGTAAAATCGTATCCAAACCTACATGAAGAAATGAAAAGCATCGAAAATGGTGGCTAAATATTAAGGCTAGTTTCCTTTTTCTACTTTTCTACTCAATTTCCTTTAAAGACAAGACAATGGGGGCTGACAGCTTAGAGCCTTGACCCTGTTTTGGATTCTGTGTCTCCCTCCCTCACTCCCCTCCCACCCGTCTCAAAAATAATAAACTTTAAAAATAAAATAAATAAATAAAGACAAAAGACTATAAGCTAAAGTAAGTTCGATGTAAAATTGGGATTATAGTATGTAAAAGTGAAATATATAATTGCACAAAGGATGAAGGGTAGATGGAATATGCTTGTAAGAGATTATTACATATGGAGTATGAAGTGTAAAGAGTAAAACGGTACAATAAAGAAAATAAGAAAGAATACTAAGATTTATCTGAATAACCCAAAAGAAGGCAGGAAACGAGGAATAAAAAACAGATGGGTAAGCGGAAAATAGTGAGGTGATAGACTTGAACCCAGTCATATCAGTTATTACATTAAAGGTAAATGAACTAGGGGCGCCTGGGTGGCGCAGTCGGTTAAGCGTCCGACTTCAGCCAAGTCACGATCTCGTGGTCCGGGAGTTCGAGCCCCGTGTCAGGCTCTGGGCTGATGGCTCGGAGCCTGGAGCCTGTTTCCGATTCTGTGTCTCCCTCTCTCTCTGCCCCTCCCCCGTTCATGCTCTGTCTCTCTCTGTCCCAAAAATAAATAAAAACGTTGGGAAAAAAAAAATTTTTTTTTTAATTTAAAAAAAGGTAAATGAACTAAATTATTACATGGAAATGTACAACAGACATTTTATCTTTTTTTTTTTTTTTTTAAAACAGGGTCAACGCTAAGAATTCAATGACCATGAATTGGTCTCTCTCAGAAATATAACCTATAATAAAATTAAATTAAAAGAGCGTCAGACCGGATAAATTACTGCAACTACTATGGAATACAGTATGGATGTTGCTCAAAAATATTAAAAAATAAAATTATCACATGATCTAGCAATTCTACTGCATATTTACCTGAAGGAAACAAAATCACTATCTTGAAAAGATGTATGTATCCCCAAGTTCACTGCAGCATTGTTCACTGCAGCCAAGACAAGGGAGAAATGAATAAAGAAAATGTGGCACTGGAACAAAAACAGAGTAATGGAATAGAATAGAGAATCCAGAAATAAACCCACAAATGTATGACCAAGTAATCTTTGACAAAGCAGTAAAGAATATCCAATGGAATAAAGACAGTCTCTTCAGCAAATGGTGCTAGGAAAACTGGACAGCGATATGCAGAAAAATGAACCTGGACCACTTTCCCACACCATACACAAAAATAAACTCAAAATGGATGAAAGGCCTAAATGGAAGACAGGAAGCCACCAAAATCCTCAAGGAGAAAGCAAGCAAAAACCTCTTGACCTCGGCAATAGCAACTTCTTACTCAACACATCTCCAGAGGCAAGAGAAACAAAAGCAAAAATAAACTATTGGGACCCCATCAAAATAAAAGCCTCTGCACAGCAAAGGAAACAATCAGCAAAACTAAAAGGCAACTGATGGAATGGGAGAAGATATTTGCAAACGACAAAGCAGATAAAGGGTTAGTATCCAAAATCTATAAAGAACTTATCAAACTCAACACCCAAAAAACAAATAGTCAGGGGAAGAAATGGGCAAAAGACATGAACAGACATTTCTCCAAAGAAGACACCCAGATGGCTAACCGACACATGCAAAAATGCTCCACATCACGCATCATCAGGGAAATACAAATCAAAACCACACTGAGATACCACCTCACACCTGTCAAAATAGCTAACATTAACCACTCAGACAACAACAAATGTTGGAGAGGATGCAGACAAAGAGGATCTCTTTTGCACTGCTGGCAGGAATGCAAATTGGTACAGCCACTCTGGAACACAGTATGGAAGGTCCTCAAAAAATTAAAAATAGAACTATACTACGACCCAGCAACTGCACTACTAGATATTTACCTAAGGGATATAGGTATGCTATTTCGAAGGGGCACATTCACCCCAATGTTTATAGCAGCGCTAGCAACAATAGCCAAAGTATGGAAAGAGCCCAAATGTCCAACAACGGATAAATGGATAAAGAAGATGTGGTATGTATACACACACACACACACACACACACACACACACACACACACACAACGGAGCATTACTCGGCAATCAAAACAAATGTAATATTGCCATTTACAACTATGTGGATGGAACTGGAGGGTATTATGCTAAACAAAATTAGTCAGAGAAAGACAAATACCATATGACTTCACTCACATGAGGACTTTAAGATACAAAACAGATAAACATAAGGGAAGGGAAACAAAAATAATATAAAAATGGGAGGGGGACAAAACAGAAGAGACTCTTAAATACGGAGAACAAACAGAGAGTTACTGGAAGAATTGTGGGAGAGGAGATGGTCTAAATGGGTAAGGTGCAATAAGGAATCTAGCCCTGAAATCAATGTTGCACTATATACTAACTTGGACATAAATTAAAAATAAAAATTACAAAAGAAAAGCACAAAAATAAAAGAAAAAATGTGGTACATATGTGTGTGTATGTGTACAGGAATATCATCCAGCCATAAAGAAGAAATTTTCCCATTTGCAACATCATGAATGGACACTGAAAGCATTATACTAAGTGATATAAATCAGAGAAAGACAATTGCTGTATGATCAATTTAGCAGCACACTAAAAGTGAATGTACCCATTACTGTGCCCAAAAGTGAATGACACAAGAAAGTCAATATACGTCAAAAACTGAATATAAACACAGAAAGAAGCGAATCTATGATCATGAAGGCAGATGTCAATTCTTTGCTTCGTTAACTACTAGAACTAGACAACATATCCAACAACAGAGTATACACTCATTTCAAGTGCACCAGGATACTGACCAAGATGAATATAACATGTTTTTAAATTAAATCTCATTAAATTCCAGAAAGACTGAAATCTTACAGCTTATATATTTGATGTTCACAATGGAATTAATAAAACAATTACAAAACAGTAAAATATTTACCAATGTCCCAAATATTTGGAAATTAAACACACTTCTAAATAATAGAAATACATGTAGAAAATATTTTTAACTGAGAAACACTGAAAGCAACCTATCAAAATTTATGAAATGCAGTTGAAGCAGGACTCAGATGAAAATGTATAGCTTTAAATGTCTAATTAGAAAAAAAGTACTAAAAATCAATGTTCAAAATTTTCATCTTAAGAATATAATTAAAGGCAGAATAAATAGAAGGAAATGTTGAAGAGTTAAAAAAATGAAAATCCACAATTAAAAACTTATAACTACAGGTTGGTTCATTAGAAAGATTTGGGGAAGTCAAAATACCCTTAGCAAGACAAAGAAAAAAAAAGAAGAAAAACATCAATTATCAAAGAGAAATATCCTATAAAAATTAAAATGATTACTGAACAGTATGAAAACTTCATGCCTATAAATTCAACAACTTAGCATCAAAACTGACAAGTAAAAAACTGAGTATCTGAATATACCTATATGTATTAAAGAAACTGAACTTAAAATCCTTTCTCAAAGAAAATTACAGGTCTGAAGATTTTCACTGTTGAATTCTATTGAACACTAAAGGAGAAATAGTATTAATCTTAAATTCATTCAGATAAAAGAAAAAAACAAAAACAAAAACACTGTCCAACTCATTTTCTATAACCAGCATAATCCTGGTACCAAAATACGATAAAGGCATTAAAAGAAAGGTGCAAAATATCCTTCACAGGGCGACTGGCTGGTTGAGTCGGTTAAGTGTCCAACTCTTGATTTCAGTTCAGATCATTTCAGTCATGAGTTCCAGCCCCGCATTAAGCTCTGTGCTAACAGTGCAGAGCCTGCTTGGGATTCTCTCTCTCCCTCTCTCTCACTGCCCCCTCCTCTCTCAAAAATAAATCAATAATAAATAAATATTCAAAATATCCCTCATGAACAAAGATGCAAAAAATCCCCAAGAAGGGCACCTGGGTGACTCAGTCAGTTGAGCATCTAGCTTTGGCTCAGATCGTGACCTCATCGTTCATAAATTCATTAGTTTGAATCCTCCATCAGGCTGGCTGCTGTCAGCACAGAGCCTCCCTCAGATCCCCTGATCACGTCTCTCTCTGCCCCTCCCCGGCTCACATGCATGCACTCTCTATGACCTTAAAAAAAAAAAATTCTCAAGAAAATATAATAAAATCCAACATCAGAAAGAATAACACAAGTCTGGTTTGATATTTGAAAACCAATACAATCCACTAGTCTAAATTTTCACTTTTCTAAATTTTGCCCAAAGATTTGTTAGAACTACACTAAACTTAGAGGAGGAGTCTAAACAATTTTGGGGAGAAATAGTTTAGTGACAAATTTATCATTAATTACTCAGATCAGAGAGCTCCCCTAGACAATTTCTAGCCTTCACATACTTTAACGTTTTCTTCTCCTTATATCAAAGATCAACATTAGAAAAGGAACATAGAAAATATAAACAATTCTTCTTTTGCAGAAATAGAATAACCACTACACCATATAATGGTCCCCAGGTGATGGATCCATGCCTAGTGTAGCACAAGAACAAAACATCTGTCTTTCCTGATAGTTTAATTAATGAAGAAAAAAACCCATGGCTGAATAAAGAGCTCACTATAGGAGTGCCTGGGTGGCTCAGTCGGTTGGGTGTCTGACTTCGGCTCAGGTCATGGTCTTGCAGTCTGTGAGTTCAAGCCCCATGTGATGTTCTGCGCTGACAGCTCAGAGCCTGGAGCCTGCTACAGATTCTGTCTCTCTCTCTCTCTCTTGCCCCTCCCCTGCTCTCACTGTGTGTCTCTCTCTCTCAAAAATAAAATAAAAAATTAAAAAAAATTTTTTTAATAAATAAAGAGCTCACAATATATTGAAAAGGCATAGGGGCGCCTGGGTGGTTCAGTCAGTTGAATGAACGACTGCAGCTCAGGTCATGATCTCATGGTTTGTGAGTTCGAGCCCCGTGTTGGGCTCTGTGCTGACAGCTCAGGGCCTGGAGCCTGCTTCGGATTCTGTCTTCCTCTCTCTCTCTGTGCCCCTCCCCCACTCATGCTCTGTATCTGTCTCAGAAATAAATATTAAAAAAAAATTTTTTAATTGAAAATGCATGACAGCCTACATAGTGTGCACTCATATGCACTCCATCCCAGGAAACTTGTAACTAAGTTTCTCACAAAGGGAAAAATAAAACAGAGGATACTACTCACTCTGTTAGGCATAGTAAAGCACTAATTTACATCACTGCTCTTGTTAATAGTGGCCCTGTCCACAAAGTTAAGGTAGCCTAAGAAAGCAACAGTTAGATCAGATCATGGGAATTATCTAATTTAGCATGCCTCTCTTCATGCCTTCCTAGGAAATTAAGCAATACACTCTGTTCAAAAGCTACCCTTAATCCAAATACGTATTCTGATACATTTATTCTTCCCTCTTCGTTACATAATGCTTCTTTTATCTTAGATTCAGTGGTTTTATGGGTACTCCCTAAAATCCATTCTAGAAGTGAGCAAGACATAGATAATACACTAAAGGTAAGAAGATTGTACTCATATTAGAATTCAGTAATACTGCATTACTTTCTGAGCTGTAAAAAAGGACACGCACTCAAAACTAGTAACGAATAAGGATGAACTGAGATTTAAACAAAAGTTAAAAAAATAATATTAGTAATTTTTGGTCCTTTTCCAATCAACAAATGTATTGGGTTTACTTTACCTTAATTTCTATCCTTGCTCTGTGAGGAAAAAGCTGTCCAATCATAGAAAAGTCAGTTCCTACCATGCTGATGGCTAAAAAAAACATATCTGTTTCTGTAAAAATAAAAGATTTAGAAAGAATGAAAATTAATCCCAATATTTCAGAGGAAAAAAAAATCTTACATGAAGTATATATTTTGAGTTAAAAACAAATTTGAGAGTATCTAACAGTCTTTTATCAAAGGCCAGGAAATCTTTAGTCAATTTTATTGCTAAGAACTTCATGCATCTAAAATAATGTCTAAACTTTTATACAGAAACATAAGCAATTTATAAACTCATACCAAGAAGCTAAAATTAGGAAGAGAGGGAAGAGAAAGGGAAGAAGAGGAAAACGAGAAGAAAGAGGAAGGAGGAAGAAGGGGAAAGAGAAGAGGAAGAAGAAGAAAACAACATTCTGCCTATCTGGTCTCAAAGTGTTCTTAAGAAAACCATCAGTCACAGCCACTATATTACTGCTTTAACATAAGCAACTAAGGTGCACTAAATAGTATGTGAAAGAAAGTAACCAAAAAACACACAAGAGACTATTAAAAGAAGTAACCTCAATAAAATAGGATTGGGGAATACAGAGGAGGAAAGTATAGAATCTTTCTTGTTGTCCTGAATTACTCTGTTCTGTTTCATTTTCTCCCCAAAAACAACCTGCATTATTTTTTATAAGAATAAGCGATACCATTCAAAAGGTGTTATAAGTTTCAGGCACCTGGGTGGCTCGGTCGGTTAAGTGACCAGTTCTTGATTTTGGCTCAGATCCTGATCTCACGGTTCATGAATTCAAGCCCTGTATCAGCCTCCATGCTGACAATGCAGAGCCTACTTGGTATTCTCGCTCTCCCCCTCTCTCTTTACCCTTCCCCTGCTTGCACTAACTCTCTCAAAATTAACAAATAAACTTAAAAAAATGTAGTATATGCTTTTTAACAGCACAATTTTGACCCTTAGAAACTCTGTTATACAACAGTATCTAAGATACAACATTATTATGAGTATTAGAAATATTAATAGTTTTCCATGTTATTTTTTATACAGGGATTTTTTTTTTAATTTTTTTTTCAACGTTTTTATTTTTTTTTATTTATTTATGGGACAGACAGAGACAGAGCATGAACGGGGGAGGGGCAGAGAGAGAGGGAGACACAGAATCGGAAACAGGCTCCAGGCTCCGAGCCATCAGCCCAGAGCCTGACGCAGGGCTCGAACTCACGGACCGCGAGATGGTGACCTGGCTGAAGTCGGACACTCAACCGACTGCGCCACCCAGGCGCCCCTATACAGGGATTTGACAAAGAGGACTACTCTACCCAAATTACCATAATGCTAATTCCTAAAAAGATCACGAAGATAAAGCCAGAGATGGAGTTCCATAAAAAGTGGCGGGGGGGGGGGGAACAGATGCAGAGGTCAGTTCCAATAAAATTAGCTAGACAGAAAATAACATGGTTTTCATTTTATTTACTTACAGAAAATAATTCACTTTACTTCAAATAAATATCCACAAAATTTAAAATGAAAATTAGTTACCTTTATTTGACCATGGTTTAGAATAATAGTTTTTCCTAAAGCTGGAATATGTAGTTGTAGAACCACGCTCAAATATGGGGTCATTTTCCTCAACAACACAGGGGCCTTTTGTCCTTAAAACTTCTACAGTTAAACTGAAAGAGACACACTTTTAAATAGATTTGCACTTAGAACAAGAAAGAAAATAATACATGATATTTGAATAGTTATATTTTGAAATGTGCCATGACAGAATCGGAACAAAAGTATAATAATATATACTTGAGGTATGCATATTTTCCAAGATTCTGTTAATTTTCACTTAAAATGTGATTGCCAAGTAATAAAATTAAATGCCAACATTCTTCTGAAATCGTTAATAGCAATATAAAATTTACACATTATCTTTGGACCACCAAAAAATTACTTATATTTTATTGACTTCTGTATGTCCCCTACATTTAACACATATTACCTTATCATACTAAACCCAAGAGAAGATGAGAAACATAAGCATCTTATGTTTTTGTTCTACATTCCTGTAAACAAAGCATTACAATGCTTTAACTATTTAATGACCAGTAAAATGATCATCACAAAATGGCAAAAAACACACAATTATTAAAAGTACTGCATTTATGTTTCATTATCATAGAATTTTATATGCTATAAAAAGATTTTTATACTGAACTGTCAGACTACTTTACATCCCTCTTTTATATTTAGTTACTCGTGAATTTATCTTCTTTTTTTTATATAGAATATTAACCCTGATTAAACCTGATTCATGTGTTGCATGTTCATTAGTTATAACCACACACCAAAATATGGTATTAGTTAATAATAAGAAAACCTGAATTTTGACTTCAAGACTGAGCCAATTTTTGAAATGTATCATCAGTAGAGACCAGCATATAATTAGTTCAGGAGCTCACCCCAATTAGCAGTAAAGTTAGTAAAACAATTGTGAAAGGTTAATGGATGACGGATCAGCAGTACCATCTTCTTATAAAAAACACAGCATAAAAATCGCTAAAAATTACAAATCAATCTAACTCATCTTTCTATTTATAACATGCATTAAAAAATATAAACATTAGTGTTTATATGGTCAGGTAACCATGAATGATGCAGAAATTCAATCTCTCTCATTAGACAAAGCACATTTGTTCTTATATTTGAAACCAAAATCTTTTTTTTTTTTTAACTTACCTTTCTTCATCCAAAATAATGGAACCATCTTCTGCCACTTTTACTCGAGGAACCAGCAATGGCCCGTCATCCACTTCTTCTTCTACTTCTTCATGACCTTCAGCATCAGGAGTACTTTTACCTTCTTGCCTACCGAACGTAAAGATAGCTTAATTCATATATCCAGGAGAAGGATCTCCTGAGTACTATCAACTTCTGAAATAAATTACTTCGAATCCAACCTTCATTTGATTTCCAATTTTCCCTATACCCTAAGTAAAGATACTACATGTTAAGGACGTGGTTATAAGAATTTCCCCGACTATGGGGTGCCTGGGTGGCTCAGTCACTTAAGCATCCGACTTCAGTTCAGGTCATGATCTTGTGGTTTGTGGGTTCAAGCCCTACATCGGGCTCTGCGCTGACAACTCAGAGCCTGGAGCCTGCTTCGGATTCTATGTCTCCCTCTCTCTGCCCCTTGCCCGCCTGCACTCAGTCTCTCTCTCAAAAATAAATAAAAGCATTAAAAAAAAATTTTTTTTTAAACTACAAAAGGGAAAGAAAAAGAAAAATATGTACACGTTTATTTGTTTAGACACAGAATAGAATTAGAATGATACATTAAAAAATTGGTAACAATTGTTGCCTTCAGGCAGCGGAACCAGATGACAGAAAAACAGAGTTGGAAGACTTCTCAGTATACTTTTGTTCCATTTGATTTTTGTACTGTTTTATTTATGCTATTCTAAAACAAAACAAAATCCTTTTTAATTCTAAAAGCTTCAATTGAGGGGTCCCCGGGTTGCTCAATCTGTTGAGCATCCAACATTTCAGCTCAGGTCATGACCTAACAGTTTGTGGAGATGGAGCCCCATGCTGATAGTTCTGGGAATACCTACTTGGGATTCTCTTTCCTCTCTGCCCCTCTCCCCCGTAATCATGAACACGTACTCTGTCTCTCAAAATAAATTAATAAATATTAAAGAAAACAATATTTTTAAAATAAATAAAAATAAAATATAAGATTTCGTTAAAATAACACCATTGGCCATTTCCATATATAATACACAGTATGGGCCGCCTTACATTTTGATTTAAATCAGACAGTAAGTTTTATTCTTGCTAGTGATTCTATCTAAACATTCCTATCACATGCAATTTGACTATAACAAAAAGCATCATTTGATTTCTTTTTTTAAAAACTGTACCCATGGGGCGCCTGGGTGGTGCAGTCGGTTAAGCGTCCGACTTCAGCCAGGTCACAATCTCGCGGTCCGTGAGTTCGAGCCCCGCGTCAGGCTCTGGGCTGATGGCTCAGAGCCTGGAGCCTGTTTCCCATTCTGTGTCTCCCTCTCTCTCTGCCCCTCCCCCGTTCGTGCTCTGTCTCTCTCTGTCCCAAAAATAAATAAACGTTGAAAAAAAAAAAAATTTTAAAAACTGTACCCATCAAATAACTTATTTAAAAAAAACACTAAGATAAAATGCTTACTCTCTTGTCTGGACTGGTGTCAATGATTTTTCAGTTTTCTTTTCTTGTTCCAGTGAAGAACTAATAAACAAATAACAAATTGTTTTTAAATGTGAGACAATTTAATATAAAAAATATTTTTAAATGAACAATATATATCTTGTCAATTCTACCCATTGGCAAGAAGGAAATTATTTTAACTTGCATTTTTTTTATATGATAAACCATAATGCTATTATTAATAATGGTGTGGCCCAAGAGTCAATTTCTCAGTCAAAAACCTTGTCATCAAATATAAACCTGCTATGCCCTAGGTAGGAACGTTTTTACTCTTTAATTCCTTAGTGAAGGGAGGCTCTCCCAGTCCTCATGTCTGAAGCAACCTACATGGCTTATCTCCAAATCCTACATGTCAAACAACTTACCACCTAGGCTTCTGGCCCTTCGGCAGCAAGCCAAAGACCTGGTAAACCTGAAAAAAGCTACACTCCTGCATCCACCTGCTAAACCATCAAATCCCAAATAACAATGAGATTTATTATAAACCATCTGCCTCCTCAGGCTAACTTTACTAAAGAAGCTTTGTTCTTAGAAGATAAATAATATCCACTATAAATAATTAGGAGGTAGAGCATAAAAATTACAGCGTTCCTTTAGAATCAGGGTATAGTGTACAAGAAACACAAACTGCAGTATTTATTAAAGTTGTTTAGTTTTATAACATTTTGGTAATGTAAGAAAAGAAACTTATTTTGGGGGCGCCTGGGTGGCTCAGTCGGTTAAGCGTCTGACTTCAGCTCAGGTCACGATCTCGCGGTCCGTGAGTTCGAGCCCCACGTCGGGCTCTGGGCTGATGGCTCAGAGCCTGGAGACTGCTTTCGATTCTGTGTGTCCCTCTCTCTCTGCCCCTCCCCCATTTATGCTCTCTCTCTGTCTCAAAAATAAATAAATGTTAAAAATAAAATAAAATAAAATAAAATAAAATAAAATAAAATAAAAAGAAATGAAACTTATTTTTAATTTCAGAGGAAGAGGGCACCATCCCAAGAAAGCAGTTACCTGAAATACAACTAAATGTTGTTTAAAAATTCTATCGAAAAAACATCGTATTTGCTATAAGTTTTGCCAACATACTTTTGGAAAACACGAACTTGTACTCTAAAAGTGATACTTAACTCACAACATACCCAAAGGAAGGACAACAACAAAAATTTACTTACGTCATTGGATTATTATCTGGCAGGTAATATATGAAATCTCTCATAGTCATTTTTGAACGATCTGGTGGCTTCTGACTTTCATTTATGGCATATTTGTTTTTCCATTGTTTCTGGACACACAAACACACACAAAAATCCACTTTTCTTTTATAAATGTAGAATTTCACATGTACTATATTCAAAGGTATATCCCACTGTTATATTCATTGCAAGTGACTTAGTATTATTCTTATCATGATTATTCCCAATTTTAGGACAAACTTCATAAACTGCATTATTACACAGTGTAGCACATCAAGGAATTTTAAAAACTAAAGTGTCTAGGTCTGGATAAAAGCTCAACGTATAAAATCATACTTACTAATGCCTTCTAACTATAATAGTTTGCTAAGCATTTATAAATACACAGTTTTTGTTTACCCTGTAATGAACTAGATTTCTGTGAATTTTACAAAATTCTTAAAGCAAATGTTTAATTTTTTAATTCCTGAAAATAAATCTACCTAAGCAGATTCTATAGAACATCTTTAGAGACCTAGATTTTAAACAACATAGATTCAAATCCCACTGATATGTGATACAAAGCAAATAACTTCTCTAAACTTGTTTCCACCTGCGTAAAACAGTGGTATCTACTACACAAAGATGATAGAATAATATAAAACACCATACTAAGTGCCTTCCTCTGAATTAACAAGGGGATTTTGTAATAATAAAAGCTGAAATTTGTTAAGCTCCTTCTGTTTGCCAGACACTAGTCTAAATGTGTTTTACGTATATTTACTCATCCAATCTTTACAACCCTCCAATGAGATACATACTATCATCAGTCTTATTTTGCAGATGAGGATACAGACAGAAATATCAATTAAATTGCCCAACGACGCATACTAAAGGATGACTCTAAGATTCAAATCTTAAGTATCTAACTGCAGAGCTCACATGCTTCACTATTGGTACAGTGCAATCTTGGAAAAATAATCGCTCTTCAAGATTAAAAAGATGGGCTTTACTATCCACATAAATGCAAATTTTTCCCATTTATAATTTCCATACTGTCAATTTATAAAATATTACCAATTCATTTTGCTCAAGTATATTTGTCTTAATTCAAATGAATGTTATTCATGTCACGAAAAATCACTTAAAGTATATTTTATAAATATGCTTTGTATATTTTCTATGTGTGTAGAAACAGACCTTCTATTTTTGGCCTTCACCAAAATCAATCAAAGATATAGATGAATATAAAAATTAACGTAGTGGAAAAAATAGCTTATTAAGTCCATCACGCTTATTAATCATTCAATTCACAAAAGGGGATCTTCTATTAAAATAAGGAACATTAACTGGTTATGCTCCATTAAATACTACAGATATTATTCCTCCAAATGATGCCTAACATAAAAACAGAAACCTAGTAGGAACAGTCAAATGTGATTTTTCTCCCTTACCTTCTCTTTTCTCAATTCTTCTTTTAACATTTCTCTTAGTTTCTGGGCTTTATATATTCGGTATCTGTCTGAACATGGCTGTTTCTCTTTTGTTGAAATGGGCTTTGGCTGTGGAACTTCTTGATTAACTGTAGATAAGGGATGAGATTCTGAAGGAACACTGACACCAGGCTTAACCAGAGTAGTACTTGATATTCGTTTTCTTCTCTGTGAAACAGCAGAGGAAGACTTACTGGATTCTTCAACATAATTCTCATTGTCAGTCTTTCCATCACTGTCAAAATTAAAAAAAAAAAAAAAGGATACCATGGATCTTTCATATTCTAGTTTTAAAAACTAGCCTGGTAAAAATCTAAACCAGTAAAATCTCATTATTAAACAATCAACGACTTGAGATATACATTATTCATGACAGATTCCAATAAAAACTTTGTTTACTAAAATTTTTATTTTTTTTAAATTTTTTTTTAAAGTGTATTTATTTTTGAGACATAGACAGAGTGTGAGTGGAGGAGGGGCAGATAGAGAGGGAGACACAGAATCCAAAGCAGGTTCCAGGCTCTGAGCTGTCAGCACAGAGCCCGACGCGGGGCTCGAACTCGTGAACCACAAGGTCATGACCTGAGCCGAAGTTGGACGCTCAACCGACTGAGCCACCCAGGCGCCCCTTTACTAAAATTTTAACAGATACATAAATTCTAACAAAGACTGCTGATCTTTTTCAAACGTCAAGTCCCTTAGTGCATTAGAACATATAAGTTTATGCTCATCCTAACTCATTCAAGAAAAACAAAAGGCCAAGTTACAAATTAAAACTCTATTACCCCACTTTGAATCACTATATAACTGACAATTGTTTATTTTTTTTGAAGTTTTTTTTTTAATCTTTATTAATTTTTGAGAGAGACAGAGGGACAGCGGGGGAGGGGCAGAGAGAAAGGGAGACACAGAATCTGAAGCAGGCTCCAGGCTCTGAGCTGTCAGCACAGAGCCCAATGCGGGGCTCTAACTCACGGACCGTGAGATCATGACCTGAGATGAAGTCGGGTGCTTAACCGACAGAGCCACCCAGGTGCCCCGACAATTATTTTTTTAAAAACTAAGTTTATAATCTATATTGACATCCCTCTACCTGATCTAAATTATAAATTACTTTATCAACCTGAGATGAGTCAAACCAAACATACAAAACATCAAATTTCTAAAACATCTCTACTACAGTATTTGAGAATATACATTGAGCGACATTAATCAAATCAAATACTGTTTGAGGCAGAAATCATTCCTCTTTCGTCTGGTATGAATACTTACACAGCTATCAAACTCCTAACTTAAAAAAGTACTTGGTCACTCCAAAATACATATTAGATATGGTTCAGATTGGATATACACATTTCAGGAATGGCCTGAAAGCAAATTAAGTCAAGAAGAGAGAGGGTGTAAAAATTAAAAGCAGTCCACATTTTTCATGTTATTAGTTTTATGTAAAAGTAGAAAATGCCTAAACCTATAGGATAACCTTTCCAGGTTATTTGCAGGATAGCTCCATGTTTTTAATTTTTTTTTTTTTTTTTTTTTTTTTTAGTAATCTCTACACCCAACATAGGGCCCAAACTTGTGACACCGAGATCAGGCTTTGTAATGATAAGTGCATCTGTGCATTTCATTCAATTATGTTGAATCGTTGAGGACAAAACATACACCCTATAGATTTTTACAGCTGCAAAGACCCACAAAATAAGAAAACACATAGTAAAAAAAAAAAAAAAAAAAAAAAATTCAAATATACTCCCTAAATGCCAACTCTAAGAAAGCAAATATTCCCAACCTCTAATGTCTCAAGACTACAGAATCAGAGTAATTTATTAAATTATCAATCATCATCCATCTGTATGAAGTTAACAGGACCTCTGCAAGCTTTATTAACAGTGACTGTTACTTGTATTTCTTTTTTGAGAAGGAATTTTGAAAAAATATTCATATAAGAAACATGGATATTACTAAGTATCAGTAAGCTGGCAAAATAACATCCTATACCCAGCACCAGTTCAGGCCAACAGAGGAAGTTAGGCCAAAAAGAAAAGGATAAAATTTTCACCTTCTGGTTAGAGCATACAAACAATTTACACCATCTCACTGTCATTTAATAGGATCCATTTTTATTGGTTTCCTCGCATATGTATCACAGAAACAGAGACCATTAGTAGCCCAACATGGCTTAATTTTAACTACTTTGTTATTTACTACCATTGCTTTTATTTTAAAAAGGTAACTTTTTGTAGACAACTATCCTGCCATGTCCTATTCAAGAGTTTGTCAGTTTTTTCTAAACTCCACAATACCTTGACTCTCCAAATCAGAGAATATTATTTCCATTTTACAGATAAGCAAATTCTGCCTGGGCAAAGTCTGATAAACTCTTAAATTACGAAAAAAATCCTGGGGCGCCTGGGCGGCTAAGTCGGTTAAAGAGTCCCACTTAGGCTCAGGTAACGATCTCACGGTTTGTGAGTTCGAGCCCCTGCGTTGGGCTCTGTGCTTGTGAGGTCCAGCCGGGTGTTGGACTCTGTGCTGACATCTCAGAGGCTGCTTCAGATTCTGTGTCTCCCTCTCTCCCTGCCCCTCTCCCGCTCTTTCAAAAATAAACAAACATTAAATTTAAAAAAAAATTTAAAGGAAAAAAAAAATCCTGACTCCAAATGTGGTATTAGCACATGCTTTTTCCCTTCAGAAAACATGGCCAGTATAAAGGGGCACGCCCTGGAATCAAACCAAGTAGCCATATCTCCTCCCCATTGACACAACTCAGCATAACCAATGTAACACTGGTCTTTTAAGACTACATAAATGTTTTTTTTGAAAATCTAAAGAAGTACCTACCCCTGCAAAGTGCTCCAGAAGGAAGAAAAAAAAAAAAAAAAAACTACGGCAAAGTAATCTAAGCTGTCTAACATCACCACGTGTAAATTTCACGTCAAGACTGTTACACCTGGACTCTTCTCACCACCACTTGAAGACAAGATTCCCACCCGGAGAAACTACAGACCTTTAACAAAATCCACATGTGCCACACCCTGTGGCCAGAGTGACAAACTGCAGTTTGGAGTAGGTTCATAGAGTCTCAACTGTAAGACTCAATGCAAGCGACAGAATACTCCTAAAGTAAATTCATGGGGTCATATTCCGGGTGACAGGCCCAGAGAGGCGGGGCAGATGAAAATGCTCCTCTCTGCATGCTCTTACCTGCTCCTGGGAGGCTTTTCTTGCGGCTCCGTTCCCCCGAAATCCACCGGGGGCACATCTGTAGACTCCGCTGGCTTCGGGGAAGAAGCGGCTGCAGGATCCGGGGGCCTGGGAGCCTCTTGTCCACGTTGGGGGTTGGGAGCGGAGGAGCTCCTGGCGCCTACACCAGGCCTGACATTCGGCTTCACGCTAAGGCGTGCCCTGCGGAACATGGCGGAGCCAGGGGGCCCGGGGAGGCGGCCCCACGGCCGCTCTCAGCCCCGAGCCCCGGCTGCTGCCGGGAGAAGGAATTAAGAACTACGTCCTTTCCACACGGCCACACCACCAGCCCAGCGGGCAGCTACCGCAGGTTCACACCCCCACCACCTCCTCCTTCCTCCCGCCGCCGCCTCTTCTTCATGACCCTGCTAAGTTTCCCCCAGTACCTTGCTTCCCCGCCCTCGTAGGGCGCCGGAACTGATTACGCCATCAGCCAGCGCCTAGGAAAAGCGTAAGACGCACAGCGCCCGGAGCCATGGTAACTGTCAAACTACAGAGTTACTAGTGAACCGGAAATTGAGATGTTCCGTGGTCAGCTCTCCCCTCTCTCAGCGTCCCTAGGAGTTACAGAAACGAGTGAAAGGGGGCGCCTGGGTGGCGCAGTCGGTTAAGCGTCCGACTTCAGCCAGGTCACGATCTCGCGGTCCGTGAGTTCGAGCCCCGCGTCGGGCTCTGGGCTGATGGCTCAGAGCCTGGAGCCTGTTTCCCATTCTGTGTCTCCCTCTCTCCCTGCCCCTCGCCCGCTCATGTTCTGTCTCTCTCTGTCCCAAAAAAAAAAATAAATAAATAAACGTTAAAAAAAAAAAAACACGAGTGAAAGGAGGTAGTCAAGACCCTCTATAGACTTTTTATAAGACCCTTTTAAGACCCAAGACCCTTTATAAGACTATTAAAATCATGGGGCACCTGGCTAGCAGCTCAGTCGGAGGAGCCTGCCACTCTTGATACCAGGGCATGAGTTCGAACCTCATATTGGGGGTAGAGATTATGAAAAATAATTAAAAACTTGAAAAAGAAGAAGGTCTTGTAGAGTAGTGCCTGTTCGCCAGCACATCCCCAGGGCTTAGAAATTCTAAATTGAGTAGAACATAGATTACAAATTCAGGTATGAAGAAACTGGTAAATTATCTCCTGTAAGGGGAACTAGGTTTACGGGAAACATGTCATGGCATGAAGATCATTCACCGTATACCTTTGTATACTTTTTAATGTACGTGTTCAAAAAGTTTTATAGTTAAAACTATATAGTTATAGGGGTTCCAGGGTAGCACAGTCGGTTAGCATCCCACTTGGGCTCAGGTCATCATCTCCTGGCTGGTGAGTTTGAGTCCTGTGTAGGGATCTGTGCTGACAGCTCAGGGCCTGGGACCTGCTTCGAATATAGGTATCCCTCTTTCTCTGCCCCTCCCCCATTGGCACTCTGTGTCTACTCAAAAATAAACACTCTAAAAATTTAACTATATAGTTACATAGTAAATTAATATATGTATTCATAATCTGCTTCAGGAGGTAGCATTACAGCAATAAATAAGGTGTTCTGGGTTGGGGAGAAAAAATAAAACAAGTGAACAAGATTAAAAGTGTATTAAATGCATGAAAGAAATTTAAAGAGTATTATGAAAGAGATTATTGGGAGGCTGGCTTACTTTAGGTAATATGGTTAGGGAAGACTTATATGATTAGAAGAAAAATGTACACAGTATGGGCGAGCTTTTTAATTCCCTGACTCATTGCAACAGCCAGGCCCAACTTCCTTTTTCAAGAATAAAACTCTACAAGGACATCCTGCTATGTTAATGGCAAAAGAATAAAATCTTTAATTAATTAAAGAGGTTGCTATGTCATCCAGAAGAAGAAAGAGAAGCGTTTTTGAGAGTAAGAGGGATGAAAGCACGTTAGAGAGAAGAGATTCCTCTAAGACTGGAAAGAAAATGGAAGTCTGTGGATTCTGTAGGCTCCCTCCAGTAATCTGGGGAGGGAACACGACTTCAGATACACCTAAAGAAGGTCAAGAACTTGACAAAGAGCCCCCTACTGAAGATGTCTCGCGAATCTTGGAGCCACTACTAGGACCATTTAGCTTTGCCCAGTATATTCTGGTGTAAAGATATTGCCTTTCCCAAAATGTTATGTTCCATCTAAGAATCTAGGCCACTCCCACAATTCTGTAGGTAAGGCAATTAATAACAAGGATTTAATTTGTCATTACTATAAATAAGGAAGAGAATCAGATCTAATTTTATTATTAAATATAAAGTCTTAAGATATGTTACACAACCAAGATTGTGGAGTAAATTCTTAAAGGCATCAGAGTAATTTTAAAAGTCTTCAGTTTTCTCTAGCAGACACACCCAATATCTCTTGAGTATATCCCTACCATTCACAAAGTATATTTTCAACCGCAAAGAAAAAGGTCAATTACACTGTAAATTAAGACTACAAACACAAACAATAACACTTCCACTTACTTTCCAATCCCAAATTGCTTCCCTCCCTTCTTCACAAAGACCCAGGACACAAGTCAATCTTTTCCCCCTGCTCAATTTACTCCAGAAGAGGTTGTTTAAGTGGAATCAGATGCTTGGCTCATAAACAGTATTGAAGACAGGTGGGGTTTAGGGTGAGTGACAAGCACACAAGGCTCTCTGAGGGTAAAAGATTGATAATAGCTAACATTGAGTGCTAACATATACTGAACACTTCGTACTTCACATACATTAATTCAATTAATTAAAGAGGTACATTTACCTTCCCATTTAATATGGAAGCTTTACCGCAATGAAATAACACACCCAAGTTCACACATCTACTCATTGGTAGAGCTGGGCTTTCAACCAAGACATCCCATCTCCAGAGCTCCAAGTCTTCACCACTTTGTCCTACCTTCTGTAAAATAGGTGACTTTTAGGAGTTAAAATAAAAATTGTTGAAGCTTGGTCACATATACTTGAGAATGCATTGCAGTATTTTCCATACTGTTGTAGATGTTTGAAATTTTCCAACATAAAAGCCTTTATAAAAAGGTGATTTTAGGGTGTACAGAGTAACTCTACACGTTTGTTTGTAATAAGTAACGGGAGAGATGAAAAACGTAAGTATCAAACTAACCTCAGGCATCTTTGCACATGTTTCTAGCAATGGCAAATGCTCCACGGCTTTTACCCACGTTCCAAGGTTATTGTGAATAGGAGAGAAAACTGCATCCCCTGCTATTCCCTTCCTATCATACAACCCAAGCACAGAGCCATTAACCTAAAATTCCTTCGGTACTGTCCACCGCGACAAAGACAATGAGACTAAAAGGGAAATTAACAGATTTAAAGTCCATCTTCACTATAAATCTCACTTCTAAGAGTCCCTACCTGTTAGGACAGTCGCTCCTCGTTTCAGAGTCTCAATCTCCTCTTCCGCAGAATAGGAACAATGAAGCCTACTTACAGGTTTGGTGCTGAAATAAAAAAAGTATATAAAGAGCCAAAACTGTGTTTTGCATATTGAGTTAACCCTTAATAGGTTTTGTCCCCTTCCCGCTTCTGCAAGGAGATTAATGAATGCTAACGTTCTCGGTCTAAAAGTTAGATATAGTGGCGTTTGTTTTTGTCGTTACCAAAAAGAGGGCGCTGGCCAACCCCCAGGGCTCGGTACACAGTAGGGAAAATCCACAGACGCAGGACCTGCTTTCTAGACTCGACCAAATTTGCGTGACCGAGGGGACGCGAGCCCTGATTGAACTCCAGAAGCTGCCAGCCCGGGACCCACCGCGAGGACCGCCCCGCCTGCCCAGCGGCGCACGCGCAGTCAGCCTCCCGACTCGCGGGAGGCTGCGGTCCGGCCTCGGTGGGGCGGGGCGATGGAAGGAACAGAGGCGTAGCCCGGCTGAGGGCCGGCGCGGGCTCAGCCTTCAAGAGCCGCGGGAGGGGACGACCGCTGAGCGCGTTACGAGGCCGTTGCTTCTCCGAGTGGCTCTCTTTTGGGCTCGGTCGGGTGTCAGCATGGCCCGTGAGTATGCGGACGGGTGAGGGACGCGGCGGGGAGCGTCTGCAGAGGAAGCCGAGGTCCGTAGGCGCGGCTGGAGAGGAGGCGGGAGCCGGCTGATGTATCCCCTTAGGTCCGACGGCGCGGGGACCCCATTCTCTCAGCCCACCGAGGGAGAGGGACGGTTAGCTTCGGGCCCGCCTGAGAAGTGGGGCATGTGCCTGCCGGCCAAGTGCGAGTTTACAGGGTAAAGAACACCTCTCCGGAGGTGAGGTGTGTGAAGACGGCGGCCCCGGGACGGGTCTTGGTCAGAAAGTGGTTTATAGTTGGTCCTTAAGGTCCTAAGGCCTGAGAAGGGCAGGAAGCTCCGGTTGAGTCCCCTCCCTAGTTCTTTTGTTTGGCCCTTCCAGGTCATGTATCCCGAACCGCTGCGTTTACCTGCTTAACAGTGGAATTGTGATGGGCCAACTTGTGGAGCTGTGTTCCCTGTGTATCTATCCTTCTCTCCATACTCCTCAAAAGCTAGACCTTAATTTGGAACGTACTGACCCATATAGACACAGGAGTGGAATGCTGGCTATAAGTGATCCGGTATTTACATTAATTGAACACCTGAATTGGTAGGATAATGCTCTTAAGACTTGAAGTGTTTGTGTCTGAGCTTCTTCCTCGGCTACTATGAGAACTCTGTTCAGTGCAGTGCTCTGCTGGCCTGTTAGAAAGCTAACTTCAGATGCATGTAAATAAGAGTCTTTTAACGGAATTGGTATTAATTTTTGAGATGGGAAAAGAGCATGACTGTTTAACTTTGCAGGCGGAAATCAGCGAGAACTTGCCCGCCAGAAAAACATGAAGAAATCCCAGGAAATTAGCAAGGGCAAAAGAAAAGAGGATAGCTTGACTACCTCTCAGAGAAAGCAGAGGTAAGTGATACTAACCGAATTGTCAAATCTCTGAAGTTTTCCTTTTAAGAATGGAAAGAATTTTTTTTAAATCCTGGGTAGAACTAAGCTTGCTTAGTAGGGGTCACAGATGAACAGCTGTGCTGCACATGCTATAACTATTATGACTACAGTCATCCCAATCCCTGGATGAATCTTCTGCTTCCCCACCACAGCCATAAGAACTTCATTTAGCGAAGTAATGGAATGCCTCCCATATGAAAGACACTGTTACATGCTAGGGATACAACATTTCCGAAGCAGACCTCCGACTCAACCTTGTCAGGATGACAGGTGACTCAGTTACAGTGATAAATGTTATGAAAGAGACACAAAAAAGTGTGTAGCTATATTCATTTCTGAAGATCCATTGGGTTGGAGAAAATGCAGGTCCACAGCCTTGATATGTAATTATGTAATAAATAATAGAAAATTAATTGTAACTTTGTAATAATACAGAAATACTCTCAGAGCGCAGCTTAAAATTTCTCACCAAGAAGATGGCTTTAAATGATATGTGTATTTAAACCCTTGCAACTTCATCAATCTGCTGCCTTTTTACAGTAGTAAACAAATAGTTCACAATTGCACTGTAGTTACTTTGTTGTACTTTGGGGGTTTTGGGGGGTTTGTTTTGTTTTGTTTTTTAATGAAAGCCAGCGTGTGTTTTGGCTTAGCTTTGTAAAAGGTTTTATTCAGTAGGTTTCTTGCCCAGCACTGAGCCCAATGAGTCGTTTGAGATCAAGACCTGAGCTGAGATCAAGTCTGATGCTTAATAACTGAGCTACCCACGCACCCCAGTTTTTGTTGTTTTAATTAAGAATGGCTGAGGCCAGGAGATTCCTTAATTCTAGAACTCTCCAAGCAGAATTTGTTGAGAAAGTCAGTGCTTCCACAACTAGAAAGTTGGGTCTCTAAATTATTAGAGGTCTTTAATGTCAGTGTTTTAAATTCCCATTTAAGGGGAGCACGTGTAGGGTTGAGGTAGTATGTAAAGAGGAAGAACAAAGAGAAGCAGCCATCATTGCAAATAGGCATTCTGTTTTTAAGATGGTAACAAATAGTTTATTTCCCCACTGTTAGGCCTTCCGGAACACATAAAAGCATGGTATAATGGGAGACAAAAAAAAAAAAAACCTCTAATTTTGTCTATGTACAACTTGGAGGTCAGGTGAAGAAGTGACTGCACATGCTTTAGCAGGGCTTCTCTGTGGTCCTCAAGCCTGCACATTAGAAACACGTGGGAAGCCTTGAGTGTTACTAAAGCCTGTGCTTTAATTCCAGTCCTTCTTTAATTGGTTTGGGGCTGGGCATAACAGGTGCTCTGGATAAATTTTATTGTGTGTAAGTTAAACCTAACTTTAAAAATTTCCTCAGGTGATTCTGATGTGCACCTAGAGTTAAAGATCAGTGTTTTGGGGTGTCTGGCTGGCTCAGTCTGTGGACCATGCAGCTCTTGATCTCATGGTTATGAGTTGAAGCCCCACATTGGGCTGATTATCACTTGATGCTTTCCGTGGTATTAAAGTGATAAGGTTTGTCTTAAATTTCTCTTTAGTCACATTGGAGTAAAAGTGAACATAGTACCAATCAGTGAACCTGGAATTTTTAGTGAAGATGTCTAGATTTCTAGATCTAGTCTAGCTTGGTACAATAATAGTCACTGTTGAATTATTATCCACTTGTTAGCTCTGTTCTAGGTACTATGTACGTTCTACCTCTATTCATCACCCTGAGAAGGAATGTTAGCCTCAATGTATAGAACAGGAAACTGATGCTCTGAACTTCAGTAACATTACTGAGGTTACAACAAGCACAACAGAGCTTGGTTTCAAACAGAAAAGTAAATATTGCTTTTTTTTTTTCTTTGTAGGTGTGTTGTTTTTCCTTCATACTCATACATAAGCTTTTTGTATTTGTTTTTTAATGTTTATTTTTGAGAGAGCGCACAAGAGGGGGAGGGTAGAGAGAGGGAGATCCAGAATCCTAAGCAGGCTCCAGGCTCTGAGCTGTCTGCAACGAGCCTGATGCAGGGCTGGAACTCATGAACAGATAGTAGGTGTTGATTACAAGGTCATTAAATACATTTTTTTTAAATAAGGGTCTTGGGTTGACAACCAAGAGTAATTGCCATTATTCTGTATGTAGCTGCCTAAAGCCAGTATATACATTGGTAGCTATTCTATAGAACAACCCTGGTAAGTAGTGTTGTGATTTTGAAAGATCTTTGAGGTTACTTGCCCAAGACCATAACAACAGGGATGGTTTTCAAAATAAGATCCAGCTTCAAAGCCCTTCCATTCTTTTTCTTCTGTCTCCAAGAAAACAAAGACATGAATTTTTATATCTTCTTTTAAATTGTATCTTAATATGCTTAATGGGTTGTGTATAGAAAACAAGTGAGAATGTAAAATGAGTTTTTCTGTAACAACTTATAGCCTTTTCCCCTATTATAGGGACTCTGAGATAATGCAACAAAAGCAGAAGGCAGCTAATGAGAAGAAGTCTATGCAGACGAGAGAAAAATGATGACTATTTGGAAAACCTGGGTGCTACTGCCAACAAGGTGTATCATAAGCTCTGATTAAAATTTTGTGGAGTAAGCAGTCCTATGTTACAACATGTCCTTACAAAACTATTTAAACTTTACCTCTCAGCCTAACTTAGTGTGATGTTTCAGAACCATTCTTCAAAGAATAAAACAAAAGCTATGCATGAGACATATTGTTGAATGTTATTTTTTGTATCAGCAGTGAGCATTTATCGAACAGATAAAGTGATAAGCTAACATAATCTCTTTTAAATCTAGAATCTTTGTCATAAACTTAATGTAGGTCTTAAAGTCAACTTTATAATAAAAGGGAAGAGGGAGAGGAGAATCTCAAGCAGGGGCTCAGTCTCCCAAATCATGAGATCATGACTGGAACCAAAATCCAGAGTTTGACGTTAACCAACTGAACCACCCAGACACCCCATCCACAAAGATTCCTGATGGGTCTGATTTCTGAAATCCTATCTCCAGATTTTCTACATACTGATAATTCATGAATACAAAGCACTTGTTAGGCTCTGAGCTGTATCCTTTGTTTTTTGTTTTTTGTTTTTTTTTTCCATAATGAGTAGTTTCCATGTCTTTTTGTTTTCACAATTTTAATTTGAAAAAATTTTTAATTTTTTTTTAATTTACATCCAAGTTAGCGTATAGTGCAACAGTGATTTCAGGGGTAGATTGCTTAATGCCCCATTTGGACCATCCCACCTCCCACAATTCTTCCAGTAACCCTCCGATTTTTCTCCATATTAAAGAGTCTCTTCTGTTTTGTCCCCCTCCCTGTTTTTAAATTATTTTTGCTTCCCTTCCTTTGGGTTCGTCTGTTCTGTGCCTTAAAGTCCTCACAGGAGTGAAGTCCTATGGTATTTGTTTTTCTCTAATTTAGCTTAGCATAATACCCTCTACTTCCATCCACATATTTGCAAATGGCAAGATTTCATTCTTTTTGATTGCCGAGTAATACTCCATTGTATATATACCACATCTTTTTCCATTTATCCGTTGATGGACATTTGGGCTCTTTACATACTTTGGCTATTGTTGATGGTGCTGCTATAAACATTGGGGTGAATGTGCCCCGTTGAAACAGCATACTGTATCCCTTGGGTAAATACCTAGTAGTGCAATTGCTGGGTCATAGGGTAGTTCTATTCTTAATTTTTGGGGAAGCTCCATACTCTTTTCCAGAGTGGCTGTACCAATATGCGTTCCCACCAGCAGTGCAAAAGAGATCCTCTTTCTCCATATCCTCACCAACATCTGTTGTTGCCTGAGTTGTTAATGTTAGCCCTTCTGACAGATGTGAGGTGGTATCTGGAGTGGTTTTGATTTGTATTTCCTGGATGATGAGTGATGTTGAGCATTTTTTCATGTGTCTGTTGGCCATCTGGATGTCTTTGGAGACATGTCTTTTGCCCATTTCTTCCCTGGATTATTTTTTGCGTGTTGGATAAGTTCTTGATAGATTTTGGATACTAACCCTTTATCTGTCATTTGGAAATACCTTCTCCCATTCTGTCGGTTCCTTTTAGTTTTGCTGATTGTTTCTTTCATTCTGCAGAAGCTTTTTATGTTGATAAGGTCCCAATAGTTCATTTTTGCTTTTGTTTCCCTTGCTTCTAGAGACGTGTTGAGTAAGAAGTTGGTGCGGGCAAGATCAAAGAGGTTTTTGCCTGCTTTCTCGTCGTGGATTCTGATGACTTCCTGTCTTACATTTAGGTCTTTCATCCATTTTGAGTTTATTTTTGTGTATGGTATGGGAATGTGGTCCAGGTTCATTTTCCTGCATGTCGCTGTCCAGTTTTCCCAGCACCACTTGCTGAAGAGACTGTCTTTATTCCAGTGGATATTGTTTTCTCCTTTGCCAAAGATTAGTTGTCCATACGTTTGTGGGTCCATTTCTGGATTCTCTCTTCTGTTCCATTGATCTGAGTATCTGTTTTTCTGCCATCCATGTCTTTTTTAAATTTTTTTATTTTGGGAGACAGGGACAGAGAATCCCAAGTGAGCTCTCTCCTGAGAGATGGAATTAGAGGGGCACCAAGAGGGGCTCTTGGTTTCGGCTCTAGTCATGATCTCAGGTTCCTAGGATCGAGCACAGAGCCTGCTTGGGATTCTGTCTCCTTCTCTCTCTACCAGTGTCTTGGTTGGGCGACCAACTTCAGGTCATTGATCTTAAGGTTTGTGGGTTTGAGCCCTGTGTCAGGCTCTGTGTTGGCAGCATAGAGTCTACTTTGGATTCTCTCTCTATCCCTCCCCTGCTTGCACTCTGTCTCATTAAAAAAGTAAAAATAAAAAATGAGGGTGCCTGGGTGGATGGCTTAGTTAAGTGTCCAACTTCAGCTCAGGTCATGATCTTATAGTTTCTGGGTTCAAGCCCCAGGTTGGGCTCTGTGCTGACACCTCAGAGCCTGGAGCCTGCTTCAGATTCTGTGTCTCCCTCTCTCTCTCTGCCCCCTCCCCACGTGTGCTCTGTCTCTCTGTCTGTCTCTCAAAAATAAAAAGTATCAAAATGTAAAATTTTCTTAATCAGTTAATCCTTATAAATCTAGGGAAAAGTACAATTTGTAAAAGAACATGGATATTAGGATAAGGAAGATTTCTATGTTGTAATTGTTAAGATTTCAAAACTGAATCTTAATTATTTGGTATTTACTTGAATGAATTCATTGTTAAGATAAAGGGTTTCATTTTTTACTTGAACATGACTGTTTCCTCAAAGCCGACAAAAGTTACGTGACAGGAAGAAATGAAGTTTAATTGCTCTAATGTATTGACACTTTAGTTTCTTTGGTTGTAGTATATTTAAGCAGGGTAAGTTAAATAGCTAAACTTTTTTTTTCATGTTTATTTCCGAGATCAAGAGAGACAGAGCACAAGCTGGGGAGGGGCAGAAAGAGAGGGAGACACAGATTCCAAAGCAGGCTACAGCCTAAGAGGGTAACTGGTCAAGGTATTTCCCTTAATACCTGAATAAGAAGAGAGTAAGGAAAAATATAGATGAATAATTGCATCCAGTCAGTGAAGTAAATTTATATAATCACTTTAGATAATTCTTTAGGTATGTTGCTAAAAAGCAAGATAAAATTTAGACAAAGTAGTGCCAACTTTAAAATGTAACTTAAATTCCGAAGACCACGGAACACTCTTCTAGGTGTTAAAGTTACTGTCTTGCATCATCCTTAATAGGAGGTACTGGATTGTTGTTAGCAATCTACCTAAGTCCTGCTGAAATGTAAGAGGTAGCAGCCACTCCTGCCCAAGGTGATAACAGGTCAGTTTCATCAGCTACTTGACTCCTTTTGAATGCCTTTTCTGTTAGTTGTGTGTGTAAGAAATTGTTACCCACTTAACACACTATAGGTTGTTTTTGAAAAGTAAAGCTTGCAGGAAATACTGATTACTGACATTTTTCTCACTTTTTAAAAAGTATATTTTGTTCTTTTTCTGCATGTTTTCATAGATGGGAAGAGTCTACTCACTTGTATAAAGTGAGAATCTTGATGTATTTTCAAGTTGTGCCTTTATGAAAAGAGCTCTTCTTTCTATTCAAGGCATGTGTCCTGCTGTTAGCTTTGAGCCTATAAGCTGTTTGAAAACTATTGACCTTAAAAAAGCATGTCCTCTGACAATGTGTATATGTCAAATCATATTGTATACCTTAAATATACTGTCAATCATACCTCATGAAGCTACGGAAGGGAAAATATCCTTCACATGGAAACCTAATATAAAATTGACTTTGGCGATTTAGATAATGAGATTGGTACATCTTACCATCTGTGTCGGGTACTAGCAATGATACAACCTAAGCACAGAGCATGTCAACTTGTTGACGTAAACTCCTATTTGCCTTTGGTGACGAGGACCTATTTAAAAAAAAAAAAAATGAGAATTGAATTGAAAAACTGAATTATTTTGATAATTGAAAACTGAATTTGATTTTGATTAATAGACCTTTTATAGAAATATTTTCCATACCACATCCTACTCATGCTACTTTATCCGTTTGACATGACTTTGCTTGCTGGTGCATCCATGCAGGAACATATCCTTCAGTATTACTGAAAAAAGGTTTTTTACAGTTTTTTAGCTTCTAAGAAATAGTCTACCAACCTGGCTGTAATCAAGACAAAATCCTATTGAATACTTTGTTTTTATAGACATATATTGCATGATGAAGGATTTTGTCAAGGACTTGGAATTTGGGGTGGGGGGAGGAGGTATTGTTCAAGTTATTGTACTAAAGATGACTGTTAGGGTGGCTTACGAATAAACACTTAACATAGAGTTGTGTTTTGGTATGCTTGAAGACCTAGAAGCACATCAGATCTGTGATTTGATGGTATATTGAAATTTTTAGTTGCGAACAGAATCATTAATTACAAATAACCACAACGAATATTTAAGTGGATGACAGATTCCAGAGTCCAAGGAAAAGTTGAAGACGGAAGCCTTGGGAAAAGTCAACAGTGGGGATAGCTCCAGGTACCATGAGAAGCTTTTTTCCCCACAACGCTGCTATCAGATTGAAATTTGGGCAATTATTTTCAGTCATAATGCCATTCAGAGTTCCTCCAAATGAACTTGTTTAGGTTACATGCCTACCCCTCAGCAAGGGGAGGATAGGTGCATAAGATGATGATATAACCAAGACTTCATCCAGTGAGAAACAGGTGGTCCCCCTAGGAAATGTGGGATTCTGTTGCCAGAAAGGAGGGAAGAGACACTGGGCAGACTTGCAGAGTCCACTAATCTTGTTGCAAGGCTAAGATGAAATAATTAAAAAATACAGATACGTGAGGTGGTTAATGGTGAAGGTGGGAAGGAAATGTCTGAAGTGTGAGAAATGATGGTCATACACTGTTATCTCCACCAGCTTTCAACCCCCCAAAATTCAACGCCTGCTCATGATTAAAAATTTGGGAAAATGTAACAAAAAGACTGAAAGAACTTTAGCCATAAATAAGTAACGTAAGAAACTAAATACACCCTTAGTGTATAATCCAGTAATTGCAATCCTGGGCATTTATCCCAGTGAAATGATATTAAAGAACATCGTAAGTATATTGTTTTTATTGGCTTTTACATAGACTGTACCAAGAATAAGGTACATGGACATTTCTAGCAGGCTGCTTTGTGACAATCACTATAGATTTATTTTGCGTGTTTTTGAATTTTACATATGTGGAATCACCCAGTATGTACTCATGGGAGTTGGACTTCATTTGTTCAACATTATGTCTTTGAGAATGCTTTGTCTTTTATGTATCAGTAGTTCCATCTTAAACATGAAACTGTGTAGTATTCTGTTAAATAAATACACCATAACTTAGTTATCCACTCTACTTTTCATGGACATTTGGTTTGCTCTTAGTTTCAAGTTTTTAAGAATGATTCTGTCATAAACATTTTTTATATATATTTTCGTAGTCATGACTTACTTTTACTTATTATATATTAAGAATGAAAATTTGCTGGGACATAAGATACATAAAACTGTGGTCTAGTTTTCCTCAATGCTTGCTTAAGCATTCGTAAACATAACTATAACGGATATTGAGGATTTACTAGGGTTGCTATAACAAATTACCACAAACTTGGTGGCTTATAACAATAGAAATTTATTCTCTCACAGTTCTACAGGCCAGAAGTCTAAAAACAAGGTATCAGCAGGACCATAAGCCCTCTGAAGATCTGAGGGGAAAATCTTTGCCTCTTCCAGTTTCTAGTAGCTCCGGGCATTGGTTTGCTTGTGGCACCATAACTCCTATGTCTCTCTTCACATAGCCTTCTTTTCTTAGGTTTCTTCTTGTTTATTATAAGGATGCCTGTCACTAGGTTTAGGGCCCACTCTAATTTGGGATGATCTCATCCTGAGTTCCTTAGTTACATTACCAAAACCCTTTTCCAAATAAGGTCAAATCACAATAGCTGTATCTGGTGGACATATCATTTTGGGGGCCACCATTCAACCCACTACAGGGAATTTTTTTTTTTTAAACAAAAGTGGAAAACTTACTGTAACTTGATTTTTTTTTTTTTTTTTTAAGCTGTGCCTACAGGTCAGTCCCTATAAATCTAACCTTGGTATAGTAATTTATCAAGTAATTTCCTTACTCATGGAAATTGAGGATGTTTGTAAACTTCTGCCACTAAAAACAATTCTGTAATATAGTCATACTTAACTATGTAATAGTTCTTTTATTCCTATAAGAATGGATTCTTAAAGGTAGGATTCCTAGTACAAAGGTATATGCCATGCATTTGCAATTTTAAGAAGATATTTCCCACAAGAGAATAGCTCTCCATTTCCCATGCCCTTGATAACATCAAATAATAATCTCTGATATGGCCATCCTGAGTGGGAAAAGTGGTATCTTAGTTGGTAATTTTTTTTTCATGTTGATTTTTGAGAGAGTGTGAACAGGGAAGGGGCAGAGAGAGAGGGAGACACAGATTCTGAAGCAAGCTCCAGGCTCTGAGCTGTCAGCACAGAGCCCAACACGGGCCTCCAATGCACGAACTGCGAGATCATGACCCGAGCCGAAGTCAGACACTCAATGGACTGAGCCACCCAGGTGCCCCTGTAATTTCTTGACTGCAGAGGTTGAATGTTTTACCACGTTTATTGGGCATTTGGATTTTCTCTTCTGATATACTCATATTTTCTCTGCCTTATGCTTTTTATTTTACTTAGCTTTCACATGTGAGTACTATTATATCTATCTTTATAGATAAAGAAATTGAGATTTTAATTAAGGAATCACCACCAAGGTTACCCAGCTAGTAAGTGGCAGGTTAGGGATGTGAAATCAGGCCAGCTGAGGGCAGAGCTGAGGCTTATTTTCATATTTATTGGCCATTTTTTTTTTCTTCAAGGAATAGTTTGTTCTTGTCTGTTTTTCTGCAGTTTTTTTAATAGGTTACAAATATTTTCCACACTATTGTTTGTAGTTTCATTTTATTTTGCTTGTAATTACGTTAGCATAAGTGTAGTTTCTTTATAAGTAAGGGTGCAGACTGACAGCAGACTTATCCTGGCTGACATGTTAAAACTTAAAAAAAAATTTTTTTTTTTAATGTTTATTTTTGAGAGACAGCACAAGCAAGGGAGGGGCAGAGAGAGAGGAGGGCAAAGGATCTGAAGTGGGTCCCATGCTCACAGCAGACAGCCCAATGAACTCGAACTAATGAACTGAGAGATCATGGCCTGAGTCAAAATCAGACACATAACTAACTGAGCCACCCAGGCACCCCATTTGTCAAAACTTTTTAATGTGAACTTGAATACCTTTGGGCAGGGATTGAGTGGAGTGAGTGGGAGGTGGGGAGGTACAGGCTCCGCTTTACTGATGACAATACCCACAACACCTTTTGCTTATTCCTCCTTAACTCATTTACATTACCCACGTGACTCCCAAAAGGTATTCACGTTTTCAGTACTTGCATGGTTGCTTGTTTCTATCTTAAGATCTCCCCCATCCCAAGTTTATAAAAATCACCCAGAATGTATTTTGATATATGAGGGTGGGGACTCAAACCTTCACATACTGGATGGCCAATTCTATCTATTCCTTTATGAATTACACTACCATTTGTCCATTACATCATTCAAATATTCTTCCAAAACATCATTTGTAATTTTTAATGTTCTGCTGCTTTAACAGTTCAGTGAGCCATTTTGTACTAAAATCACAGACCCATCTATGATCTCCTGCCCCTAGACCCTGATAATGTAACGCTAAAGAACTAATTGGCTTTGGCCTTGTCATTTGTTTATGCACTATCCCATTTGAAATTCAAATTGGAAAATCAAATTGGAAGCCTGGTCACTAATTTGAATTCTTTATTTGCTCAAGGGCAATTTCCAAGAGTCCTGGAAGGTAGGATTTTGGTATTGAAATTCCATATACACAAAGACTGTTCCAGTTCCTGATGTTAAATTTAATGTTTAAATAAGTGCCTTCAAATCGGGTGAAATGGTTTTCCTTTGGAAGTTCACTACACAGTGCTTTGAGTGCTTTGTCTATCATATGAAATAACTTTGTAAAATATAGTAATTCAATTATGGATGTCACCGTCAGGAATAAAAGAAGATCATCTTTTCTTTGAGAGCAAAAATGCCATAGGTTCATTTTTGTTGAGGATCCTGGTAAGTAAAAATACTTTTTTCAACAAAGAACCTGCCATTCTAAATGTATTAAAATGCTAATTTTTCCTTGAAAACCTTGGGCTAAGTGAAAAAGTCCAGACACAAAGGGCCATAGATTGCATTTGTATAAAATATCCAGAACAAGTAAATCCATAAAGACAGAAAGTAGATTAGTAGTGGTGAGCAGCTGGAAGGAGGGAAGAATGGAGAGTGACTGCTAATGTTTCTTTTTAAGGTGATGAAAATGTTCTGGAATTGGTGGCAGCTATATAACCTTCCAAATATACTAAAAACTACTAAGTGTATGCTTTAAGATGGTGAATTCTATGGTATATAAGTTATATCTCAAAAAATATAAAGGCAAAAACCTCTTTGCAAGTTCTGTCTAAATTTCTACATCAAATGTCATTGTGAGGGGGTGCCCAGCTGGCCCAGTCGGAGGAACCATGTGACTATTGCTCTCCAGGTGGTCAGTTTGAGCCCTGCTTTGGCCTGCCTGTTGTCAGCACAGAGCCCACTTTGGACCTTCTATCCCATTCTCTCTGAGCTTCTCTCTCTCTCCCTCTCAAAATTAAATAAATGTTAAAAAAAAATTTTTTTTAGCTTTTCTCTCTCAAAATTAAACATTAAAAAAAAATTTTTTTTTACATTTTTATTTTTGAGAGACAGAGGACAAGTGGGGGAGGGGCAGAAAGAGAAGGAGACACAGAACCCGAAGTAGGCTCCAATCTGACAGCACAGAGCCTGACACGGGGCTCAGACTCACAAACCGTGAGATCATGACCTGAGCCAAAGTCAAGACGCTTAACCGACTGAGCCACCCAGGCACCCTCGGTTGGATTATGTGCTCACAGCTCAGAGCCTGGAACCTGCTTCGGATTCTGTGTCTCCTTTGCTCTCTGCCCGCCCCTCCCCCACCTGTGCTCTGTCTCTCTGTGTCTCTCAAAAATAAATAAAAATGTAAAAAAAAATTTTGTTAAATAAAAAAAATTTTTTTAATGCCATTATGAGAATTTTTATAATTGAGAAAAATCTAAGTGGCTTTTTAAAAAATAGATCTGTTTCTGGGGCGCCTGGGTGGTGCAGTCGGTTAAGCGTCCGACTTCAGCCAGGTCACTATCTCGCGGTCCGTGAGTTCGAGCCCCGTGTCAGTCTCTGTGCTGATGGCTTGGAGCCTGGAGCCTGTTTCCGATTCTATGTCTCCCTCTCTCTCTGCCCCTCCCCCGTTCATGCTCTGTCTCTCTCTGTCCCAAAAATAAATAAAAACGTTGAAAAAAAATTAATAAAAAATAGATGTTTCTGATATTGATAGAAGCCAAAGGGGAGCCCTCAAACTTCCTTGGGTAGATATATTTTTTAAGAAAATTATAATACATATATACATGGAATCCATTTGGCAATCTAAATATTAATGAATAATCTGGAAGAGTAAATGGTAAATGCCTACTAAGATTTAAAGACCTGCTTGACCCATGTAAAGACAGGAAAAAAAACCGCAGCATATCATTAAACAGGAGACAACATTTGATCCCACTTTTCTTCTCTATCCCTTTCACTTTATCTATCCTCATACTCCCCCCACCCCCATCCTGTGGCAATTGCGAGTTCTCTATAAATCTATTATGTTCATTTGTTTTTTAGTTTCCACATATAAATGAAGTCGTATGGTAATTTGTCTTTCTTGGACTCATTTCACCTAGCATGATATCCTCTAGATGTGTCCATGTTGTTGTAAAGATTTCATTCTTTTTATGACTATATTCCATTGTGCATGTGTGTAAACATATCTTTACCACTCATCTAGTGTCTGCAACAATTTATGTTCCCACCAATAGGCCACAAGAATTCTTTTCTTTGCATCCTTAGTAACACTTGTTCTCTCTTGTCTTTTTGATAATAGCCATTCTGACACCTGTGAGGTAATAGCTCATTGTGGTTTTGATTTGCATTTTCCTGAGGGTTAGTGATACTGAGCATCTTTTCATGTACCTATTGACATCTGCATGTGTTCTTTGGGAAAATGTCTATGCAGGGCCTCTGCATATTTTTTTATTGGATTACTGTTTTGGTTTTTTTACATTGAGTTTTAGGAGTTCTTTATAGATTTTGGATATTAATCCCTTATCAGGTCATATGTGAGAATGTCTTCACCCATTCAGTGTAGGTTGTCTTTTCCTTGTGTTGGTTTCCTTCATTGTGCAAAGGATGAAAGTTTGATGCAGTCCCCTTTGTTTATTTTGACCTTTTTTTTTTTTTAAGTTTGAAAATTTACCAAAGAAGACTTGGGAGAATGGATATTAACTTAAATGTTAAAATTGAGAAGTAGCTAAAGGAATGAACTCTGCTACCTGGAATCCAGGCAGCTGTGTAAATGCTCTGTGCCTGTTTCCTTTTTTTTTTTTTTTTTCTTTTCCTCGTATATCAATCCTTAATTTTTTCTTAAAAGATTTTTCTTTTTAATTAATCTCTACAACCCATTGTGGGGCTGAAACTCACAACCCCCAAATCAAGTCTAAGCATTTCGGGAGATCCTCATTCCTATTTTTTAATTGCTGAGTAGTAGTGTAAGGGTTAAATTGTAGTGTAGGGCTAATGCTTAGCTTGAAAAATAACAGCTTTGTGTTGACACTGAAGGTTAAGAGATAACAGCCTTGCTTTGCTCTGGTAAACTACGCCTCATACCCTTGTAAATTAGGCTTCACCAATTAAGGAAACAAAGTTCAAAGAAAAGAGCGTCAGAGGCAGGGTCAAGGAGATCCACTGGTTGCAACTTAGAGGCAGAAAGTCTAAAGTAAACACCTCATTAGGCAACTGTTTAACTCATCTGGAACCTGTTTCTTTGTTCTGTTCCCAGGTGATGTTAAAACGATGTGATCGGTTATAAAAACTCTGTACCCCGGCTGTTCGGGGCCGCACTCTTGTCAAGAGTGTTGGTCTCGATTGGTCAGCCTTGCCTCTCATTGTAATAAACTTTGTTGTGACTGTCACTGGTGCCCGTAGCATTCTGTTTCAGGAGTCGTGTGGATGCAACAGTAGTCTATAGTATACAAGTACCACAGTAAGTTAAGTTTACTTATCTTTAAAATGGGACTAATAACCCGTCGTTTATTGGGTCGTGAAAATAAAATACAAAGGAGCCTGGGTGACTCAGCAGGTGGAGTGTGGGACTCTTGATTTCAGCTGAGGTTATGACCCCAGGGTGCTGGGGTTGAGCCCCTTGTCTGGCCTTGCGCTGAGCATAGAGATGCCTTAAGATTCTCTCTACCTCTGCCTCTCTCCCCAGCTCACGTGCTCTCTCTAAAAAAATAAAATAAAAAACTCTGTAAAGCACTTTTTAAATGGTGGCGATATCATCATCATTGGTTACATCTGGGCTTATTTTTGTTTGTTTTAGAGAGTACCTGCAGGAGTACGGGAGAGGGGCAGAGTGATAGAGAATCTTAAGGAATCTCCAGGCTCAGCGCTGAGCAGAACACAGGGTTGGATCCCAAAACCCTTGGATCATAACCTGAGGGGAAATCAAGAGCCATACCCTCAAAGCCCTGAGCCACCAGGCGCCCCTTATTTTTTTGTATTACCCATGTTTTCTATGTTATTTGCAATGAACATTATTTTCTATGTAAATCTATTGTTTAAAAAAATATATTGTTTAAAACAAACAAAAAAAAAAACCCTTGGTGGGAATCACTCTACCAACATAGCAAAATGTGAAACCAAAGAATTGAACACAGGAAAGAGCAAGTCGACTCCTACAGAAAGCACCAGGAGTCTCCCAGGCCTCGTGGCCGATCTCCAGGACACCGTACTCTTCCGCTCCCAGAAGCCTCCAGCGGCGGAAGTTGTCACTTTCAGAGAGACGGAGCCCACGCCGTGTTCCCGGCAGTAGGCTCGCCATGGCGATGGGGGGAGGCATCGGTGTCCCCGAGCAGGAAGATTCGGTGCTCTTCCGGCGTGGCACAGGCCAGGTGAGATCTTGGACGGCATCGCCTTCAGACAGGCTCACTGGTCTCGCTCCGAGCGTCCCGCTAGGGGCTTCCGCGGCTGTGCTGGCCCGGTCGGGTTCGCTGACTGCGGGGCGGTATTCCACAGGTTTCTACGGCTTTCCTCATTTGGGAGTTTTAGCTACAGGCTCCTTCCTCGTGCGGCTTGGGCACCCTGATGGGTTAGAACTGATTCCCTACCTCAACTTGATTTTGCCTTGGTTTGTCCATTGTTTCTGATTGGGGAGTGTGCGGGGGCAGGCCGGGGTGAAGCAGGTAAACCAAGGAGGAGACTATTGAAATGTGCCAGTTTTACATCGAGGTGTTAGCGATGGAAAGCAAGGTACTTGCTTTCCGGTTATAATTTGAAATCAGAGGCAACGGGTTTTGCATATGGATTCGATAATGGAGGTTTGAGAGGGGAAAATCAAAGATAATTCCAAGATTGACCTGCAGTCATGAAAAGATGAAATTGTTTTTTCCTGAGATGTACTGAGGTCAGAAGACTGCAAGTGGAATAGGTTTATAAGGGAAGGAAATGAGAAGCTCAGCCTTGGGTGAAATCTGATTGGAGTGAGTTTGGAGCGGGGAGAGGAGAAAGTCAAGGCAAAACTTGTAAATAAATATTTCAAGTTTTGTAAATAGAAGGTAGAGAAATTGGCCGATAGATGAAGGGGAGGGTAAAATAAACAGGATTCTTAACTGGTTTTTTTGTTAGATGATAGAAATCCGTTTCAACGCTTTTTGGTAGGGTGCGAAAGATTGAATAAGGATGGAAAACTTGATGATACAAGGGGCAAAAGAGAAGTGTCGAAGCAGTGTTCTAGAGTAGATAAGAGAAAATGGATTTGGCCTTTGTTAGAAACATTGACAGTTCATGTGACAGTTACATGGGCACAGACTTGTGTGGATGGACAGATTTGTGGAAGCTGTCTTTTGATTGTGGCTGTTCTCAGTAAAAGAAATAAGGTCATCAACTAGGAGTGAGGGGAGGCAGGTGTTGGAGTTTTGAGCAGAAAGAAAGTAGAAAGTGGATGGAAAGTAGGGAGAGTAGAGAAGTATTGGACTAGGGAAATGTAGTGGAAGTGTTGTTAGGCAACATGACAGGTTTACTTGAGATTTTGGTCATGAGTTTGAAAGATACTGGACAGCTTGATTGTGTTTTTCTCCAGCTAAGTTGAATTCAGGTGTGTGAGGGCAGGCACACAGTGAATTAAGTGTTGAAAATAATAGGGCTGTAGTTTTACCAAGTGGATATAAGGGAGGGAGGGAGGGGTACAAGGTAATTATGTTAGTAATTGACCATGGAATTTAAGCTGGCTAAGAAAGGAAGGGAGGACATCAGGATAGTAAAAGTTTAAAAATTTGTGGAAGATCGCTGTTTTGTTCTAGTTAAGTGGAATGATTGTCATCATCCAGATAGAAGAAGTAAGTTGCAGAGGTTAGGTGATAGTTGGAGAGTAGGATTCTTTTTTTTTAGTTTTTTTTTTTTTTTAATTCCAGTGTTCTTGACATACAATGTTAAACTAGTTTCAGCTGTACAACATAGTGGCTCAACAATTTCTATACATTACTCAGGGCTTACCATGGTAAATTTACTCTTAATTCCCTTCACCTAGTTCACCAGTGCTCCCCCCCCCCCCGCCCCCCTCTCATTTGTTAACCATCAGTTTGTTTTTGATAGTTAAGTCTATTTCTTAGTTTGTCTCTCTTTTTTCTTTTTTTAAAAGTATTTTATTTTAATTTATATTATTTTAAGTAGGCTCCAAGCCCAGCATGGGGCTTGAACTCACTACTCTGAGATCAAGAATTGCATCCTGTACTGACTAAGCCAGCCAGGTGTCCTCCCTTATCTTACTTTGTTCCTAAATTCTGTATATAAGTGAGATCATATGGTATTTGTCTTTCTCCGAGTTATTTCATTTAGCGTTATACTCTCTAGCTTCGTCCACATCGTTGCAAGTGAAAAGATTTTGTTTTTTTGATGGCTGAGTAATATTCCATTGTGTATGTATACCACATCTTTTTTTTTTTTTTAATTTTTTTTTCAACGTTTATTTATTTTGGGGACAGAGAGAGACAGAGCATGAACGGGGAAGGGGCAGAGAGAGAGGGAGACACAGAATGGGAAGCAGGCTCCAGGCTCTGAGCCATCAGCCCAGAGCCCGACGCGGGGCTCGAACCCGCGGACCGCGAGATCGTGACCTGGCTGAAGTCGGACGCTTAACCGACTGCGCCACCCAGGCGCCCCTATACCACATCTTTATGCATTCATCTATCAGTGGACACTTGGGCTGCTTCCGTAATTTGGTTATTGTAAATAATGCTGCAATAAACTTAGAGGTGAATGAAATGCCAGCCAAATTCAAGACAAAGAAATGGAAAGACATTCCATGCTATGGGTTGTAAGAACAAATATTGTTAAAATGACTGTACTACCCAAAGCCGTCTACACATTTAATGAAATCCCTGTGAAAATACTAACAGTATTTTTCGCAGAACTAAAACGATCCTAAAATTTCTATGGAACTGCAAGACGTCGAATAGCCAAAGCAGTCTTGAAACACAAGAACGAAACTGAAGGTATCACAAGTCCAGATTTCATGTTAGGTTACAAAGAAGTAGCAATTAAAACAGTATGGTACTGGCATAAAAATTCATGCATAGATCAGTGGAATAGAACAGAAGACCCAAAAATAAAGCCACAATTATATGGTCAGTTAATCTTTGGCAAAGGCAAGATGAGTATGCATTGGGAGAAAGATAATCTCTTAGGGGTGCCTGGGTGGCTCATTTGGTTAAGTGTCCCAATTCGTTTCGACTCAGGTCATAATTTCACAGTTCGTGGGTTCGAGCCCCATGTTGCTCTTTGTGTGCACAGCTCAACGCATGCTTGAGATTCTCCCTCTCTCTCTGCCCCTACCCTGCTCATACTCTCTCTGTCTCTCAAATAAAAGAACTTAAAAAAAATCTCAACAAATGGTGTTGGGAAAACTGGACAGCCGCATAGAAAAGTACAAAACTGGTCCATACACAAAAATAAACCCAAAATGGATTAAAGACCTAAATATGATCATTGAAACCATAAAAAGCCTTGAAGAGGGTACAGGCATTGAAATCTCTGACATTGGTCATAACATTTTTCTAAATAAGGCTCCTGAGACGAAATAAAAGCAAAAATAAACTACTGGGACTCCGTTAAAATGAAAAGTTTCTGCACAGCAAAGGTAATGGTTATCAAAACTAAAACATAGCCTACTGAAAGGGATAAGATAGTTGCAAATGACATAGCCCATAAAGGGTTAGTATCCAAAATATGTGAAGAACTGAAAGAACTTAACACCCAAAAAACAAAAAATCCAATTTAAAAATGGGCAGAAGCGGGGCCCCTGGCTGTCTCAGTCAGTAGAGTGCATGACTCTTGATCTCAGAGTCCTCCATTCAGGCCCCAGGTTGGTGGATGTTGAGCTTAAAAAAAAATTAAAAAGAAAAAAGAAGGGCAGAAGACTGAACAGACATTTCCCCAAAGACATAGAGGTGGCTAACACACATGAAAAATGTTCAGCATCACTCATCATGAGTTAAATGCAAACCAAAACCATAATGAGGGGTGCCTGGCTGTCTCATTTGGTAGAACATGTGACTCGATCTTAGGGTCATGAGTTTAAAACCCACATTGGGCACATAGTTTACTTCAAAAAATGAGATATTACTTGACCTGGCATAATGGCTAAAAGAAAAAATACAAGGAACAAGTGTTAGGATGTGAAGAAAAAGGAACCTTCCTGCACTGTTGGTGGGAATGCAGATTGTGGAAAACAGGATGGAGGTTCCTCAGAAAATTAAAAATAAAACTACTTTATGATCTAGCAATGGCACTAGTGAGTATTTACCAAAAGAATACAAAAACACCAATTCAGAAGTATACATGGACCCCTGTGTTTATAGCAGCACTATTTACAATAGGCCAACTGTGGAAGCAGCCCAAGTATCCATTGATAGATGAATGGATAAAGAAGGTGTGTGTGTGTATATATTTATATATATATATATATATATATATATATATACACACACATACATAGGGGATATAAGGGATGGGAATTAAAGAGTACAGTTATAAGGTAAATTGATTTTTAAAATAAACATAGGGGTGTATATATCTCTTCAGGGTGGTGTTTTTGTGTTCTTTCGTAAATACCCAGCAGTGCAATTTACTGGATCATAGGATGGTTCTATTTTCGTAGCAGGTGAGGATGTAGTTCTGTTTTTAATATTTTGAGGAGTCTCCATATTGTTTTCCATAGAGGCTGATCCAGTTTGCATTCCCACCAGCAGTGCGTGAAGATTCCTTTTTTCTACATCTTCGCCAACCCTTGTTTCTTTTGTGTTTTTGGTTTTAGCTAATATGACATGTCAGTTGATCGCTCATTGTTTTGATTTGCATTTGCCTGATGCTGAGTGACGTTGAGCATCTTTTCATGTATCTTTGGCCCTCTATCATCTTCCAAGAAATGTCTGTTCATGTGTTCTGTCCAAGGAGAGTAGGATTCTTTAAACTGAGTTTATGGAAAGGTTCGGTTATTGTTAACCATAGAAGCTAGTAACTGCGATTGGGTGGTGTACAAGATCATTAATATGGAGGAGTTTAAGGACCTGGACGGTTAGGGTATTGGCAGAATCAGCTATGTGGGTTTTTTAACAACCAAGAATGGCAGGAGTAGCGTTGGAGACAACGCTAAATCTCAGGGGAGTGAGGAAGCGTGGCTCAGATGGCTGTAGATGATTACATAAAGAGGAACAGCAGACAGTGGAGTCTAGTAACAGGGTTCTTGAAACTGAGGGTTTTTAGGAAGGAAGGAGAGAGGAAAAATCTGGAAGTGGGTGTAAGGAGCAAGTAAGATTGCTTCCCCATCTGTGGTATGATGATTGGAGGGATATGGAGAAGACATTTCATTTGAGATATCTGCAAGGAAAGAGGCATCTTTGGGGAAAGTTAGATTTTAAAGCAAGGAGATAAAGGGAATATTCAGAGAAGAGGTTAAAGATATTGGGAGCAGGGTTTAATGATGGCTCAAGAGATCTCAGCAGAAGTTTCAGCAGTTGACAATTGTAGAAGATAGGAGAACATGAGGCATACTAGTGGTGACCAAGAAACAGCTATATAAAAGCAGTGCTGATGGTCTGTTCTAGTGTCTCTTGTTATCTAACAAACTCCCCAAAACTTAGTACCTTGAAATAGTAATTATCATTTTATTATCTGTCATGGTTTCTGTGGGTCAAGAATTTGTGAAGGCCTTGCTGGACATTTGTCCTTTAGATCTTTCACGTGGTTGCATTCACATAGACATTGGAGCTACAGTAGCCCAGGACTGAGCAGCTAGAGATTGAAAGCCGTTTTGTTTCTTCCTGTCCTCTCAGGGCTTCACATGATCTCAGTGTGTGGGCTGGTTTGGATTTCTTTATACCCCTTTATAATCCTACTCTCCTTTCTCTCACCTGCTGTTCCCCGATCACTGCTGGATCACACTTTCTGTCGCTGATTAGTATGCATTTTCTAGAAGTTTATAAACATTAAATCTTTTGTTTGCCTTCCTTTACTCAGCATAGTCAGTTTCACACATTTTGTTGTATATATTAGTTGTTCATTCCTTTTTATTGCTGCAGTATCCCATTTTATTATTATACTAGAATTTGTTTATGCATTCACTTGTTCATAAATGTTTCGATTGTTTTCTTTTTTTTATGCTGAAGAGTTTATTTTTTTTTTCAATATATGAAATTTATCGTCAAATTGGTTTCCATACAACACCCAGTGCTCATCCCAACAGGAGCCCTCCTCAATACCTATCATCCACCCTCCCCTCCCTCCCACCCCCCATCAACCCTCAGTTCTCAGTTTTTAACAGTCTCTTATTCTTTGGCTCTCTCCCATTCTAACCTCTTTTTTTTTTTTTTTTTCCCTTCCCGTCCCCCATGGTCTTCTGTTAAGTTTCTCAGGATCCACATAAGAGTGAAAACATATGGTATCTGTCTTTCTCTGTATGGCTTATTTCACTTAGCATAACACTCTCCAGTTCTGTCCACGTTGCTACAAAGGGCCATGCTTCATTCTTTCTCATGGCCACGTAGTACTCCATTGTGTATATAAACCACAATTTCTTTATCCATTCATCAGTTGATGGACATTTAGGCTCTTTCCATCGTTTGGCTATTGTTGAGAGTGCTGCTGTGAACATTGGGGTACAAGTGCCCCTATACATCAGCACTCCTGTATCCCTTGGGCAAATTCCTAGCAGTGCTATTGCTGGGTCATAGGGTAGGTCTATTTTTAATTTTTTGAGGAACCTCCACACTGTTTTCCAGAGCGGCTGCACCAGTTTGCATTCCCACAACAATGCAAGAGGGTTCCCGTTTCTCCACATCCTCGCCAGCATCTGTAGTCTCCTGATTTGTTTATTTTGGCTACTCTGACTGGCGTGAGGTGATATCTGAGTGTGGTTTTGATTTGTATTTCCCTGATGAGGAGCGACGTTGAGCTTCTTTTCATGTGCCTGTTGGCCATCTGGATGTCTTCTTTAGAGAAGTGTCTATTCATGTTTTCTGCCCATTTCTTCACTGGATTATTTGCTTTTCGGGTGTGGAGTTTGGTGAGCTCTTTATAGATTTTGGATACTAGCCCTTTGTCCGATATGTCATTTGCAAATATCTTTTCCTGTCCGGTTGGTTGCCTTTTAGTTTTGTTGGTTGTTTCCTTTGCTCTGCAGAAGCATTTTATCTTCATAAGGTCCCAGTAGTTCATTTTTGCTTTTAATTCCCTTGCCTTTGGGGATGTGTCGAGTAAGAAATTGCTACGGCTGAGGTCAGAGAGGTCTTTTCCTGTTTTCTCCTCTAGGGTTTTGATGGTTTCCCGTCTCACATTCAGGTCCTTTAACCATTTTGAGTTTATTTTTGTGAATGGTGTGAGAAAGCGGTCTAGTTTCAATCTTCTGCATGTTGCTGTCCAGTTCTCCCAGCACCATTTGTTAAAGAGACTGTCTTTTTTCCATTGGATGTTCTTTCCTGCTTTGTCAAAGATGAGTTGGCCATACGTTTGTGGGTCTAGTTCTGGGATTTCTATTCTATTCCATTGGTCTATGTGTCTGTTTTTGTGCCATCGATTGTTTTCATTTGGGGACAGTTAATAATAGAGCTGCTGTGAATATTAGTGGAGAAGACTGTGTGGACATAAGTTTTCATTTCTGTTGGAAGTCTGCTCATGGAGTAGGTGTGTTTTAACTTTTTAAGAAGCTGCCTTGGGGGGTGCCTGACTGGCTCCGTCGGTAGAGCATGAGATTCTTGATCTCTGGGTGGTGAGTTTAAACCCCACATTGGGTATGGAGCCTACATTTAAAAAAAAAAAAAAACTGCCTTGGGAGCACCCTTCTATTTGTTAAGTGGGATGCTACCCATTGAATAAATCCAGTCAGACCTTAAAAAAAAAAGTGCCAAACTCTTCTTCAAAGTGGTTGAACCATTTTATATTTTGACTAGCAGTGTATGACGGTTCCACTTTTTCCACATCCTTGTTAATTTTGAAATGCTCATCTTTTTTTTTTTAATTTAATTTTTTATTTTTTAAAATTTACATCCAAATTAGTTAGCATATAGTGAAACAATGATTTCAGGAGTAGATTCCTTAGTGCCCCTTACCCATTTAGCCCATCCCCCCTCCCACAACCCCTCCAGTAACCCTCAGTTTGTTCTCCGTATTTATGAGTCTCTTATGTTTTGTCCACCTCCCTGTTTTTATATGTTTGTTTCCCTTCCCTTATGTTCACCTGTTTTATCTGTTAAAGTCCTCATATGAGTGAAGTCATAGGATGTTTGTCTTTCTCTAATTTCACTTAGCATAATACCCTCCAGTTCCATCCATGTAGTTGCAAATGGTAAGATTCCATTCTTTTTGATTGCCGAGTAATACTCCATTGCATATATATACCACATCTTCTTTATCCATTCGTCCATCGATGGACATTTGGGCTCTTTCCACACTTTGGCTATTGTGGATAGTGCTGCTATAAACATGGGGGTGCATGTGTCCCTTCGAAACAGCACACCTGTATCCCTTGGATAAATGCCTAGTAGTGCAGTTGCTGGGTCGTAGGGTAATTCTATTTTTAGTTTTTTGAGGAACCTCCATACTGTTTTCCAGAGTGGCTGCACTAACTTGCATTCCCATGGTCATCTTTTTTTTTAAGGTTTGTTAATTTATTCTGAGAGAAATGGAGGGTGGGTGAGGGGCAGATAGCGAGGAAGAGAGAAAGAATTGCAAACAGGTTCCACGCTGTCAGCATAGAGCCCAACTCAGGGCTGTGAGATCATGACCTGAGCCAAAACCAGACACTTAACTGGCTGAACCACCCAGGTGCCCCTAAATGTTTATTTTTGAGAGAGCACAAGCAGTGGAGGGGTAGGGACAGAAGATCTGAAGCAGGCTCCATGCTGACAGCAGAGAGCCCAATTCTGGGCTCAAACTCATGAAACATGAAATCCTGACCTGAGCCAAATAGGATGCTTAACTAATTGAGCCATCAATTAATCATCATTTCATATGTTTATTTGCTGTCAGTGTACTATTTTCTTTGGCAAAATGCTGAGATCTGTTGTTTGTTTACTGTTTTTTAATGTTTATTTTTATTTTTGAGAGAGAGAGTACAAGCAGAAGAGGGGTAGAGAGAGGGAGACACAGAATCTGAAGCAGGCTCCAGGCCCTGAGCTGTCAGCACAGAGCCTGATGTGGGGCTGGAACTCACAAACTGTGAGATCATGACCCGAGCTGAAGTCGGAAGCTCAACCGACTGAGCCATCCAGGCGCCCCAAGATTTCATTCTTTTTAATTGCCAAGTCATACTCCAATGTATATATAGACCACATCTTCTTTATCCATTCATCAGTAAGTGAACATTTGGACTCTCTCCATAGGTTGGCTATTGTTGATAGTGCTGCTATAAACATTGGGGTGCATGTACTCCTGTATTTTTAATAGCACACTTAAATAATAATCTATTTTTAATAGCACACTTTTTTGATTACAGTAGCTTCACAGTACTTGTTGAAGTAAGATAATGTAAATCTTCCAGCTTTGCTTTGCTTTTTCAGAATTGATTTGTCTTTTCTAGGTCCTTTGTATTTCCACATGAGTTTTACAGCTTGTCAATTTAATATATATTGACCCTTGAACAGCCATGGTTTGAGCTGGACAGGTCCACCTATATGTGAATTTTTTTCCCCATAAATATAGTACAGTATTGTAAATGTATTTTCTCTTCCTTAGAATTTTAATATTTTCTTTATTTTGTAAGAATACAGTGTATAATACATCAAGCATATATTAATAGGCTGTTTATATTATTTGTAAGGCTTCTGGTCAACAGTAGGCTAATAATGGTTAAGGTTTTGGGGAGTCAAAAATTATACACAGAGGGATACCTGGCTGGCTCATTTGGTAGAGCATGCAACTTTTGATTTTGGTGTCATGAGTTCCAGCTCCATACGGAGTATGGAGCCTGCTTAAAAAAAAAAAAAAAGCTGGGGCAACTGGGTGGCTCAGTCAGTTGAGCATCTGACTTCAGCTCAGGTCATTATCTTACAGTTCGCCAGTTGCAACCTCACCTTGGACCCGCTGCTGACAGCACAGAGCCTGCTTCAGATCCTCTGTCCTCTCTCCCCCGCCCCTCTCTCTCTGCCCCTTCCCCACTTGCACTCTCTCAAAAATAAATACTAAAAATATATATGAAAACTACAGTTCTCAGCACCCCTAGCCTCCCTCCCCCACAGTTGTTCAAGGGTCAACTGTAGTTTACTTTTCTGTTAGAATTGCTAAGGTTGGGTTTTGTTTTGTTTTAACCCAAGTTTTCCCTGATCATACTTGGTTGGTTGAAGCTTATTTTCAGTAGATTTCTCTGGAAAGGTTAGTGAGTATAGTATTCTTCAACATTGTAAACTTAGTTTTCCTGCTCAAGGGTCAGCTAGGCCATATCACAAAATCCTTGACTCCTACTTTTTCCCACAAATTTCTCTGGGAAAATCTTATACTAATTATTTTTCTTTATTTTGTACCTGACTTGGTCTTTTTGTTTAGAGGCATTGAGATTTTTTTTTTTTTAGAATTTTATTTTGTTTTTGATTTTTAGCTTTTATTCTTCAGGTATTCCTGTATACATTTATACATATATTAAATATTCTTTGCTAGTTATCTGTATTTAACACTTTTTTTCTTTTTCTTTTTCTTTTATTTTTTTTTTAATGTGTTTTCTTTGGTACCCCCTAAATTTTCAGTCAGATATATTCTGCCTTGGATGCTTTGTAGCCAACGTTACTTTTTCTCTCATTTCTATCTTGATTTTAACTCCCAATTCAAATCTTGCCCTTTTGCCCTGTTTTCCCATCTTAGGTTATAAATCTTTTGATTCAGGGTGGTTTGCAGATGCTAGTTTATTTAATTTCAATTGGGTGTTTTCTTTTTTTTGTGATTGTTATTTGGGAAGTTTTATTAGCTGAACTATTTTTTGTTCTAATAGCTTTGTATAAAATCTTAGGTGTCTTTTCATTTTGAAATGTCTTGTTTCCTTGATCTGAGCATAATCATTGCCATGTGAGGAGTTTGGTTGCTATGTATTTTACTTTTAAGAATGCCCTTTTGAGGGGCGCCTGGGTGGCGCAGTCGGTTAAGCGTCCGACTTCAGCCAGGTCACGATCTCGCGGTCCGTGAGTTCGAGCCCCGCGTCGGGCTCTGGGCTGATGGCTCAGAGCCTGGAGCCTGTTTCTGATTCTGTGTCTCCCTCTCTCTCTGCCCCTTCCCCGTTCATGCTCTGTCTCTCTCTGTCCCAAAAAAATAAATAAACGTTAAAAAAAAAAAATTAAAAAAAAAAAAAAAAGAATGCCCTTTTGAGGGCACGTGGGTGGCTCAGTCGGTTGGGTGTGTGACTTTGGCTCAGGTCATGATCTGAGCATGGTTGGTTCATGGGTTCGAGCCCCTATGTCAGTGCAGAGCCTGCTTGGGATTCTCTCTCTCCCTCCCTCCTTCCCTCCCTGTCTCTGTCTCTCTCTCTCTCTCTCCCTCCCTCTCTCCCTCTCTCCCCCCCCCCCCCCGCCCTCCCTCCCTCCCTCCCCCTCTACTGCTTGCACTCTCTTGCCCTCTCTTTCAAAATAAATACATGTAAAAAAAAAAAAAAAAAGAATGCCCTCTTGTATTGAAACAGTGGAATTCATCTTCCTTTATCAGTAGTACTTTTTGCAGGATTTTTTCTTTTAATATTTTATTTTTAAGTAATCTCTGTACACAACCTGGGGCTCAGACTTAGAACTCTGTGATCAAGACTCACATGCTCCTCTGACTAAGCCAGACAGATGGCCCCCATTTGCAGTTGCAGGAGCACTGATGTGTCTTGTAATTTTGTGTTTTTTTAAAAAAAATATGTCTTGGGGCGCCTGGGTGGCGCAGTCGGTTAAGCGTCTGACTTCAGCCAGGTCACGATCTCGCGGTCCGTGAGTTCGAGCCCCACGTCGGGCTCTGGGCTGGTGGCTCAGAGCCTGGAGCCTGTTTCCGATTCTGTGTCTCCCTCTCTCTCTGCCCCTCCCCCGTTCATGCTCTGTCTCTCTCTGTCCCCAAAAAAATAAATAAACGGTGAAAAAAAAATTAAAAAAAAAATAAAAAAATAAAATAAAAAAATATGTCTTCATTATCATTAATTTCTACTGTTTGCTAACTCAGGCTGTACCAAATCTGTAAGGAACATCTCCCTTTCTAAGTGGAAGTGTAACCTTGAACAATCAGTTACCTCTGTGATTACTTTCCTTAGCTACAGAATGATTAAATGATTTTTAATTACTTTTTATCAAAAACTGATATTAGCTGTTTCACTTTATAATGGAGATTAACAGGAGAGCCACCTAAATTAGTTTTGCAACTAAACACGTTTTATTATAGGCTTCTTTGGAACTCATTAATTGACTAACATTATACCAAATCCAAGATACTAATTGAAGATGTTTTGTAACTTGTCCCCTTATCATCAACATTATGTATCTAAACTTATCTTCAGCTACTATGTAGAATGAACCTGATTCTTCTAGTTGGACTTGGAGTCTAAGTGATCAAAATACATTGTTTTATTTTTATTTTTAATTGTGGTTTATTTTTAAGAAATGTTTATTTTGGGTGAGAGAAAGAGAAAGCAAGCAAGCATGGGGGAGGGGCAGAGAGAGAGGGAAAGAGAATCTCAAACAGGCTCCACTCTGGCCACGGTGAGATGAAATGAGCCGAAATCAAGAGTTGGATGCTTCACCACCTGAGCCACCCAGGTGTCCCTTAATTGTGGCTTAAAAGCACACACATAACATAAAATTTATCATCTTAGCCATTTTTTTTAAGTCCACTCTGTACCCAACGTGGGGTTCGAACGAGATCAAGAGTCTCACGCTCTACCAACTGAATCAACCAAGTGCCCTACATCTTAGCCATTTTGAACTGTGCAGTTGGCGTTAAATATATTCATGTTATTGTATGGTAGATACCTAGAACTTTTTAATGTTGCAAAACTGAAACTCTACCCATTAAAAAGCATTGCCCCAACCCCAACTTTCTACTGTTTTTGTCATTGACTACTTTTGGTATCTCACACAAGTGAAACCATACAGTCAGTGCGTTTATTTTTGCTTCTAGGCCTTTTTTTTTGGCTCCTGATCTTTCTTGAAATGCTTTCTATTTTCTCTTCTACCTGTCCTCATCCTTCTGATTTTTATTTCCTAGGCCTGTTTGCTCCATGATCATCCACCAGCCATTCCTTTTTCTCTTCTTTTTTTATTGAGGTATAATTGAGATATAACATTGTATTAATTTCAGGTGTACAACATAATTATTCAGTATTTGTACACTTTGGAAAGCAAACACCACAATAAGTCGAGTTAACATCTGACACCATACATAGTTTAAAAAATTATTTTATTATTTTTAATTTTTATTTTAGAGAGAGCACACCGGAGGGGGGAAAGGGGGGGGGGGGGGTAATCTTTTTTTTTTAAGCTTGTTTATTTTTGAGGGGGGGGGGGGGGCAGAGAGGGGGACGGGGGATCTGAAGCAGGGTCCACTCTTACAGCAGCAAGCCTGATGCAGTGTATGAACCCATGAGCCGTGAGATCATGACTTCAGCCAAAGTCAGCCGTTCAACTGCCTGAGCCACCCAGGCGCCCCTGACTTTTTTTCTTTTTGGCATTTTCTTTATTTTTTATTTCTTGAAGTTCTCACTGTGCTCATTCATTCTCCTGAGCTTGATAAGCATGCTTATGACTATTATTTTGAACTCCTTATCAGGTAAATCACTTCTCTGTTACTTTTAAGAAATGGTTTCTGGGGCGCCTGGGTGGCTCAGTCGGTTGGGCGGCCGACTTCGGCTCAGATCACGATCTCACACTCCGTGAGTCGAGCCCCGCGTCGGGCTCTGTGCTGACCGCTCAGAGCCTGGAGCCTGTTTCAGATTCCGTGTCTCCCTCTCTCTCTGACCCTCCCCCGTTCATGCTCTGTCTCTCTCTGTCTCAAAAATAAATAAACGTTAAAAAAATTAAAAAAAAAAAAAGAAATGGTTTCTGAGGTTTTACCTTATTCTTTTTTTGGAACATATTCCTCTGTTTCTTCATTTTGCTTGACTTTCTGAGTTGGTTTCTGTGCATTAGATAATAGCCACCTCTGCCAGACTTCAAGGAGTATCTTGTAGAAGATGAACTTTAACGTTCAACCCTGCACTAGCTCTTGGTTGTTTCTCAAACCTTTGTGATTATCCAAGCAGCCTATTTTAATTTTAGTGGTTCCCAGTAGTTGAGAGTGTGCAAAGACCTATCTGTGCCCCAGGAGGAGGATCTCAGTCAACAATTTAATTCAGGATGATTGGGGAGCCAGACCCTTGGGCAGCAGCTTTTAAAGTACGTAAATATATACAGTCTTGTGGGAATGCAAGCAGAAGCCCACTCAGCCTGCAGAGCAGGTGATCTGGACATATCCCCTGGGTAGCACTTGCAATAATCAGGGTACCCAGAGAGTGCATAAGCTTCTTTCTGGGAGATAACAGCCGGAATAAGGCAGAGAGTGAATAGTCTTATGGAACCCAGGAATGGAAAGCCCCCTAGTTACCATGGACAGATGGTTACGGAGTGTTTCCTGAGCAACAGCTGCAAAAGCCTGGGACACCAGGTGTGGAAACTGGGGCACCAAGTGCGGAAACTGGGGCACCAAGTGCATGTAAACAAATGCTACCCTCTAGGAAACACAAGTGCTCTGGAACTCAGAAGAGGGAGAGCACACAGATGGCATTGTCTGTCTGGAGCGAGGCAGGACCAGAAACATGGTGCCCACTAGCTTGTGTGCATTGAGAATATCCCACCAGGGCCCTGCAAGTGTGTGTTAAATTAGACTGCCCCTTAGGCTAACACTTTAATAAGCAAATGAGTCTCTTTCACATAAAGTTTGTGTGCCTTTTACTCCATTGTTTCTGCACTAAGGGCCTTGGGCAATTAAATCCAGGCATTGGAGCGCTTTAATGGCTTTTTCTCAGTTTGCTATTTTCCTGTAGGTCTTTGAATGCGAATCCTCGTAGTTTTTAAAGCTAGATGTCTTGGGGGCTTATCTCAGGTACAGGTCTTAAAAGTTCAAGTGCCCAGTTTGGGGTTCAAATTCATTTCTCCTCAGGGAGAGTCTCTGAGTTTTGAGTTTCCTCCCTAAAATGGGTTGCTGCACTGGGAAAGGGTTTATGGCAAAACTGTGTCCCAGCTTCTCTTCTTTGTAGGGATTTGTTTTTTCATGTTTGCCTAATATGTAGGAGTTGCTCAACTAGTTTCTGGGTATTTTTGATTTTGTCTTTTTACCCTAGAGGAAGTTGTTCCGTATGTAGCTATAGATCTGGTGCATTGGTGGGGAGCAGGTGAACTCAGCATCTTCCAAAGTCGGCCTCTTGAACCAGAGAAAATCTATTTCTTTTAATTCACACATTTATTGTCTGTAATGTCTCACCATAAATGTTTTGTATTTTTTTTATTTTGATTTTCTGTGACACTATGTTTTAAATTCCTATTTAGACCATCGCTGAAGAGAGCAGGTAGCGTGATTTCATATACCTCTCAGAAATGAGTGTGTAAGAGATAGTGGATGCTCAAGAATGTTTTTGAATTGAATTAAATTTAAATAAAAATAGAATTAAATGCTACTTCAGTCTTTTCCAGATTACTTAATACCACTCCTGTTTAAAATGAAAATTGATTTATTAATCACTACTAGTAATTTGTAACTTAAAACCTTTTGAGAATTCTTGCTTAATCTAGACATAGTGCAAGGTCAAGGGGAAAAGAATATTCTTTGGACCTCAGATTCTTTGGTCGGAATAGCATTACCATAGTCTGTATAACAAAGTCAGGCTAATAGCCAGATGTTTTCCCACACTGCCAAAGTAAACCTTTTATCAGCTCTTAGAAAAGTTTGAAACATAGTTATCTTTGAACAGATCCACTTATGGTTGGTGGATAGTAATTCAGTTATAGAGCATTCAGTTTACTCCTTTTAGAATATTTACATATGCCTAGCTTTGGGGGTAATGTCACATATTCTGTAAGGAGGTAGGCTTCCTCTAGTTTTGTTTAGGATTTAAAATACCTGTTTTTAGTGTAACTTCATGTGTGGCGTAGGACGGCTCCTGACAGTATCTAACCTACATTTTTTATGAAACCCATTTAAACATGAATTGTGTTTGTTCTTTACCCTTCCCAGAGTGATGATTCTGACATTTGGGATGATACAGCGTTGATAAAAGCTTATGATAAAGCTGTAGCTTCATTTAAGGTATGAATTCTCTTTTCCCTACTTCCTCATGTTATTCTTTTGGGACAAAATTAACTGATAACGTACTTAAAGTGTTGAATTACATATTATTCCATTCTAATGTTGAAGGCCAATAGATATCATTGGCTAATTGACTTAGATGATAATCTTCCTTTAGAAGTTGGTAGGTAGGCTCTCTGTATGTCATCCCTTTAGCAAAGTCAATTTAAGTAGAATCTTAAACATTAATTACTTTTAATGTGTTTGCATTGTATCAGACTATAGAAATCGTCTAATTCAGATTAGTAGAAGGGCAGTCTAAATTATAATTTTCATTTAACAAGCCTTCATTGAAATAATAATGATAAATGTCAGTAGTGCTATAATTAGTACTTGTAGAGTGTGTACAGTATTTTAGGCACTATTCTAGGTGCTTTACTTACATTAAATTAATCCTAACCCAAATCCTGAGTTGGTTATCAAGTCAGGTGTTCCTGAGGGCAGGAATATTCAATTCTTTAAGGAGATGTAGTCTGTTTTTGTGGCCCCAGCAAGACATTTACACAGTTGCCCAACATCATCACTTTCTCTGCTGTGTGAGGTATTTAGCTTTATTGAGCACCATGCAAGAGCCATCAGTAGTCCAGACAAAGAGCATATCCTCATACAGAGCACCAACTACGAAGTCCACTTCTTTCCCTTAGTCACTCTTACTGCATGAGGTAAAGATCAGACCTGTATGTTATCCTTAAAACTGAATTCAAGTTTCTCTCAGTAATACTTCTCTTTTTTTTTTTTAGGGTTTTTTTTTTGTTTGTTTTTTTTGTTTTGTTTTTATGTTTTTATTTGGTTTTGAGACAGAAAGCACTAGCTGGGGTGGGGTAGAGAGAGAGGGAGACATGAACCAAAGCGGGCTCCACACTGACAGTGGAGACCCCATTGCAGGGCTCAAACCCACGAGTGATGAGATCGTGCCCTAAGCTGAAGTCAGGGGCCTAGCTGACTGAGCCACCCAAGCACTCCAGTAATGCTTTTCAGTATACCCTTAAGGTAGAAGCACACTAATGCAGGTTCTGTAAAATGCAGATTAAAGTGTGGCTCATTGTTGGCTGGGATTGATGATATTGCAGAGGGAAGTAGTGTGAGTAGAGGAAAATAACTTAATTTGGGGAAAAGACAGTTTAATTTTAAACTGTGTTTTTTGAAGTAAATGTGAAGATATGAAATTGGTAATTGGAAATGTTGCATTGAATGAAGAAGAAATGTCAGTTGGATAGTAGATTTAGAAGTCTGTCTGCATAAGGGGCACCTGGGTAGCTCAGTCTGTTAAGCATCCAACTTCTGCTCAGGTCATGATCTCACACCTCGTGAGTTGGAGCCCCACATCAGGCTCTGCACGGACAGCTCAGAGCCTGGAGCCTGCTTCCGGTTCTTTGTCTCCCTCCCTCTCTCTGCCCCTGTCCCGCCTCTCAAAAATAAATAAATAATTTAAAAATTTTTGTTTAGGGGCGCCTGGGTGGCACAGTCGGTTAAGCGTCCGACTTCAGCCAGGTCACGATCTTGCGGTCCGTGAGTTCGAGCCCCGCGTCAGGCTCTGGACTGATGGCTCAGAGCCTGGAGCCTGTTTCCGATTCTGTGTCTCCCTCTCTCTCTGCCCCTCCCC
>NW_024412377.1:103791691-103803926 GCF_014898765.1 Herpailurus yagouaroundi
TTGGTAGTTACTGGGTTATATTGTTACACTTTTTTTCAAGTATGACCCTGTAACATGTCCATTGTTCTTCATATTTTCACAGCATGCTCTAAAGAATGGTGACATTTCTGAAGCTTCAGATAAACCAAAAGGCACACCTAAAAGAAAACCTGCTAAGAAGAATAAAAGCCAAAAAAAGAATACCACAGCAGCCCTGAAGCAGGTTATTTTAAAACATTGAGATTGAACTTCAAAGAATTTCTTGTTACTGTTTTCAATAATAGTGTAAAATATATTTAACTCACATGATTAGTATAGTGTTTTCCACTGACAGGTAATCATAAAACTTCTAAAATAGCTGTTAAACTTTCTATTGTTTAGGAACATGCATGTCAGTAAAAGTATAGTGAGTTAGGTGGGAATGTAAATAATATGTTGAAGATTGTGTTTACTTTATGTGGGAGGTGGGGTACAGGAGCCCATGGTCACTTGGGATGAGCACCTCGGGGCCTTAAACTGCATTGGCATTGTAAAACTGGGAAATGGCTGTGCTTTTTTTTTTTTTTTTTTCTTCAAAAACCCTAAAACTAATACCCAGGAACCAAAAATTCTAGGTAAAATCATTTCTGCTATTTAAAACAGCAGACCTGAAAGCTAAATATTTTGGTGCCTTGTCAGTCCCCTTAAGTTTTATCATTACCAAGGGGGAAGAGAGCTAACATTTGATAAGCACTGGCTATGTGCTGAATCAGAGTGCAGGACCCTGTACACACTCTCCCTCCTTTGTGTTCTTCACAACAAACAGATGAGGTAGATTTTATTGTAATTCCTTAACAGATGAGGAAATTGAGACTTAAAGAGATTAACAAACGTGTCTTAATTGATTATATAGTTGGCAGAATTCATATTACATGGTAAATATGTGGCATGATTCTATAAACAGCAAAATTATATTGATACTGGAAATTCAGATTTATGTGTCTTTGGCCCCAAGCCAAAGATCATTCTGCCTTCCAGATCAGTTACCTAGAGACTCTCCACTCCACAACCTACCTTACCCCACCTAAACAAGATTACAATGTATCCTCTTTAAAAGAAATATGTGTGGGTGTGTATCTTTGGTTTCTTTTATAGTGGAAAGTTGGTGACAAATGTTCTGCCATTTGGTCAGAAGACGGCTGCGTTTACCCAGCTACCATTGCTTCAATTGATTTTAAGAGAGAAACCTGCATTGTGGTTTACACTGGATATGGAAATAGGGAGGAGCAAAATGTGTCTGATCTACTTTCCCCGGCCTCTGCAGTGGATAATAATGTAGAACAGAATGCTCAGGAGGTAAGGATACCAAAAAGAAAAAGAAAAAGGAAAGAAAAAAGAATTCTTGGAGGCAGAGAGGAGATGAGAAAATCAAAGTTGTTTGATCCCCTGAAGTATTCACTTTTTTCCATGATACCTTTATAACAAAAGTATGTATATTTTTTCTTTTTAAAGAATGAAAATGAAAGTCAAATTTCAACAGATGAAAGTGAGAACTCCTGCAGGTCTCCTGGAAATAAATCAAATAACATCAAGTCAAAAGCTACTTCGTGGAACTCTTTTCTGCCTCCACCACCCCCCATGCCAGGAGCAGGATTGGGACCGGGAAAGGTACATTTCTGCCCAGAAAAGTTTTCCCAGGAAACAGTTAATAATTTTATAACTTTCCACCCCTCCATTGGATGAGTTTTAGCTTTTCCTTGAAAGTTTTGTAGCTTTCTGTAGATATCATAAATTCACACTTGAAAATTCTTTGAAAAGGAAATAAAATAGTAATGCAAAATACTTTACACTGAAAGCCTTTCCCAACTGTTCTTATGGAGGATTGGGTATTAGACTAATAATCTCATGAATTTACGTTAGAAAGTATAGTGGTATTTTACTGTCACCAGGGTGTTATGCTCTGGTTCTTCATGTCATTTGGTTAGGATACATAACAGTTGGTGAGAAACACAGTATTTACATCTAATACAGAAGCATCTAATATATTAAATCCTGAAGCCCTAGATTGTTTTGTAGAGTAAAATGTAAATGCTCTTTTCCTTTATGGGTCTCTTGGCTGTAAGTAGCAAATCAACTTAAACAGAAAAGATTTTGGGGCACCTAGGTGGCTCAGTCGGTTGGACCTTTGACTTCGGCTCAGGTCATGATCTCGCAGTTTGTGGCTTTGAGCCCCACGTCGGGCTCTGTGCTGACAGCTCAGACCCTAGAGCCAGCTTTGGATTCTGTGTCTCCCTCTTTCTCTGCCCCTCCCCTGCTTGCTCTCTGTGTCTCTGTCAAAAACAAACATTAAAAAAATTAAAAAAAAATTTTTTTTTTATTTTAAGTTCTATCATGGAACCCAAGTTGGTGTGTCCCTGTCCAGTTGTTTTGTATAAAGGAGTGATTTCTTCACTGGGGGTTAAAAAAAAATTTTTTTTTTAGAGAAGATGAATGATTTCTTTTTTTATAATTTGTTTTAATTAGGTTTATTTTTGAGAGATACAGGGCATGAGCGGGGGAGGGGCAGAGAGAGGGAGACACAGAGTCCAAAGCAGGCTCCAGGCTCTGAGCTGTCAGCACAGAGCCAGATGAGGGGCTCAAACTCATGAAACGTGAGATAATGACCTGAGTGGAATTCAGACGCTTGACTGATTGACCCACACAGGCACACCAAGGAAGTTAAAATTTTTTAATGTTTGTTTGTTTATTTTTGAGAGAGAGCGGGCACGCGCGTAAGTGGGGAAGGGGCAGAGAGAGGGGGACAGAGGATCCATCCTACAGCAAGGAGCCTGACGTGGAGATCAAACTCACAAACTGAGCCTAAGTTGGACGCTCCACCAACTTAGCCATCTACGCACCCCTTCACTGTAGGTTATAGTATTCAGGCGATAATAATAATAAAATTAAAAATCAGTGTTGACTTATTAAAGCCTTGAAGATTTTCTGTGAGTGCTTTTTTTTTTTAACCTTTTATTTATTTACTTATTTTGAGAGAGAGAGAGAAAGTGTGTGCAGGGGAGGGACAGGGAGAGAGACAGAGAGGAAGAATCCAAAGCAGGCTTTGTGTGGTCAGTGTGGAACCTGAGGCGGGCTTGAACTCAAAATGGTGGGGTTATGTCCTGAGCTGAAATCAAGAGTCTGTTGCTTAACGAACCGAGCCATCCAGGTGACCCTTTACCATTTTTAAAAATGTTTATTTATTTATTTTGAGAGAGAAAGCATGCGTGAGTCGGTTATGGGCAAAGACTGGGAGAGAATGCCAAGCAGGATCCTCACTGTCAGTACAGAGCCCGATGCAGGACTTGATTTCATGAACTGTGAGACCATGACTTGAGTAGAAACCAAGAGTCAGACACTTCACTGACTAAGCCACGCAAGCACCCCTGTTAATGCTTTCTTAAAGAGGTTTGCATTATATTACAATTTCTAGAATGATCAGACCTCTTAATTTATCTACATATCGTACTTCATTGGTCTGATGGAGCTGACTTTTCTTGTTAAATGAGAGGTTTACTAATTTTTACAATATATGCTTATGTTAGTATATGTAACTCAGGGGACATCCATAAAAAGATTACACAATTAACGACATTGTGGCAGATACAGTCTTTTTTATGATTGAAATATCTTGCTAAATACACAGTCTCTGATTTCTGAGGTAATTGGCAATCTTTTTACTTTGGTTTTACTTTCTGAATGTTTAAATATGAAAGGAAATGAGGAAAATCTAGATTTATGAGTCTTGTTTAAATTCACCATTTGGTATATGAAATTCTATTTCATCTTTTTTTTGAGAGAGAGAGAAAGAGAACCGGGGGAAGGGTGGAAAAAGAAGGAGAGAGAAAATCCCAAGCAGGCCCCACACTCAGCACAGAGTCCGACACAGGGCTGAATCTTACGAACCATGAGATCATGACCTGAGCAAAAATCAAGAGTAGGAAGCTTATGTTTATCCCTTATCCAACTGAACCACCCAGGTGCCCCTGTTTCATCTCTTTTGATATGTATAATGTATCATTCTGGGTGGTTATTTAGGTTCTTAAGACATTAAATCCTTTTCCTCTTTTCATATTTAAATTGATAAATTAATCTTCCTTTGAAATGTTCTTTACAGCCTGGTCTAAAGTTCAATGGCCCACCACCACCTCCACCACCACCACCACCACACTTCCTATCATGCTGGTTGCCTCCGTTTCCTTCTGGACCACCAGTAAGTGTAAAAGAATTCAGATTAAAATTTGCTTTCATACGTAGTTAGGGATTTAGCAGGACATGGAAGTGTCATTTTATACCATCCCTACAGCCAGATTCTAATGTGTAAACCTCAGGGTTTTGGGGGCACCTGTGTGACTCTGTCAGGTAAGCATCCGACCTCTGGTTTCTCAAAATAAATAAATAAAAACTCTAATAAATAAATCAACCAACCAACCAACTTGGATTACTTTTTTAAATGTCCTTCTGCTATCCAGACTTAGTCCTCTTATTACCCCAATATCTGAGCCCTATGTTGCATGCTTCCTTCCTCTTAGAAGTTATATCTCATTCTATAGGGAGGAAGCTCTTATTTTAAAGGACTTAATTACACTGTATACAAGGATTAATGTGCTTCCAGATGTGCTTGGAATTTAGTGTCACATGGTCTGTCCCAATTTCTAACGGTAGACTGACTTTGAGATATCAACAGTAGGCTAGATACAAGATACTTTGTGGCACATTCCATGTGTTCAGTGGGAGCCACTCAGTTTTTCTACTCAAGACCTTTACTTGAAATGCTATTTGGATGTTTTGTGTTGTATTTTAATTTTTTTTTTTTTTAACATTTACTTAATTTTGAGAGAGAGACAGAGCACGAGCAGGGGAGGGGCAGAGAGAGAGGGAGACATAGAATCCGAAGCAGGCTCCAGACTCTGACCTGTCAGCACAGAGCCTGATGTGGGGCTCGAACCCATGAACCATGAGATCATGACCTGAGCCGAAGTCATATACTAAACTGACTGAGCCACCCAGGTGCCCCTGGATGTTTTTAAGGAAAACCATTAAAGTATATATACTTGGTCTTTTAGCCATAGCTTCATAATGGAACAGAATAATAGTTGGAAAATCAAAACAAATTATCTAAACATTTTATGTGATCTTTTATCTTTTGAGTTTTATTTATCTTAATTTTGTTGGCCTGTTGTTACTGGTTGGCTTTCTCAAAATGTCTTTAAAAAAATTTTTTTTAAATAGGTAATGGCATGAAATGTAGGGAAAGATAGAGCTAACATCCAGCATTCTCTATGTAAAATGGATGTCCAGACTTCAGTTTTTGTTTATTGACTTTATATCTTTCTCCATTTCCAGATAATTCCCCCACCACCTCCCATATGTCCAGATTCTCTTGATGATGCTGATGCTTTGGGAAGTATGCTAATCTCTTGGTACATGAGTGGCTATCATACTGGTTACTATATGGTAAGTGATCATTCAGCATCTTTCCTGACAATCACTTTGTGGTTATGTGACCTTGTTTTGTTTGTGACTAAAAAGTGGTTTGTTATGTTTGGCAGATCATAAAGGTTGAAACTACCTCATAAAGTTTAAAAACATACAACTATTGGAGTGCTTGGGTGGCTTAGTCCATTGGGCATCCGACTCGATTTTGGTTCGGGTCATGATCTCTGGTTCATGAGTTCATTACTTGCATCGGGCTCCACGCTTAAGGTGCAGAGCCTCCTTGGGATTCTCTGTCTCCCTCTGTCTGCCCCTCCCCTGGTCACGTTCTGTCTCTACTTCAAAATAAATAAATACATTCAAAAATACATATATATATAACTTTTGTTTAAGGCTTACATTCTCTTGAATTGCTAAGTGTAATTATAGTTCATTTAAAATTTTTTCATGTTGAGGCGCCTGGTTGGCTCAGTCAGTTGGATGTCCAACTCTGGATGTCAGTTCAGGTCATGATGATCTCAAGGTTGTGGGGTTGAGCCCCGTGGTGGGCTCTATGCTGAGCATGGAGCCAACATGGGATTCTTTCTCTCTCCCTGCCCCTCTCCCCTGCTCACTCACTCTGTCTCTCTCTTGCTCTTAAATAAAAATAAAATTTTGTTCCTGTTCTTAGGTTATGTTGATTATACATTTTCTAATTTAATGACACTCTTTTAAATTATTTTCCAGTCTCATTTGTCTTTGTGTTTTAATATAAAACAAAATGCATTGCAAGAAATAGAAAATGAGGGGCTCCAGGGTGACTCAGTCAGTTAAACGGCTGACTTTGGCTCAGGTCATGATCTCACAGTTTGTGAGTTCAAGCCCGGTGTCGGGCTTTGTGCTGACAGCTCGGAGGCTGGAGCCTGCTTCGGATTCTGTGTCTTCCTCTCCTCCTCGTGCTCTGTCTCTCAAAAATAAATAAACGTTAAAAAGAAAATTTAAAAAAAAAATAGAAAAAGAAAGAATAATAGTTTGAGAAAAGAAATAAAGACAAAAGGTGTTAGGTTCTTTTGTGCATAGAGGAAGGCCTGAGGTGATACATGCCAAACTGGACCTTACGAACTGAGGCTCCATATGTACCATTTTACACATCAGTCTGTTTCACACTTGTAGTATTGTGACTTTTCAGGAAATTTTTAAATTTTTGAAAGGAAGCTACTATGCCATGCTGACATTATGATGTGATATTATAACTACTTGAAATCTTGGTTAATATATAGAAGATATAAATAAACAACTGACTCGAAGGTATGATTTTTTTAAATGTATCATCTGTACGTGCCCCCATTAATGTTATTTAAAAGCTATTCTTGGGGGACCTGGGTGGCTTAGTCACTTACACATCTGATTCTTGATTTCTCGTCAGGTCACACTATCTCACAGTTCATGGGTTCAAGCCCCATATCTGGCTCCGCGCTAGTAGTGTGGATCCTGCTTGGGATATTCTCTTTGTGTCTGTCTGTCTGTCTGTCTGTCTCTCTCCCCCCCCCACACACACACACACTCCTCCCTCCCTCCGTCCCCCCCTCCACTCTCTCTTAAAATAAACTTTAAAAAAAATTTTTTTTTAGCGTTTATTTATTATTGAGAGAAACAGAGAGAGAAAGCATGAGCAGGGGAGGGGCAGAGAGAGAAGGAGACATAGAATCCAAAGCAGGCTCCTAGCTCTGAGCTGTCAGCACAGAGCCCGATGCGGGGCTCAAACTCACAACCAGTGAGATCGTGACCTGAGCTGAAGTCGGACACTTAACCGACTGAGCCACCCAGGCGCCCTAAAATAAACAAACTTTTTAAAAAATTAAATAAAAATAATAAAAGGTATTCTTGAGTCATTGTATAAACTTGGTCTATTTGTATAGTATGATGAAGTTCCCCTTTTAATGACTAGAAAGATGATGGAAAGTAACAAGTTAACCATTTATAATTTGAGTCCAATTACCTAACATACTAAGCTTCTCTTTTCTGCACTTCGTGTTTCTCTACGTGTATTTTTCATTATGAAATATTTGGAAAAATATTACATATAGTGTATAAGTAAACTGTTGATGTGATTTATATTTATTTTTCAATTTTTTGGAAGGAAAGAGAGTTCTTTTACCCAGATAGGCCATATTTTGACTTATTTTCAAGTTCATATTATACAGAGGTTCATGGTTTATTTGGTGTTTATAGTGTTTGCATTGAAATGTGTATGCAGAGGTCACCTGTTGGGCTCAGTCAGTTAAACCTCAGACTCTTGATTTCAGCTCAGGTCATGATCTCAGTTTGTGAGGTTGAGCCCTGCGTTGGGCTCTGTGCTGACATTGCAGAGCCTGTTTGGGTTTCTCTCTCTCTTCCTCTCTCTCTGCCCCTCCCCTGCTCTTGCTCATGCTGTCTGTCTCAAATCACTAAGCTTAAAAAAAAAAAAAAAGCGGGGGTGGGGGCGCCTGTTGGCTCAGTCTTTTAAGCATCTGACTTTGGCTCAGGTTGTGATCTCACAGTTCATGATTTCTAGTCCCATCTTTGTCAGATGAGCTGGAGCCCTGCTTCATATGAGCCCCGGTTCTCTCTCTCTCTCTCTCTCTCTCTCTCCCCCTCTCTCTCCCCTTCTCCCCTTCTTGTTCCTTCGTGGGATTCTCTCTCTCTGCCCTTTGCTCACTTGCACCGCCTCTCTCTCTCTCTCTCTCTCTCTCTCTCCCTCTCTCTCTCTCTCCCTCTCTCCCCCCCCCCCCCTCCCTCCCTCCCTCTCTAATAAAAAAGAAAAAAAAAGATGTATGCAGAAAAGTGCATATATTAGAAGTGAACAGCTTGATTTAAAAAAAATATATAAGCTACTGCCTCCTTATGTCTTCTTCTAATCACTCACTACTAATCCCTTTGCCAAGGGTGACCATTTTCCTAACGTTTAGTGTCATAGAGTACTTTTGTCCTTTTTTGAACTTCTATGGTTTGGAATTATACATACATTTGTGGCTGGCATATTTTGTTCAGCAGTTTATGAGAGTAATATACATTGTTGTGTATAGTCGTAGCTCTGTTGTGTTCTTCTGCATGAACATTCTATAATCTGTTTATTTCTTTTAACCATTGATGGATATGTAGCTTGTTTCCAGTTTGGAAAACAGCATTGCCTGTGACTTTTTTTTTTTTTAACTAATTAAGTTTTATTGAGATATAGTTTACATGGCATTCAATTCACCTTTTAAAGTAAACAAGTCACTGGTTTGGGTTTTTAGTATATTCACATTTACACAGCCATAACTACAGTCATTTATGGAATATCTTCATTATCTAAGAAAACAAACATGTACCCCATTTTCCTCAAAATTTCCAGGCCTAGGCAATGACTAACTTACTCTGTGGATTTGCCTTTTCTGGACACTTCGAATAAATAGAGTTATACTAAATGTCATCCTTTGTGTCTTTCTTTCTTCACTTAGCATAATCTCTCTCGCGCTCTCTCCCTCTCTCTCTTGTCTCTCTCTCCCTCTCTCTCCCTTCACTTTATTGCTGAATAATAATCCATTGAGTGTAATAATCCATTGAGTGGGTTATTTCTCTTTTGGGGCTTTAACGAATAATGCTGCGATGAACATGCGTATACAAGTTTCTGTGTCAATGTACATTTTCATTTCTTTTGGGTATACACTTGGAAGTGGAATTGCTAGGTCATGTAGTGTGTGAAAGTTTACCTTTGGCAGATAAGCAAACCAGAATACAAGTGCTTTTTGTTGTTTGTTTGTAACTTAAAAAAAAAAAAAATCTCTTTCAGACTTAAAGTTGTGAAAATAGTACAAGAATTTCTATGTATCCTTCACCCAATTGTCCCCAAGTGTCACCTTTGTACCACTTTCAGTTTCTTTTATTTTTTATTTTTTTTTATGTTTGTTTATTTTTTGAAGGAGAAAGAGAGCATGAACTGGGGAGGGGCTGAGGGAGAGGGAGACACAGAATCTGAAACAGGTTCCAGGCTCTGAGCGGTCAGCTCGGTCCAGGGGCTCAAATCCACGGACCATGAGATCATGACCTGAGCTGAAGTCGGACTCTCAACCGACTGAGTCACCCGGGTGCCCCTGTACCACTTTAGGTTTATTATTCTTACTTATTTCATACTTGTCTTTTTTTTCTTTATGTGTATATGTATTTTTCCCTGAAATAATTGATAATCAGTTGCAAACATTATACCCCTTTACATTTAAATGCAGTATGTTTCCTAAACTAAGAATGTTATACAACCGTAGCAGAGTAATCAAATCAGGAATTAAAATTTATATAATTCTGTGATCTCATCTTTTGGCCTTATTTGAATCTTGCCTGTTGTCTCACCAATGTCCCTTACAAGAGAATTAAAAGTAGCTTTCTTTAAAATTTGCTTTTAATTTTTTTAATGTTTATTTATTTTTGAGAGACAGAGAGACAGAGTGTGAGCAGGAAAGGGGCAGGAAGAGAGGGAGACACAGAATACAAAGCAGGCTCCAGGCTCTGAGCTGTCAGCACAGAGCCCAACGTGGGGCTCAAACTCACAAACTGCGAGGCCTGAGCTGAAGTTGAACACTCAATCCACTGAGCCACCCAGGTGCCCCTAGTAAAAAAAAAAAAATTTACTGTATTTATTTTTGAAGGAGAGAGAGACAGAGCGTGAGCAGGGAAGGGGCAGAGAGCGAGGGAGACGCAGAATCTGAAGCAGGCTCCAAGCTCTGCTCTGTCAACACAGAGCCCAGTGCTGGGGCTTGAACTCAAGAGCCGTGAGATCCTGACATGAACCTAAGTCGGCCGCTTAACTGACTGAGCCACCCAGGTGCCCCCAAGATTGCTTTCTTTGATCCAGGATTAAATCCAGAGCCATCTGTTGTATTTTATTGTCCTGTCTCTGGAGTTTTACATGGTTTGTTTTTTATATTGTTCTCATCATGCCATTTACATTGTTTTATATCCTTTAAGAATATATGCATTTCTTGATTACAGATGATTCATGAATACATTACATTTTAAAAAGTGAGCAAATTAGGGGCACCTGGGTGGCTCAGTCGGTTAAGTGTCGGACTTCGGCTCAGGTCATGATCTCGCGGTCCGTGAGTTCAAGCCCCGCGTCGGGCTCTGTGCTGACAGCTCAGAGCCTGGAGCCTGCTTCAGATTCTGTGTCTCCCTCTCTCTCTGACCCTCCCCCGTTCATGCTCTGTCTCTCTCTCTCAAAAATAAATAAAACATTAAAAAAAAATTTTTAATAAAAAAATAAAAATAAGAACTGAGCAAATTAAAGATAAGACAAAAATCCCTTTGATGACCTAAGCCACGCCTATTTCTTAGCTTTTCCGTAAGTCACCACTGACAGTAGTCTATTATATAGACAGTAGTCTATCATATCTATTTGTCTGCCTTCCAGTATGTGTGAGTGCTGCTAAGAAATGTATTATTTTTATGTTCATCTTTCTTGATCTACAGACATACTGTAAGAATTTAGCCAGCAGTTTGCTTGTCTTACTCATCATTGTATGTTGGTGACCGTTTTAGTTCTGTTTAGCTAAACTTAGTGACCATTTACTTCAACTATGTTCTCTAGAACTTGTCTATCACATCATTTTTCACCTTTCCTTCACAGCCAGACTTATTTTTTTAAATAATGTATTTATTTTTTAATTTACATCCGAATTATTTAAGAGTCTCTTATGTTTTGTCCCCCTCCCTGTTTTTAAATTATTTTTGCTTCCCTTCCCTTGTGTTCATCTGTTGTGTCTCTTAAAGTTCTCATATGAGTGAACTCATATGATATTTGTCTTTCTCTGACTAATTTCACTTAGCATAACACCCTCTAGTTCCATCCACATAGTTGCAAAGTGCAGCCAGACTTCTTCAGAGTTATCTCTAGTTCTCTCCCTTACCTCACGGCACCTCTTCAGTCCTATCAGGTGCACTTCTGTCTTCCCCACTCTGCTGAGATTTTACTGAAGATTGCTACATCAGTGGTCTTTTCTCTGCTTTGACCTTAGTTAGTTCTCTGCAACATTTTTACATATTTGTGTACATTTTACACATTTGTGTATAAATTGTGTTCCAAAGTGTAACTCTGGAAACATTTTTTCTCTTGCCTTCAGTGACACCATATCATCTACTAGTTTTGAGCCTTTCTCCTTGACTGTCCCTTCTATACTCCTTTAACAACTTTTCCTCCTCTTCTGAATATCCAAGTAGAATCCTTATGCAAGGTCCACAGTCCCTGTTTCTTAATTATAAATGTTCACTAGGTGACCTCGCCTCTACTCCTTGACTTAAAATGGTATGTTTGTGGTGGTACTTCTCAGGTATAAGCTCTGACTTTCAGACTTACTTATGCAGCTGCCTCTTTTCCCTCACCATGTGGATGTCTGTTAGGTACATCTCAAACTAACTGCAACCGAAACAGAACTTCACGTGTCATTTCTTACACCTCTGTTCCCACAGCCTTTTATGTTTCTCAGTAAGCAATAACATTGGTGCACCAGCACCAATTTCTCAAGCCACAGGCCTGGCATTAGCCATATTTTCTCACTCTGTTTCACGTTTCCACATCCAATTTGTAGGAAAGTATTGTTGCCTCTTTCCCAACAGATCCTGAATCATTGCACTTTGCTTTTTTCTCCACTGCTACTACATCTTTCAAGATATTATCATCTTTTTAATTGAGATATAATTTATCGTTTAAAAGTGTACATTTCAGTGGTTTTTAAATTATATTCACAAAGTTCTACAACCACCATCACTATTTCATTCCAGAACATTTGTATCACTCATTAAGAAAACCTGTACCCGT
>NW_024412377.1:103808926-103906593 GCF_014898765.1 Herpailurus yagouaroundi
AAATAAAATGTAACATAGATCAGATCTACCCCTCAAGACCCTTTGATACCTTCCAGTTCCACTTATGTTAAAATCAAAACTTTATCCTGGTTTGCAGAATGTTACATGATGTGTATATTGCCCACTTCTGTATGTACATTTTATTCTATGCGTGTCCATTCTTACAAAGCTGGCCTCTCTTCAAATGTATACCAGGTTTATACCTTCTTCAGGGCCTTTGTACTCCCTGCTCTTTAGGCTGGAAACTCATAACCCAGATTTCACTTGTCTAGCTTCTTGTCTTTCAGAACTCACCTGAAATTTCTCCCAGTTTAATCCAGAACTGATATGCCCACATGCTCTATCATATCACCCCACTTAGATTCTCTGTGTGGCATTTATGAAACCTGATTTTCCTTACCTGTTTGTTTCTCCAGTAGAACATAAGCTCCATAAGAGCAAGAACCTTGTCTATCTTGGTAACTCTTGGCATTCTAGCATCTGGGATAGTGCCTAGTTCCTGTTCAGTGTGGCTCAGAATAAGTTCATAGTTTGCTGAATGTTGAACATTAACACGTTTTTCCTCTGATTCGTAGATAACCATTTTTAGATATAAAGCTTCTTGTAGATTATTTCCTTTTGATATTTGGAAGTACTGTTACTGAGTCAAAAAGTGTAAACATTTTAATAGCTTTTGATACTGCTGACTGGCTTCCCACAATTTTTATTTCCATGTGTATTGCCTCTTGAAAACATCTATTTTGGGGATACCTGAGTGGCTTAGTCAGTTAAGCATCTGATTCCGGCTCAGGTCATGATCTCACGGTTTGTGAATTTGAGCCCCATGTTGGGCTCTGTGCTGACAGCTCAGAGCCTGGAGCCTCTTCGGATTCTGTGTCGCCTCCTCTCTCCACCCCTCCCCCACTCATACTCTGTCTCTCAAAAATAAACATTACAAAAAAAAAAAAAGAAAACATCTATTTTACCACAGCCTTAAGTAGATATGGACCTGATTTTCTATTTTGATAGTTCTAGCAACCATTAAAGGATAGGAACGTACTGACATTTTAAATATATTTAATTTGAAGGATGACATGGATGAAAGTTAGACTTGGTTCATTTGTATTTATAAGCACTACTATTACATGTACCTGATTATACTGTGTTACTAAAGCCTAGCAGATTTGCACTGGACTTTTAACTATGGTCCTGACCATTAAGTTGCAGATGTTTCTGTTTCTTTTATGAGTTCAAGTCGCAGTTTTGGGGAAAGCAGTCTTGTCCCCAGAATTGTGTGCCTCAAATTCAGGGCCAACTATGACTGACTTGTTCCTGAGAAAGGATCTTAAGATTACAGAGTATTATTTCTATATTTGTATACAATACAATGTAAACATACATTTACATTCAAAAATGCAAAGAAATTGTAGTTTCCTGGATCTTGCATTTTTTGTCTCTTTGAAATTGTTACCATTAAATAGAAGCCACTACTCATTGTCAGATTTCCTAAACGCTTAAGTATGTTTGAGCCACCATTAGCTTCAGCTAGTGTTTCTTAACCATTGCTTCACAGAAACACGAGCTGGACAACTTTTTTGTTGGCAACCCGTTCCCATAAGAGCAGCTAGATAGAATTTGGGTCCAGCTCTTAACCTCTAGAAATCCAAGCAAATGCAAATGACCTGAAAGTAGTGTTCTTGGAATAACATAAAATAGGCTATAACTTTGGTTCTTCTTAAGAACAAATAACTTTTAATGCATCTTATGGCCTGTAAGACATAGATTAACAATGAAGTAGAAAGTTAGTATATATAAAAGGGAAGATAGAAGATGTGGAAGCCAGAAGAGATGAATAGGACATTTGCGTTAGGTCTGACCAGGAAAAACAATAAATATTTGAGTATTGATCTTGTTTTGTTTTGTTTTGTTTTTAACTTCTAAAATGTTCTTTAGTATGTAGTGGTCCTTAATGGTTTTATTTTAATAAATGAGTGTGACACAGTGTTTATTTTACTTGAAAGAATTAAGGTGTAAGTTAGCTCAGGAACATCACTGGGCATAGTGAGAGAAGAAAATTTTATTTCTTTTTTATATTTTAATTTTTTTAATTTATTCATTTTTGAGAGACAGAGAGACCATGAGTGGGGGGAGGGACAGAAAGAGGGGGAGACACAGAATCTGAAGCAAGCTCTAGGCTTCAAGCTGTCAACGCAGAGCCCGATGCGGGTCTCGAACTCACGGACCGCGAGCTCATGACCCGAACTGAAGTCAGACTCCTAACTGACTGAGCCACCCAGGCACCCCCAAAGAAGAAAATTTCTTAACAACAGCCTAATAATTGTTTATTTTAGGAACACTTAAAGATTTTATTTATTTTTGAGAGCACAAACGGGGGGTAGGCAAAGAGAGAACATGACAGAGGATCTCAAGTGGGCTGTATGCTGACAGCAGTGAGCCAGATGTGGGGCTCGAACCCAAGTCGGACACTCAACCTACTGAGCCACTCAGGTGCTCGTCTTTAGGATCACTTTTAAAGCACATTTGAAGACCATAAACTTATTTTCTGATATTTTGTTAAATAGAATTAGTAAAACATCTTGTATGAAACAAAGTGTTTATTCATATCTGTATAAAATGTGTATGCTATTCTTTAAAATTCCTTTGTTTTCTTACAGGGTTTCAAACAAAACCAAAAAGAAGGAAGGTGCTCACATTTCAATTAAGAAGTAAGTCTACTGTCATTATAAAAGTGATTCTTACTTTTATATGTATTTCAGTTTGGGGAAAACATATCTTTAAAAATCAAATGTTAAAAAAACAAAAGCTAATGTAAAGCTATTAAATATGTTTTTAATTATTTTTAATTCAAGTACAGTTAACATTGTTATTTTACTTGCAGGTGTACAACACAATGATTCAGCAGTTATACGCACTACTCAGTGCTTACCACAACTGTACTCCTAATCCCCGTTCCCCATTTCACCTATCCCACCACCCACCTCTCCTCTGTCAACCACAAGTTTGCTCTGTATATTTAAGAGTCTGTTTTTTGTTTCTTTTTTTAATTTGATCCTTTGTTTTGTTTCTTAAATTGTACATATGAGTGAAATCATATGGTATTTGTCTTTCTCTGACTTAGTTTAGTTACTTTTGTTATACTGTCTAGATGCATCCATGTTGTCTCAAATGGCAAAGTTTTGTTCCTTATGGCTGAGTAATATTCCTGTGTGTGTGTGTGTGTGTGTGTGTGTGTGTACACATCACATCTTTATCCATTCATCTGTCGACGGACACTTGGGTTGTTTCTATATCCTGACTTTTATAAATAATGCTGCAGTAAGTACAGGGATGCATATATCTTTTTAAATCGGTGTTTTCATTTTCTTTGGGTAAATATCTAGTAGTGGAATTACTGGATCATATGGTAATTCCATTGTGAATTTTTTGAGTAATGTTCATACTGTTGTCCACAGTGGCTGCACAGTTTGTATTACCATCTATAGTGCTTGAGGGTTCCTCTTTCTCCATATCCTCGCTAATAGTTAACAATTTCTTGTGTTTTTGATTTTAGCCATTCTGACTGGTGTGAGGGGTATCTCATTCTGGTTTAGAGATACATTTATCTGATGATGAGTGATGTTAAGCCTGTTTTCATGTGTCTCTTGACTATCTGTATGTCTTCTTTGGAAAAATATCTATTCATGTCTTTTCATTTTTCAGCTGGATTATTTAATTTTTTGGTGTTGAGTTGTACACATTCTTTATGTATTTTGGATATTAAGCCCTTATCAGATACATCATTTGCAAATATCTTCTTCCATTTGATAGGTTGCATTTTTGCTGGTTTCTTTCACTGTGCAGAACCTTTTTATTTTGGTGTAATCCCAGTAGTTTATTTTTGTTTTTATTTCCTTTATCAGAGGCTGCATATCTGGAAAAACGTTTCTATAGCTAATGTCAAAATGATTACTGCCTATGTTTTCTTCTAGGAATTTTATGGTTGCAGGTCTGACATTTAGGTGTTTAATCGATTTTGAGTTTATTTTTGTTTATAGTGTAGGAAAGTGGTCCAGTTTCATTCATAGCTGTCCTGTCTTCCCAGCCCCATTTGTTGAAGACATTGGGTTTTCCCCATTGTATATTCTTGCCTCCTTTGTTGAAGATTAATTACCATATAAGCATGACTTTATTTCTGAGCTCTCAGTTTTGTTCCACTTATTTATGTGTCTGATTTCATGCTAGTTGCATACTGTTTGGATCAGTACAGCTTTGTCGTGTATCCTGAAATCTGAGATTGTGATACCTCCAGTTTGATTCATCTTTTTCAAGATTGTTTTGACTTCTTTGTCTTCTGTGGTTCTATCCACATTTTAGGATTATTTGTTCTAGTACTATGGAAAATGTTGTGTATTTTTATAGGGATTACATTAAATTTGTAGATTACTTTGGGTAGTATGGACATTTTAATTATATTAACTCTTCCATGAGCATGGAATATTTTTCTATTTGTGTTATCTTCAATTTTTTTTTATTAGTGTCTTACAGTTTTCAGGTGCACAGGTCTTTAAACTCCTTAGCTAATTTTATTCCTAGATATTTTATTGGTTTCGGTGCAGTTGTAAACAGGATTGTTTTCTTAATTTCTCTTTCTACTAGCTCATTATTGGTGTATAGAAATGTAACAGATTTTGTATCCTGTGACTTTACTGAATTCATTTATCAGTTCTAGTTGTTTTTTAGTGCAGTCTTTAGGGTTTTCTACATATAGTAATATTAAATGCATTTGCTGTCAAAACAATTTGATAAAAGATTGAGCTACGTGCTCTCTAGAATCATCATGATGTCAAAGTTTCATCTCAGCAAATACTTGGTTAGTGGTGTGGAAAGAAAACCATCTTTACAGTAAAGAGATTCTTAGAATCACTGGTGATACTGCACTACTGTGATGGGACAGACTTGATTTTGATATGATGCAGGGTGAAATACACAAAATAGCCTGTGAAGTGTTTCGGTGAAAAGAGTGTAACTGGAATTTAATCAAGCCTATAAGATCTGCTTCCCATTTACTGGAAATAGTGGGCTAGAGCAGCAAGTTAAATGACCTCACAAAAGAAATGATCAGATAGATCCAGAATGTGAAATGCTGTAGTAGATAACTGGCCTCCTTTCTTCAAAAAGTCAGTAAAAAAAGGATGCCTGGGTGGCTCAGTCAGTAAAGTGTCCAGCTTCGGCTCAGGTCATGATTTTACAGCTCGCCAAGTTCAAGTTCCCGCAACAGGCTCTGTGCTGACAGCTCAGAGCCTGGTGCCTGCTTTGGATTCTGTGTCTCCCTCTCTGCCCCTCTCCCTCCCTCCCTCTCTCTCTCTCTCTCTCTCTCACACACACACACACACACTCTCTCTCTCTCTCTCTCTTTTTCTCTCTCAAAAGATAAACATTAAAAAAAAATTTTTTTTAATTAAAGTGAAAAAAAAGGCATGGAGTAACTGCTCTAGATTAAAAGTGACTTGGAAGACAACAGCCAAATGCAATGTGGTATCCCTGGTTGGAATCTGGTTGAAAGAGCCATCTATAAAAGTCTTGGGAGTGGGGTGCCTGGGTGGTTCTGTTGGTTGAACATCCGACTCTTAATTCCAGCTCAGGTCATGATCCCAGGGGTGTGGCTTGAGCAAATCAGATTCTGTGCTGACAGTGCCAAGAGCTTGCTTGGGATTCTCTTTCTCTCCCTCTCTCTCTCTCTTTGCCCCTCCCCCCCCCCAATAAATAAACTTAAAAAAACATGATTTAGCAAAATGTGTGTGTGCATGCATTTATGGCTGTTGAGTGTACACGGTGTGCATATTGATGTTTATTGTACTCCTTTTTCTATTTATGTTTGAAAAGTATGTAAGAAAAATGTTCACTATTTTTAAATTAATTAAGCTGTGTGTCTATCACAGTATTCTTTTTTCATGTATTATTTTACACTTTTCCATATTCATCTATATTTGATACGGATACCATCATAGCATTTTGTGCACAATACATGTTTCCTCCCTTGACATCACTTTTTTCTTTATTTTTTTAATGTGTATTTATTTTTGATAGAGTGAGAGCAGGGGGAGGCGCAGAGAGAAAGGGAGACACAGAATCCGAAGCAGGCTCCGGCCTCCTCGGGGCTCAAATCCACAAAACCATGAGATCATGTGAGATCATGACCTAAGCCAAAGTCGGACGCTTAACCGACTGAGCCACTCAGGCACCCCTTTGCCTTTTTTCATAACAGGGTAAATCCTCTTCAGACTTTTTTGTTTAGTGAAAACAGTTGTTGCTAGCGTAAGTCTTTGGTAAACAGCAGTGGCCTAAAACTCTGGAGAAGCATGGGGATCCTTGTATTCTATCATTCTTTTAATTTTATTTTAAAAAATTACATTGTTGCTTGTTATATAGAGCAATCTGATAGGAAAATATTTTTAAATGAAGAAAGTTAGAGGCAGAAATGTGTTATGCTACCTGCCATTTATGTAAACGCATTTACATACATGTCTCTGTGTGAATTGATGGGTCGCCTCAGGGCTGTACTCAAGTAATCTCTGAAGAGGGACTAGAATGTGAGGGAGACTTCACAGAACAAAACCCTTCGTTTTTATTTGGTTGTGTTGTGCTGTGTACATTTATTGGCAGTAAAATTAATATATAGTTGAAATAGATCTGATAAGATGTTTCATGATTACTCCTTCCAACTCTTTAAATTTTTCATTTTTATAGGTGATTCATACAGTGTTCTTTATTAGGTAAGTGCTTTTTCTTCAGAATTTTTTTTGGAGAATCCTCAATGCCAGGATATAAAAATGTTCTGTTTTTTGGGGCGCTTGGGTGGCTCAGTCCGTTAAGCATCCGACTTTGGCTCAGGTCATGATCTCACAGTTTGTGAGTTCGAGCCCCGCGTCGGGGTCTTTGCTGGCAAGCTCCTAGCCTGGAGCCTGCTTCAGCTCGCTCGCTCGCTCTCTCTCTCTCTCTCTCTCTCTGCCTCTCCCCCACTTGTGCTCTCTCTCCGTCTATCAAAAATAAATAAATGTATAAAAAAATTTTAATGTTTTTTTAAAATTGCATGATATTTTTGTATACAGAATTGTACTAATTTAATTGAGCTCTTATGGATGGAATTTTAGGTTGTTCCCAGTTGTTTGCTATTTAATGCTATAGTTATATTCTTTTACATAATTCTTTCTGTAGATGTATGAACACATCTTTAGAATTCTCTAAATAGAATCTATAATTCTAATCTGGATATAGATTCTAGAATTAGAACTGCTAGATTGAAGAGAACCTCCATCTATAATTTTAATAGATTTTTTCCATGTTGCTTCTCAGTAGAGACTGTATTTATATTCTCACCAACATTGTTTGAGAGCTCCTGTTTCCCACATTCTTATTCAGTAATCTGTGAAACCTTTGGATCATTCATGGTCAAATAGTTCGAAATAGTCCTCTAATTGTATTTATAATTTTTTTTATTGATTTTATTATTGTAAAGTTCATCTTTTTGTGTGTTTAAGAGCTCTGTCTTATGTTTACTGGAAACTATGAGTATCACCTTGCCCACTTTTTAACTGGGATCTATGTTTTTCCTTTTTGTTTTGCAAGAATTCTTTGTGATAGGATTTGCAAATACTTGCTTTCTAGTTTATCATTTATTTGACCTTCCTTTTTGGTGATAGTGGTTCTTGTCATTTGAACAGAAATGTTTGCTCTCCTCTATCCATTTGATTATTTTCCCTTTATCATTTTAGATATTTCTGTTTACTTTAAATTGTTTTTCATAGTTTATCTACAGTCAGTTCTCATTCACAGACTCTGTGTTTGCAAATTTGCCAGCTTGCCAAAATTTATCTATCATACCCAAGTCAAGAATTACTTGACAAGGGCAGAGTGGCAAAAAATTTGAATCCTCTGACACAGATACTCTCAGCTGAGGTTGAACAGTGCTCTGTCTTCATGTGTCATCTCCTGCTCTAAACAAGCATTCTTTGTGCAGTCTTTTTAGTGCCACATTATTCATGTGTCTGCGCCTTTTGATTTCACTCTTTAAAGTGGACACCAGACATTGTGCTTTGTGTTCCCAAGTGCAAGAAGGCTGTGATGTGCCTGACAGGGAAATTATATGTGTTAGGTAAGCCCCATTCAGGCATGACTTAGTGCCACTGACTGTAATTTCAGTGTTAATGAATCATTAGTATGTTAGAAGAGCCTGGCTAGCTCAGTCAGTAGAGCATGCGACTCTTGATCTCCTGGTCGTGAGTGTGAGCCCCAGGTTGAGCTTGGAGATTACTTAAAAAAAAAAAAAAAAAAAAAAGTCACCTGTAACATCAATATGTATTAAGTAACGTGTCTTTCATCAGAAAGACACATTTTAAAAGATTAGGAATTGGTCAGTTGATAAGAATGTGACCAGAGGCTTGCCTGAACCTAGCCTTGTATTTCTTCTAGGAACATTGGCTTAGTACTCACAAATTTATTGTTTTTAGTGACTTTATTTTATTTTACTTTAAACAACAGTGTTAATTTTATTATTTATTTATTTTTGAGAGAGAGAGAGAGAGATGGGGAGGCACAGAGGAAAAGGGAGAGAGGGAGAATCCCAACCAGATTCCACACTGTCAGCTCAGAGCCTGACATAGGGCTCTAATTCACCAACCCTGAGATCAGGACCTGAGCCAAAAGCAAGAGCCAGCCGCTTAACTGACTGAGCCCCCCAGGCACCCCCTGTTGTGACTTTTTAGAACATAACTACCATGAATAATGAGAATTGAATGCATTTCTTTTCAAGTCATTTTACAAGCAGTCTACATAGAACAGAGAGTGAAAATAACTTTGTTAGCAATTTCATTGAGAAATTACATACAGCAAACCCAAGTTTTTACTCCATCTTTTCCCAGTATTTCATTCATGTGCATGTATGTCTGTGTATCTAAAGTGGATAACGTTTTATTTATTGTTTTATTTATCAATCAATCAATGAGAGGGAGAGAGAGAATCCCAAATAGACTCCACGTTGTCTGCGCAGAGCCCAATGTGGGGCTCCAATTTCCCAAACCATGAGATCATAACCTGAGCCAAGACCAAGAGTTGGATGCCCAACTGACTGAGGCACTCAGACACCCTAAAGCAGATAACATTCTTTTTTCCTTTTTTAAAACTTTTTTTTTTTTAATGTGTATTTATCTTTGATAGAGACAGAGCTCTAGTGCAGGGGCAGAGACAGACACACACACAGAATTTAAAGCAGGATACAGGCTCTGAGCTGTCATCACAGAGCCCAATGTGGGGCTCACACCCACAAACCATGAAACTATGATCTGAGCTGAAGTTGGACACTTAACCAACTGAGCCGCCCAGGTGCCCAAGTAGATAACATTGTTTATATGCAGCTAACTGTTCATTAGTATGCATGAACCTGAATATGTTTATCTTATAAATACTCATTCTAGATTTCAGATACATTTTTACTATGTTCTAGTTTATCATTTCTTTGATTCCCGTGGATTCCATAAAAGCACAGTACTTTTGGGGCTCTGAATGGATCAGTCATTTGAGCATCCTACTCTTGATCTCAGCTTAGGACATGATCTCATGTTTTGTGAGATCGAGCCCCATGTGAGGCTCTGCACTGACAGTGTGGAGCCTGCTTGGGATTCTCTTTCCTCCTTATCTCTCTGCCCCTACCCCACTTGCACACGAGCTCACTCGCTCTCTCAAAAAAATTTTTTTTAATTTTTTTAAGGTTATTTATTATTGAGAGAGAGAGAGACAGAATATGGGCATGGGAGGGGCAGAGAGAGGGGGAGACACAGAATCGGAAGCAGGCTCCAGGCTCTGTGCACATAGCCTGATGCCAGGCTTGAACTCACAGACCACGAGATCATGACCTGAGCTGAAGTCAGATGCTTAACTGACTGAGCCACTCAGGTGCCCCTCTCTCTCAATAAACTTTAAAAAAGAAATTGTTAGGACCGGGGCGCCTGGGTGGCTCAGTTGCTTAGGCTACTAACTTCGGCTCAGGTCACGATCTCACAGTTTGTTCGAGCCCCATGTTGGGCTCTGCGCTGACAGCTCAGAGCCTGGAGCCTGCTTCAGATTCTGTGTCTCTCCTCTCTCTACCCCTCCCCCTGCTCACCCTGTGTGTCTCTGTCTGTCTCTCAATAAGAAATAAACGTTTAAAAAATTAAAAAAAAAAAAATTCTGTTAGGACAGATGAAATACCAGTGCTCCTTAAATTTTTTTTAATCTTTCACATTTACTCTTCCAAATGAATATCACAATTAGTCTAATTATTTATCCCATAAAGATTGAATTTAGTATTGCATAAAGTCTATATTAGCATACTTTTGTTCTAGTTTTATTTACCATGGTGAGTGTATTGCTTTCCTTTTTTTTTATTTTATAAGAAAATAAGTTTTTAAATTGCATAATTATATCTGGACTTTTTCTCTCCAAATTCAGGTGCAGCTCTCTCCCAAGGAGAATGGTATTTTGATGCGCCATGGTTGATGTGAATAAAATTTCATGTTTTTCTTCATGAACAGTTGGTTGGGTGGCATAGCCATCTGCATTGCCCTATGTTGCATGTGACTCATGCTTCGATAACCAGCCATGTGTTTCAAGGGAATAATCAGTTTGAATAACTCAACAGTGGAAATGTGAGTAACTAAAAGAAACTCAAAGTCACACATAGTGCAGAAAAGTCAATCTGTGAAAATATCGACTGAACATATTTGTATATTGTAACTTTCTTAGTAAGTATGTTAAGCTTTTTATTAATGCCTTTAAAAATAAATGACAAATTTTTTTTAAGCTTGACTGTATGAGTCTTTTTTTTTTTTTAGAATATATATGGTGAGGGAAATCTAGTAACGGATAAAGAGAACTAGTCAGACTTATTTGGAGAAAAGGTAGTATTGTAAAGACCCAACCAGTTGTAAAACAGTGTTGCTGATAATCCAGGCTTAAGAAACACAGCTTCTCTGAAGCTGAGTGTCACAGGAGTAGACCTCGCCAGTCAGGAACCACGGCTTTGTTCCGTTTCTTGGAAGTCATATTGTCATTATCCTCTCCTCTTTCTCTCACTTATCTGCCTTTCATCTAGCTTCCTTCACATTTTCATCATGCCCATTGCCTAACATGGTTGTCCAAGCTATTCTGCCCTCATCACTACCTTGTGGTTCCGTCTATCATCCATTTGACTATGTGTGTGTCACTTCAAATTCTCAGGAGAGGGAGAAAATCCTATTGTTTCAATTGAGTGTAAGCATTGGTATCCATGCACCAGGGATTCTTCCTAGTCCTTTTAGCTGTGGGAGCAGAGGTTAATATAAAAAGTTCTATTTCTTTCAGAGATTTTGCCTGGAAACACTAAATATGCCTAACCTGTTTGTAGCTGCCCAGTACATATTTGTTGAATAAAATGAACATTCAATTCCTGGTAAGTAAGCTTCACAGAATGGGATATTCAGTGGCTTAAGCTTTCTGGTACCGGTGAGTAGATTTTTATTTTTCATGACAGTCAGCCAGTATTTTATACATTCTGCATATTTTCATTGCCTAAGTAGGTGTGGCAGGTTAAATTCAGGTATGAAGGTAGCTTATTTGCTTTCAGAGACATTTTTGCATCTTACGTCTTTTGATACCTAATGCCGTTGGAAAGTGGTTGCAGGTTCTGGCAAATCATTCATCTCAGGAATTATTCATTCAGTTTTGTTTGTGTGCTAGGTACTCTTCTACGTGCTTGGAGACCACAGTAAGCCAAACAGACAAAAGTTCCTGCTTACATTGGTGGGGAACACTAGTAAACAAAATGTATAAGGTGGCAATAGTAATACATGCCATAGACAGAAATGAAGCAGGAAAGGGGGTTAGGCAGAAGGCAATTGGAATGTGAATGCTTTGTTTTGTTTATTTTATTTTCAGAGAGCGAGCGAGCATGCGAGAAAGGGTAAGAGGGAGAGAAAGAATCCCAAGCAGGCTCCACGCTGAAAGGACAGGTCTTGATCCCGTGAACCATGAGATCATGACCTGAGCCAAAATCAACAGTCAGACACTTAACCTGCTGAGCCACCCAGGGGCCCCTGTGGATGCTTTTTAAAAAATTTTTTTTTCAACGTTTGTTTATTTTTTGGGGACAGAAAGAGACAGAGCATGAACGGAGGAGGGGCAGAGAGAGAGGGAGACACAGAATCGGAAACAGGCTCCAGGCTCCGAGCCATCAGCCCAGAGCCTGACGCGGGGCTCGAACTCACGGACCGCAAGATCGTGACCTGGCTGAAGTCGGACGCCCAACCGACTGCGCCACCCAGGCGCCCCTTCTTTTTTAAAAAGAATGGTCAAGGGGGCACCTGGCTGGCGCAGTCAGTAGGGCATGCGACTCTTGATCTCGGGGTTGTTAGTTCACCCCATTTGGGTGTAGAGATTAAAAATAAAATTTTAAACAGTTAAAAAAAAAAAGAATGGTGAGGGAAATTGAGCTGACATTGGAGCAGAGATGTGAAGAAAATGAGAGCCATTCGCATAAATAGAGAACCTCCCAGGCAAAGGAAATGACAAGCACAAAGGCCCTAAGAATAAGTTTGGCCTGTTCAGGGAATGGCAAAAAGAAATCAGTATGGCTGGAATGGAAGTGAGCAAGGAGGAGAGATTAAAAAGATCGAGGTAAGTAAGAGAGGTAGGTAGTCAGGGGTCAGGTCACACATAGACCACTGTATTTACTTTGATCTGGGATCCATTGGAAGGTGTTGAACCAAAGGCATAGCGTGATCTAATGTATTGAAGAGTCTTATGACTGCAATTTTTGTGTTGAAAATAGACCTTACAGGCAACCTGGGTGGCTTAGTCTGGTTAAGCGTCCGACTCTTGGTTTCAGCTCAGGTCATGATCTCATGGTTTCGTGAGTTCCAGCCCCACATCCGCCTCTGTACTGGCTACGCTTAGCCTGCTTAGGATTCTCTCTGTCCCTCTCTATCTGCCCCTCCACCACTCATGCTACCTCTGCCTCTCTGAAAAATAAGCTTAAAAAAATTTTTTTTAATAGAAAATAGGCCATAAGTTTCAAGGGAGGAAGCAGGCTGACTAGGACCAGTGGTCAGTAGTGATGGGATCTATTGACAAATGCTAAGTAAAGCTCAGCATTTGCCAGTAGATTACATGTAGAGTATGAAAGAGAGAAATCAAGGATGACCCCCCCCCCAAGATTTTGGGCCTCAGCAAGTGGAAGAACAAAGAATTAAAGACAGGGAGAAGTCAGCATAAAGAGTGCTTGTGGGAGGTTTGCCAGGGTGGCTCAATCGGCTCAGTGTCCCAGCTCTTGACCTCTGCTCTAGTCGTTAGCCCAGGGTCATGGGTTGAGCCCTGTGTCGGACTCTGAGGTGAGCATGGCGCCTGCTTAGGATTCACTCTCTCTCCCTTTGCCGCCTCCCCTGCTTGCATGCACTCTAAAAAAATTAAGTAACCAACAGTACTTGTGGGAAAGGAAAGACAAGAATTGGGTTAAGACAGGTCAAATCTGAGATGCCCATTAACAGGAGTCAGATAGGAGTCAAGAGTTCAGAGGAGAGATCTGGGATAGAGCTGAAAATAGGTAAGTTAGCATAGACTTGGAATTTAAAGTCGTGCAACAGGACCAGATCACGAAGCAAGTGCGTTTACATAGAGCTATCAGTGTTTAGAGGTCAGATATGAGAAAAAGCAGTAAAGGAGGCTGAGAGAATTCGAGGTTGGTTAGGAAATCCAGAAGGAATGCCCTGGAAGCCAAATGAAACTTGAGAGGAGGGAGTGACCAGCGGCATCAAGCTACTGCTGGGTCAGGTGCTGTGAATAAGTCAAGGATGCAGACTAGTGTTTATCAAATTGAGCATTGCAGAGATCATTGGTGACCCTCGTTAAGAGCTCTTCCAGTGCTATGGAGAAAGGAAAAGCCTTGCAGGAGAGAATGTAAGAAAGAACAATTGAATAAAACACTGTATAAACAACTCTTTCAAGGAATTTTCTATTTCTGAATATTAGTAAATCATATTAGTAAAATCACATACAGCTTTTAGAGTTTTTTGTGAATCTTGGTTCATTTGTGTACATGTTTATAAATGTGTCGATTGTTGATAGGAAATTTGTTACTGTGAGTCATGGTAAAAATTCGAGAAAGGGGAAGGTAGAACAAGAAGATAAAGGTATTGTTTGGATAAGAAGTTGAGAATGGTAGAGGATGTTTCTCATGTGGGTAGGGTACAGTGGAAGGATTTAGATAGTGGTAGAGTGTTGGAACATGTGATCAGAAAGGGAGAAGTTTAGAAACATGAGGGTGACGGTCAGGGCAATGAGGGATGGCCTGGGCATCATGTGGAGACTAACATATACAGGAATAAAAGGGCATGGTAGTCTTACAATCTAAAAACAGTCTGTCATGGAAGTATTCCATTCGTTGTAAAGGGCCAGAATTATTTTAGCCTTGCAGGCCACTGGTCATGGTCTCTGTCACATGTATGTTATTTTTTTTTTGGAAAAATGTAAAAAATAGTCTTCGCTCAGAGGCTCTACAGGCTCAGGCCATACTTGGAGACCCCTGCTTTATCAGAAGGTTTGGAGAGGTATTTGCATGGAGTTCTCTTAGTTTTTAAAATCCCATTTTTAATAGTACACACATACGGTACAGAATTCAAATAGTACAAAAGATCTGCAAAGAAAAAAGAATCAGACCTTCCTCCTATGCCCTTGCTATCCTGGCCCCCTCCCTGAAGTCAATCACTAGCCGGTTCCCTGTGTCTTCTAGATCATGTAAGACGTTTTCTATAAATATTTATGTGCATCCTATCAATCTTAAATCTAACAAGGTTCTTTTTAGTTTAGGTCTAAGCTATTTAATAAGTAATAGTTTTATCAGTTATCAAGTTGTTGCTTCTCTTGTCCAAATCCAGCCTTTATTGCCCTTCTCTGCAGTAATAGATCTTCACTCTGTAACGACCAGTCCCCGCAGCAAGCACAGTATAAAGCTTTGTCAGTAGAGAGTAGTGGTAAGACACTGTAGGAGCAAGAGACTTCTTTCCTTGCTTCCAGTGTGTTCTTCTAGCAGATCGATGCAACGCGTGGTTTTTCTAATGCAGTACCCCCACACGAATGGCTTCCTCTAAGGCACTTTGTCAGCCAAATGCCCACAGCTCAAACGTTCTTGGGCTGCATTTCAACAAACCTGATGTCGAGGGCGGCGCCCGCTCCATTTTAGTCTGAATCTTAGAAGTGCTATTTTGTACTTTATGCTGATACAGTAAGTGTTGAATCAAAAGCCTCTGTACTAGGAACTTTTTCCCGTAAATCTTACTTCTACCTTGTATGGGCCTCTTATACCAAAATTAATATACCCAACAAATCTTAGAAGTATTAAGGCGTATCTCTTGGCCCACAAAAGATTAAACTGGACTGGTGGTAAAGGCTTGTTTCATTTATGTAGAAAATGGATTCAGTCTTGAAATTCACATTATATGTAACTTGAATACTTCTTCCATATTGTGGCTGTAAGAGCCATCTGTGTACCTCACTCCATTCCCATAGCTGTTTTTATCCTCCTTACCACAATGAGTCTGAAAACTCGATGCTGATCCTCGATTATGGAGGGTTAGGTGTATAAACTTGATTGAAGAACTGATCTCTATTTAGTTGGGGAGAATCATTCAGGGACTGCAAAGGTTCTGGTAGTGATTTTGGGGTTTTCTTACTGTAAATATCCTTTTGTGTGCAGGACATAATAAAATGTTTTTGGAGAGGGAAGTTTTTAGAATTGTTGACACAAATTTGTAATTCAGTTTTTAGGAACATCTTCTATTCCTGAACAATTGGAGAGAATGGCAGTACCCATTTCCAGTGGATAAATAAACGTTTAGATTGAGGATGTCTTTCCTTCATGGCGGTAAGCAGTGTGATGTCTTCTGTATCCAGGAGCCAACTGAACATGTTAAGTCTGATGAGGCTTGGCAGTCGTGACATGCACTGACACAAAGACTTGACTGTTGTGGCCTGAGCTTTGATGCATTTAGTAAAATGCCTAGAAATAGTCAACTCTTTCAAGTGTGGCATGTTGTCCAGTGCTTGAAAGAAATTTCTGTATCCTTCCTCTGTAATCTTGTGATTGACTGAAAGATTCAGGTCCTCAAGTTTCTGGAAACCTCCATTGATTGCTACCTTGGCTATAAAAGCAAAGTGTTGGTGAAAATAGAATCATAAGGACTTTCATTTCAGTAAGAGGGGGAGACACAGAATCCAAAGCAGGCTCCAGGCTGAGCTGTCAGCACAGAGCCTGACATGAGGCTCGAACTCACAAACTGTGAGTTCTGACCTGAGCCAGTCAGATGCTTAACTAAGCCACCCAGGCGCCCCGAGATTCACCCTTTCTAACACATCCTGTGAAGCTTCCTCCAGTCTGGCTTTTACATTCCTCTCCAGTCTATTCTCACAACAAATTCCTGCCTTTTTTTTTTTTTTTTAATTTTTTTTAACGTTTATTTATTTTTGAGACAGAGACAGAGCATGAACAGGGGAGGGGCAGAGAGAGAGGGAGACACAGAATCTGAAACAGGCTCCAGGCTCTGAGCTGTCAGCACAGAGCCTGACGCGGGGCTCGAACTCACGGACCGTGAGATGATGACCTGAGCCGAAGTCGGACGCTTAACCGACCAAGCCACCTAGGCGCCCCTCCTGCCTCTCAGTCTCTCCCCTCCCAAATGTGTCTGGGCCATTCTTTCTTCAGTTCTCTATACAACTCTTTTTCCTGATCCTATGACCCCAAATTAGGTTGAGTTCTGCTATCACAAGGAGAGTAAAGAAAATGACAAAGAATTGGGAAGCAGCTATGTGCATGTTGGCCAAAAACTTCTCCAAACTGGCTTAAGACACCAAGCCACAGCTTCAAGGTCTATAAACCCCAAGCAGAATAAATACAAAGAAATCCACACCTAAGCACAATGTAGTACAACTACCATTGTAGGGTATTGTGTTGTCATTGCTCAAGCAGACTGTCTCCAAAGGTTAGGGTTTCAACACATGGATCATTGAGGGACACAATTCAGTTCATAGCAAATGACAAAACGTAAAGCAAAGAAAATCTTAAAAGCTACTAAAGCAGGGCCAGATAAACCTTACATTCAAATACAAAAAAAGACTGCCTGCTGAGCAAAAGAAATGATGGGAGCTAGAAATGGGAAAGAAAATGAGCACCAAAATCGAATTCCATACTCTCTGAAACAAATGTCAAAAACGAAGGCAAAATGTGGGGGGAGGGGTGCCTGAGTGGCTCCATAGGTTGAGCAGCCGACTTTGGCTCAGGTCCTGATCTCATGGTTTGTGAATATGAACCCCACATCAGGCTCTCTGCTATCAGTACAGAGCCCGCTTCAGAGCCTCTGTCTCCCACATTAAAAAAATTAAGAAAAATAACCTAATTATAGATTTTTACAAGAGACACACCTTAAATATAAGGACATGAAAATATTAAAAGGAAGGGAAAAGCCAAGATGCAAATACCAAAAGCATACCGGAGCAACTGTATTAATGTATGATGAAATGACTGATAATAAGGCAAAAAGTTTTACTAGAAATAAAGAGGGTTGATCTGCCAGGAATATTTAACAATTCTAAATCTCTATGTAGCTAGATTTAAATCCTAAATATGTATGGACCTATATATTTTAAATATGTAGAGTAAAAACAGAACTAAAGGGAAAAGAAGATTAATTGGGGTGATTTTAACACCCCTGTCCTAGTTAGAACAAGCAAATAAAAATCCATAAAAATATCAAACATTAGAACAATAATTTCACCTTTTTTTTTTTAAGTAGGCTCCATGCCCAATGTGAGCATACTTGAACTCATGACCCTAAGATCAAGAGTCACATACTCTTCCCACTGAGCCAGCCAGGCATCCCTCAACATTTCATTTGAACTGCAGAAAACTTTTTTTTTTTCAAGCAAAATGGAGCATTTACTAAAATTGACCATTTTAGTGTGATTTTATGTTATGTTGACCCATAATACAAGTCTCAACAAATTTCAAAATTAAAATCATATACTGTATATTCTTTCTTAACAGTGAAGTTAAGCAGTACCTTTCTAAATACCTGGTGTGGCCAAAAAATAAATAATAACAAAATATTTTGAACTAAGTAAGACTGAAAATATGACATGTAAAATTTGTGAGATGGAGCTAAAGCCAAAAGCACTGAAATTATCCCATCTCAAGACGTTAGGACAAAAACCTTCTATCTGTAGAAGATAATAGAGGTAAGAAAAGAAATGAAAGCAATAAATTGGTAAACCAATCAGCTAAAAAAAAAAAAAAAAAAAAGAGAGAATGCATGAATAGACACTTGCCCAAAGAAGACATCCAGATGGCTAACCGACATGTGAAAAGATGCTCAACATCACTCATCATCAGGGAAATCCAAACCAAACCCACAATGAGATACCACCTCACACCTGTCAGAATGGCTAACATGAACAACTCAGGCAACAAGAGATGTTGGCGAGGACACGGAGAAAAGATCTCTTTTGCATTCCTGGTGGGAATGCAAGCTGGTGCAGCCACTCTGGAATGTAGTATGGAGGTTCCTCATAAAACTAAAAATAGAACTACCCTACGACCCAGCAGTTCCACTACTAGATATTTACCTAAGGGATACAGGTATGCTGTTCCTCTCCCTCTCTGTCCCTGCCCTGTTTTTCATCTCTCTCTCTCTAAAAAAAAGCAAAAAAACCTAAGTTGCTGAAATTTACCCATCATAAAACATAAAAATATACCAATAGAAAAAAATCCACAATGAGATACTACTACAGATCCATCAGAATGGCTGAAGTTCAGAGATCTGACAGTACAAGTACAGGCCAGAATGTGACACAACCGCTGGTAGGAATGTAAATTGGTACAACTGTGGAAAACTGAATCTGTCTATACCGTGTGACACATATTCCGCCCCTAACATACTTCCATACATACATCAAAGGTCATGCATAATAATGTTCATAGCATTATTCACACTAGTCAAATATTGAGAATAACTCAAATAGCCAGTGAATGGGTAAGTTGAGGTGTATATATAGTCCTACAGTAGAATAATATATAGCAATGAAAATCCGTGAACGCTAGCCACATGTAGCAATATGCAATGAATATAAAGGTGAGCCAAAAAAGGTAAAGTACATACTGGGAGGGATTCCATTACATAAAGTTTAAAACAGTGAAACTAATCTATGGTGAACAAAAGGGGTCTAATGGTCACCTGTGGAAAGGAGGGGAATGTTGTCAGAGCACACGGAAGTAGGCTTCTGTGATCTTTGCAATAGTCTGTAATCTGGGTGATTTCCACCAAGTATGGTTAACCACCAAGTATGGTTAATAAAATGTTGATGTATGTTTACTGGATAATTTATTGAGCTGTACACTTAGGATTTGTGTGCTTTTCTGTATGTGTAATCTTCAGTTTTTAAAATGCTATAAGAAGGAGTGCATGGAGGATATGTGGCCTGGTATCAGGAACACAAAGTCAAAACAGATTTGAGGCACTGTGTAGTCTCAAACAGGAGGCTATCAACATTTTTGCAAGAGAAAGCTTGAGTACTAACACTGGCTTTTCTGCAAGCTGAAACCATTTATCTAAGGCTAACTCACCAATTTCCATCACACTGTCATCATCCAAAATCTGGCACAATGAGAGAATTCGAAGAAACTGAAGATGCTGACACTGCTGGATGATCAGTTTGGCCACTTGCTGAATCCCATCCCCAGTAGGAAGTTCCAGTTCTTCCAGGTTGTTAAGAGAACCTAAGGTGTAGGCTATCAGAAGAGACAAAAAAGGTATTTTCCATACAATGTGTTACCAAATAATGGTCATGTATAGCCTCAAAATCATGCATAGTCCAGGAGGCCCCATGTAGCATGGAGGCTGTTCCTCTTCCTCTCCAAAGGGCAAGAGAAAGGGGTCAGCCTACACCTTGATCCTCACTGCTACCTCCAGTCAACAATTCCTCCACCATCCCCCTACCAATCTCTCCTGCACTGAGGTCCAGAATGCCTACGATACTTCCTTTTCCTTTTTAGACTCAAGCTTCTACTGGCCTCCAGGATATTCTCCTAGCTTCTTAAATGGCTTGCCACCTTCCTTTCAATCCTATCTCCTGCTATATCATCCTCAGTGACTTCTACTTCTGCCTCCCAGCACTGAAGCTTCACAATCCGCTACTCATACCTTTGCACTTCGACCCCACCTTGGCTTGGTACATTATTGATCACTTGAAAGTGATCTCCTTCTAAGACCTTAGACTTGGAAATATTTTTAACATTTTCTAGCATCCAACAGTGTTCCAAGCTTGGGATTTAAATTCTGTGTTCCATCCAGTTCTTCTATCAGCCATTTCTCTAAAGACCGTGGTTCCTTTTAGGGAGGCCAGTATTTAGGAGTCAAGATCTGGCATTTGGGGCACTCATTAATACTAGGATCTTTTTTAATATCTCAGTTGACCAAGTTATGTATATGTGTGTATAGAGAGATATGTAGCTCACTATATGTGTATATATACACACACATATATATGTGTGTGTATATATAAATGTGGATATATACACATATATAAACATGTGTATGTGTGTGTATATATATATATATATAAACATTAAAAACCATGAGTCCACACCAGTATTTCCACATCTAATTTAATACCTTAAAGTTCTTTCTAGCCTTTCCTTTCAATATTTGTCAATTCCTTCTCCAACCATGAGGAAATTTGATTCTCATTATACTTAATGTATTATTAATTTAATCAACTTGTTGTATATGCCAGCCACCTCCTTGGCCCCTCAATTTTGCCTCTGCCCCACTCAGTCTTCCTGCTCCTCCCCCAGCCACATGCTGCCTGCAAAGGAAGGCAAGAGGAGAGAAGGGAAGAGGAAGACATCCAGGTGATCACGCTAATGTTTGAGAAGCACAACTGCTCTATACTCCCTATCTCTACTGCCTCCTCTTATATTTTTCTGTGTTAAAAGAAAAAAGCAAAAAGCCCAAAATGAGTTGCTTTTGCCTGGCCCCACATCACTAAACCAAGACTTAATTTTTAGTTTGAGCTGTCCCAGAAATGGAATCTAAAACCAGCCAATCAGGAATTGCCAGATCAGCACTGGTTAGGTAATCTACCCAATAGAACTCTGCCATCCCTTCTAAAGGAAAGTAACCTTACAGTAACCAACGCACCTGCTTTTTTGTCTACTATAACTTCCCTGTTCCTGCTCCCTTATGCCTATAAAAAAATATTTCGTTTGGTTCAGCCTCTCAGAGCTATGTCCTTCATTCAGTGGACACTGCGTGATTCAAATCCATTTTTGTTCAAATGAACTCTCAAAGTTTCTAATATGCCTGCATTTATCTTTTAACATCTATTAGAATTCTTCCATGAGCACACATTCCTTTTGTAATCATAAAAAAATTGAGTAAGTATTTAGGCAACTTCGATAGTTACCATTTTGTTAATTCTGAGTTTTCACAAAGTTCTCTTAACCTTGAAAAGATAGTTTTATCTATATTCCAAAAACCTTTGACATAACAGGGATTTAGCAGGTTTGGAATGGGTCCCTGACAATGAAATTGCATCATGCTGTAATGACCAAACATGTATTCAAAGAAATAAGTCACTCTAAGAATGAGTGACTATTGAATGAGATCAAGTGAGATCAGGCATTTGGAGGCTCAAAGCTGAGCAGCCCTGCCCCTTCCTCCAAATGAGTAAGGGCCGCTAATACCTATAGTGATCTGCTGTGGCTTACACAAAATAGAAGAAGGACTTCAGGGGAAGAATAAAAAGTAAAAGGCACAATTTTGCAAACATACCAAATTTTTCAGATGTTTCCTTATCAGGAAATTGTTGGTTTTTAAGACTTAGTATCTTCAGGGAAATAAAATTTGGCAAAGCAGTGACTATAAAAGGGAAAACAAATAGGTATGTCAGCTACATTTTTTATACCAACAAATGTATGTAAAGAGTATTTTTAAATGACTGAAATCAATACAGTAATTCAGATTTTATTAATTAGTATGACTAAATAATTAAAGCTCAGGAAATAATTCTGATAACTACAAATATTTAAACTTCCAGAAACAAGTACACCTTATTTGAAAATTCATTTAAAATCAGATCTAATAGCTTAATTCTTTGACCTCAAGTACATATTTAATAAAATTTACCTTTTAAAAGTGCCTAAAATGTGCATACAGATGCATCTAAAACCAAAATTTTATGATCTTAGGTCTTACCGAATGGGATGGGTGTGAAAAATGATCCAGAAAAATTAATTTCTTTGAGTTTCTTGCAGGAAGAAAGTGCAGTCATGAGAGATTCAAAATCCGAAATGAAATTACATTGCAGATGAAAAACATGAAGGTTTGGAGAATTCTGAATTAATTTCACTATAAAATATCAAAGATTTCAGAAATTAGAGAAAATTGCAAATTTCTTTCAGAATTAGCCATATCATTCTATTTCAACAATACAGAGTTAGAACAAAGCACCATGAAGTAATGATCCAAGAATTGGGCCACTTATAGGTTCAAGTTCTGCAACTAACCAGTAGTTATGTTAACTTGGACAGGTAGTTACTGACACTCTCTGGGGATCAGTTTTCTCTTTTATAAAATAAGAGCTAAGAATTTAGACTCAGTAAGGTCACCTTAGGCTTTAACATGCTAATGTCTTAAGTTTGCATGTGACCGGCATTTACACAGTAGGAATATGATACAAAGAAACATAACAGCCATGACAAATCTGATGCAAACCTAAATTTGATGTAAAAATTACTGACAAATACAAGAAAACTACCACTTCCACTTTCAGCTTCAAAGAATTTTATAGCATGCAACTCTTCCTGTTAATTCCACAGAGATTTACACTGCCTCAATATGTAGGGCTCAGTCTTCACTAAACTAGGAATTGAGGACACCTAAGTCATTTTGTTACAAGATGCATTTAGGAAAGATGGCTGCACAAATTGTTCAATCCGTAGCATAGGCTGGTGAGAAAAGGGGAAATACTTCCAATTGCTACCCATCAGTAGATTCCCCCTCCTCCAGTCCAGTCTGGAAGATCTGGAAGTTGAAATTTAAGAGCAAATTAAATAAAATCAAAATAATTCTCCCAAATAGTTTGGAGAGACATTTTACCAGTGGTTAAAAGCGCAGACTTAGGAGTAATCAGAACTCCTAGAATCCCAGATTTACCAGATTTACCATTTCCTTAGCTGGTTGACCTCAAGCAAATTACTTATCCTCTTTATACTTCAATTTCCCTAGCTTTAAGGTAACATTAATAGTACCTTACCTCATAGAAGGGTCTGAAGATTAAATGGGTTAATATTTGTAAAATGTTTAGAACAATTCCTAACATGTCGGGACACCCGGTGGCTCAGTTAAACGTATGACTTCAGCTCAGGTCATGATCTCACCTTTGGTGGGTTTGAGCCCCGCATCTCTGTGTCTCTCTCTGCCCCTCCCCCACTCACATACTGTCTCTGTCTCTCAAAAATAAAAACGCTAAAAGTTTTAAGGAAAAAAACAATTGCTAGGATGTGTATAGTAAGGGCTCAAAAATTTCAAATACCTTTCTGCTTTCTTTTTAAAGATTTGTTTAATCTCTACACTGACTATGGGGCTCAAACTCAGGCCAAGATCAAGAGTTGCAGGCTCTACTGACTGTGCCAGCCAAGTGCCCCTACAGTTCTCTGTTTTCTTAATGAGGACGAGTGCTATTCCCACAATTCATTATGGATACAGGCTACAACCTGAGATTTACAAAAGCTGTAACTCTTAGTTATTGGCCAAGTTGCCTTTCCAAACGATGCAAAAACACATCAATCAAAGTGCCATCCTTACCTAGCTTAGAAGGACTATACTCAGCTGAAATTTGGATCAATAATTTCTCCATGTGGTGGAGATTGAAGAATTCTTCAGGAATAAGTGCAAAAACATTTTGTTGATGACGCAGATCCACAGAGAGTTCTTTCAGGCATAGGAACTTGTCCAAATTAGTAAGAAGTTTACCTAGAAATCAGCACACAGTTTGCCATTATTAATCTAAGGAATTCCAAATGGAAAATTTGAAACTGTCATTTTGAGTCAGCAATCTATTTTCTTATTTTCAAATAAAAACCTTCCATATATCATAAAACATTCTTGTTTCTAGAAAGCACATATATGAACATGCTGCTTTTTGTAGTGTCTACTGATTACTCTATGAGAAGCCCTGTGCTACTCTGGATGCACAAAAATAAGTAAGACATCTTCCCAAGCAGTGCTGAAATGACAGAATTTCGACATGCAAAAGAATGGTGTTGGACCCTACTTCCCACCACCATACATAGCTAACTCAAAATGGAACCGCCACCACAAGAAAAGATAGGAGTCAATCTTCATAAACTTGGCTTTGACAATGTATTCTTAGATATGCTATCAAAAACAGTAATTTAGTGGGGCGCCTGGGTGGCGCAGTCGGTTAAGCGTCCGACTTCAGCCAGGTCACGATCTCGCGGTCCGTGAGTTCGAGCCCCGCGTCAGGCTCTGGGCGGATGGCTCAGAGCCTGGAGCCTGTTTCCGATTCTGTGTCTCCCTCTCTCTCTGCCCCTCCCCCGTTCATGCTCTGTCTCTCTCTGTCCCAAAAATAAATAAACGTTGGGAAAAAAAAATTTAAAAAAAAAAAACAGTAATTTAGAACTTATGTGCATTTAAAGACATTATTGGCACAATGAAAAGACTATCTCCAAAATAGAAAATATTATCAAACCATATGTCCATTAAAGATTCAATAACTACAATATTAGTTATTCTATAAAGACTCCTACAACTCAAGACAAAAAGATAACACAATTAAAAAATGGGCAAGGAATGGGGCACCTGGGTGGCTCAGTAGGATAAGCGTCTGACTTTGGCTCAGGTCATGATCTCATGGTTCATGAGTTCAAGCTATCTGTGCTGATAGCTCGGAGCCTGGAGCCTGCTTCAGATTCTGTGTCTCCCTCTCTCTCTGCACCTCCCCTGGTCATGTTCTGTCTGTCGGTCTCTCCCTCTCTCCTCTCAAAAATAAATGTTAAAAATTATTTTAAAAATGGGCAAAGATAGGGACGCCTGGGTGGCTCAGTCGGTTGGGCGTCCAACTTCGGCTCAGGTCATGATCTCGCGGTCCGTGAGTTTGAGCCCCGCATCGGGCTCTGGGCTGACAGCTCAGAGCCTGGAGCCTGTTTCGGATTCTGTGTCACCCTCTCTCTCTGACCCTCCCCTGCTCATGCTCTGTCTCTCTCTGTCTCAAAAATAAATAAATGTTAAAAAATTAAAAAAAAAATGGGCAAAGATTTAATAGACCTGTCTCAAAAAAGGACACATAACCAGTAAGTACATGAAAAGATGCTCAACACTGTTAGTCATTAGGGAAATGCAAATCAAAACCACAATGGGATACCATTTCTCACCTAATAGGATGACTTTCTAATTAAAAAAAATGTATGTAGCAGCAAGCGTTGACAAGGTTGTGGAGAAACTGAAACCCTCATACATTGCTGGTGGGAATATAAACTGGTGTAGCCACTGTAGTGAACAGTTTAGAGGTTCCAAAGAAATTAGAATTATTGTTAACATCATCCAGCACCCCACTTTTAGGTATATATCCAAAAGAATTGCAAGTAGGATCTCAAAAAGATATTTGTACACCCATGTTGATAGCAACATTGCTCACAATAGCCAGAACAAAGCAAGTGTCCATCAACAGATGAATGGATAAACAAAACATGATATATACATGGGAAGATTAGCTATCAAAGGAACCAAGTTCTGATACAGGCTGCAATACAAATGAATCTCGAAAATATGCCAGGTGAAACAAGCCAGACACAAAAAGCCAAAATGTTGTATGATTCCACTTATGGAATACCTAGAATGGACAAATTCATAGAGATGAAAAGTAGGATAGATCTTATCAGTGGCTTGGTGGAGGAAGGAGGCACTGTTTCACTGGTACAGAGTTACCGTTTGGAGCGATGAAAACATTCTAGAAATGGATAAAAGTGCTGGTTGTGTGACACTGGAAATGTACTTAATAACACTGAAATGTGCACTCAAAAATGGTTAAAACGTTAAGCGTTAGGAATATTTCACCATAAAAAGGCATTTTAAAAAGAGTATGTTGTTTTCTAAATCTGAGGATAAATATCTACCCACAGATCCTAATAACGTTCGGTGACCCTCCAGCAAGGTAACACAGAGTAAAGCACACCTAGGCATATAACAAACTGCTGAAAACCAAAGCCATAGTAGCAGCGGAAAATTAAAAAAGAAAAAAAAAAAAAAACAACGTAAATACTTTTTACAAAAGTGTCTAAAATACCTAGGAATAAATGTAATGCAGGACACACAAAGGCGACACTGAAACCTCTCAAATATTGCTTAGACAAGTGACAGGGGACACAAATGAGAACGATTATTTCCCAGAGGGTACAAGCCCTTTCTTCTGTTAAGCAGGCAGGGTAAGGGTAATTCTCAAGCATCATGGTACATGGAATGAATGAATGAATGAATTTATTTAGAGGGCACAAGTGAGCATGGGACAGAGAGAAGGAGAAAGAAAGAGAATCCCACAAGAGGTAGAGAGTGAGAGAGAGAGAGAGAGAGAGAGAGAGAGAGAGAGAGAGAGAAAGAGCATCAAGGCTCCTGTTGTACCCGAAGTGGGCTCAAGCTCAGCGCATGTGGGACTCACACTCAGGAACCATGAGATCATGACCTGAGGCGAAGTCAGAACTTAACCAATTGAGCCACCCAGGCTCCCCTATCCTTTTACGAGTAAGTAATTTGTGTCTGGTTATTAAGAGCCTTCACTGGGGGGGCACCTGCATGGCTCTGTCGGGTAAGTGGCCGACTCTTGACCTTGGTTCAGGTCATGATCTCACTTTGAGTTTGAGCCCCGAGTTGGGCTCCATCTGACAGTGCGTAGCTTGCTTGGGATCTGTCTCTCCATCCCAATGCCCCTTCCCCCATATGCAATCAATCAATCAATCAATAAGCAAACTTTAAGAAAAAAGCTTTCATTGGTTAATATTTTAATTTTATGTCAATTATTCAAAAAGCATTCTATTATTCAGAGGCCTTTCACTAATCCTATTGAAAAAATAGGTTAGTCAACGGTTATCTTTGTTTTTTTTTTGTCATCTAATTCCCTTTTTGTCAAAGGATTATCTTATATCTGTTCTATCAGCCAGCATTTATGGTCTCATGCTTTCAGAAGTTTCCATCAACCTAAAACTAAGAGTGAGAAAATAAAATTACACATCAGAATAGTCATCTAAGATATATTCAGGTGTACCTGGTACCTGCCTTGTCCCCAAGACTTGAAGAGACTCCAGGGCAGGCAGGGTGAGAAGCAATTCCTGTTCTGCTGTGCTCAGCTCCAGGCAGAACACTGAGCACTTGGTGACAGAGTTCTTACTCTGCTCCAGAGCAGGGCTGATGCCGGCCATAAATTCCCCACTGTTTTGTAAATGGAGTTCGATGCACTGTGAGGCTGAGAAAATGACTGTGAGAACCCTGAGCATCTCCTGGTTCACAGTGGCCCCTCCAGACACATGCACTTCCAGAAGGGGGATCTTGTACTGCTTTGGAGAAAGAAGCCAGTAGCCAGAACTGATGTCTGGTAGTTTCGCGAGTCTCAGGTTCTGAAAGTGCTTTATGTTTTCTTCTTTTTCAGCTATATCCTGCTTCCACGCACTCACAGATTCAAAGGCAGAAACACAGTCCTGATCAACAGTCGGTGCCTGTGATTTGTCTATGCATGTTTCCAAGATTGACAAATCTAGTGTGTGTACCTCATGTCCTCTTATGGAGACCTGGATGCTCCTCAACAATAATAGGCTTTCTGGGTGGTCAAAAAAATACGGTATATTAAGTACATCCAAATTCAGGGTTTTCCCTTGAAGGAACTGCAAAATAAATGGAGAGCAGGCAGCAACAGTGTGGCTTTGGTAAGCAATTTTTATGGCAAGAGACAGTAACTGGTTTGAAATGATGGAAAAGTAACTTTCTGGAGATACCTGCCACACTGACCTCATACATTCCAACTTCTCTGAAATTTCTGGATGGTGCTTCAAGTAGTTACTGTTTTTCAATATTATCTCCAATGACTCTTTACTATCTGCCAAATGAAGCAAATGAGATACAATCTTTGGCCCTGCCTTTGTTGAAGGGTGGCAGGAGAGGTAATCCAAAAGAGTGCTGTAGAGACCTACAGCCGTCACTGATGAGTTAATTCGTTTCAAATAAGCAAGTCCCAAATCTTGATCTTCTTGCCTGTCAGAATCCAGAAGTTCAATCAGCTTCTTCCCTGCAAGAAATTCTTGGAATGCGGGATTTAGAAACTGGTAGACCGGTCTTAGTCTCTGGGCTGTGAATTTGCTCAAGAGGCACGAGACTAAACCTTCCCTTTCATCAATTCCTGCTTCTGTAAGGTCATCATCACTGAACTCAAAGCAAGATGAAAACAAACCTTTCAAGCCCAGCTCGCCACAAGAGGACACGGTTGCTCTGACAAATTCAGCTTTAGATTTGTGCTTTAAGAAAAGGCATTCTATATACGACTTGAAAACAGCCACACCATCAATGGCTTTGTTCAAAGGATACTGCAACCAGTTAGCACACAGTGATGTTACAAAGAGAGGAGTCTTGTGAATTCCCCGCAAATTCTCGCTCATTCTAAAGTAAACCATAAACTTTCGCAGACAACTCATATCGTGTGAAAAGAGTTTCCGTAATAAATACATGGTATTATAGAAGGGAAACACTTTTATCTCCAGAATCGTGTCTAGGTATCGGCGGATGTCCCTGGCCCTGTTTGTATGTACACCAATCAATAAGCAGCTCCTTGAGTGGTTTTTTTGAATTAGTTTTTCTATGACCTGGGGAACTGAGCACATCTCTCTGTAGTCATCCAAAAGGAATAACACTTGATTCTTTAACTGCTCAATGATGTTCCTCAGGCACGTTTCGGTGACAGAGCCTTCCGTTTTTAGGAGTTGGTCACAAATGATGGTGGCCAGCCCCTGGTCCAGTCTGGTAGAACTAAGGGAGAGATAGAAGACCAGCTGGAACCTGTTCAGCAAGGGACAGCATCCTGATGCCCATAAAAGAGCTATTTTCTTCAGCAGGACTGTCTTTCCACTACTTGCTTCGCCCTCCACACACATGACAGAGTTCAAGTTGGCAAAGACCTCCGGCAACACCACAGGCTCTTCCACAGGACTGCTGATGTGTTTTAAAGCCAGGGCTAGATCACAGCCCAGCAAGTGGTCGGTGGCCAGAGAGGGAGAGGCCTCAAGCAAACACATGTGGCGGAAACTGGCACTGGTATAGGATTCTCTCAGCTGCTCGCTCAGATTCTTCGCCTCCTGAAGCCACTGGGCTTCACCCTGGGCCGCTGCTGTGGAGAGAAGAAAAAAGGCAGAGCTACAAAGATGTACTCTCTCTCTTCAAATCTGCTACACACAAATAGAGGTACACATGCGTATCATCCCCTGTGTCGCTTTGAAATCCTTACCTGGTACTACAGAACTAACTGCTGCTGAATCTTCACCACAGCTTTCACTTGTGGTGTCCTTTGAAAATAAAATGCTCTGTTAAATCAAATTCTGTGTAAGACAGTAGGGCATCATGTCACAGCTGGGGACCAAACATCTAAACAAAGCCCCCCCCCCCCCCCCGCCCAGATGTTTATGCCGGTTGAAGGGGAGAGCAGCACAAATAGGAAACAATAAATGATCTGCAAATACCCTCAAGTGTCTCCTAGGTGGCCCATGTATGACACATGCTACGGGTGAATCAGGCAGTGGTTCCTCTCCAGACAACCAGAACCACAACGTGTGCAACGAGAGGGGCCCTGCAAACATAACTGAGTGCAGCTTCTGACCATAGTTATTCACATTTTTAATATACATACCTGGGATATGGAACGATCGTATTTCTTACAAAATAAGTTACTGAGATATCCCCAGACTTTCTTCTTCAATTTTATTTTTCCATCAAGTGCAGATCAAGTTACTTTGTTTTCTTTTCGTAGAATGAAAGACATAAAACATCTAACATACAGCCTCAAAGAAGAGGTGTGTGCATCTGTACTAGGTTAACAGTGACTTTGATCTCAGAGAACAGTGTAGGATTTCTCAGTTTATTTTTTTTTATTTATTTTTTTTTTCAGCGTTTATTCATTTTTGGGACAGAGAGAGACAGAGCATGAACGGGGGAGGGGCAGAGAGAGAGAGGGAGACACAGAATCGGAAACAGGCTCCAGGCTCTGAGCCATCAGCCCAGAGCCCGACGCGGGGCTTGAACTCACGGACCGAGAGATCGTGACCTGGCTGAAGTCGGACGCTTAACCGACTGCACCACCCAGGCGCCCCGGATTTCTCAGTTTAAAGGGACCAACCTATGATCTGGATTTATCAGTTGCTCATTTGCTTTTGTAAAGAAAAATATTATCTTCTGAGCCCTAGAAAAAGGCCAAGTCAAATTTTATGGTCTTCCAAATAAAGATCACATAGGGAATCCAGGTAGCCTGGATGCTAATCAGATCTAAGTCTAAGAGTCTGGGCCCCAGAGTAGAAGGGACTGACTCTACATTTCGTGAAGCTAAGTTTTAGGTCTTATTATAGTATCCTCATCTATACTTAGTACACGATAGGTGCTTAATAGGTATTTGTAGAACGTATTTCCTTATTTAGGATGAGCAATTCCTGTTCAAAAACCATTTTCTAGGGGTGCCTGGGTGACTCAGTCAGTTAAGCATCTAACTCAGTTTCGGCTCAGGTCATGATCTCACAATTAGTGAGTCTGAGCCCCACATGGGGCTCTACACTGACAGCACAGAGACCACTTGGGAATCTCTCTCAGTGTCTCTCTGCTCCTCTCCAGCTCTCTCCCTAAACAAACAAACAAACAAACAAACAAACTTAAAAATTTTTTTTCTGTCACATGATCACATACTGTTAAAATTCACAAGGTCATGTTCGTTACCGTTAATTCAGAAAGTTCACAGTGGTTGTGATCGTCTGGGATCCCTTCTGCACAGGACTTCAGATTTTGGAGAAACTGACAACTAAGCACAAAGTTAAAAGTTATAAAAACAGTTGTATGTAATTAAACGTTTGCATTAGGTTTTCAAATATACTGTAATAGAATTCTGTGTTTTCTGTTTTTGGGATTCTTTTTAAAAAAAAATTTTTTTTCAACGTTTATTTATTTTTGGGACAGAGAGAGACAGAGCATGAACGGGGGAGGGGCAGAGAGAGAGGGAGACACAGAATCGGAAACAGGCTCCAGGCTCTGAGCCATCAAACTCACGGACCGCGAGATCGTGACCTGGCTGAAGTCGGACGCTTAACCGACTGCGCCACCCAGGCACCCCTGGGATTCTTTTTTGAGAGAGAGTACACATGCATACGAGCAGGGAAGAAGGCAAAAGAATCTCAAGCAGGCTCCACGCCCAGCACATAGCCAGACCTGGGGCTCGATCCCACAACCCTGGGATCATGACCTGAGCTGAAATCAAGAGTCGTACATTCAACTAACTGAGCCACCCAAGCACCCCACTGTTATCAAGTTTTTAACAGCAAAAATTAAACATCTAGAATGGTTCTCAGCAACAGCAATGCAAATGGTTCACAAAGTAACAATGCAGACAGCCAGTAAATTTGGAGGAATGAGTGCACATTTAATACTCATCCATGAAACTTACTAAAATGGACCTAAAGATTCAAAAACAGAGAAGAAAACTCCATCTATGAATTACGAAACACAAAACAGGACATGAGTAGAAAAACTGCTAAGATGTAAAGAAAGCTGGAATTGATAGTAATGTACCAATGTTGGCTACATACCAATGTGATTTAAATCAAATGTACCACAATGATTTAAGAAAATGGGTGTGGGAATATAAGAACTTGCTGTTTTATCTTTGTACCTGAGCTCTAAATCTAAAGTCATTCTCAAATCAAAAGTTTATTTTCTAAAGAGCTCCATCAACATGAATATAGATAAAAACCACAAATATACTTAAAAACCATTTGCACTACTAGGTATTTACCCAAAGGACACCAAAGTACAGATTCAAAGGGGCACATGAACCCCAATGGTTATAGCAGCACAATCAACAGTAGCCAAATATGGAAAGAGCCCAAAGGTCCATCAACTGATGAAGGGATAAAGAAGATGAAATGTTACTCAGCCATCAAAAAGAATGAAACCTTGTCATTTGCAATGACATGGGTGGAGCTAGAATGTATTATGCTAAGTGAGTAAGTCAGAGAAAGACAAATACCATGTATTTCATGCATATGCAGAATTTAAGAAACAAATCAGATGAACATGGGGAGAAAAAAAAGAGGGAGGCAAACCATAAGGGTCTCTTAGTGACAGAGAACAATCTGAGGGTTGCTAGAGGGGAGATGGGTACGGGGATGGGCTAAATGGGTGATGGACATTAATTTAAGGAGGGCACTTGTTATGATGGGCACAGGGCGGTATATGTAAGTGGTGAATCTCTGAATTCTACTCCTGAAACCACTATTACACTGTATGTTAACTAGAATTTAGAATTTAAATTTGTTTCAAATAAAAATTTGAAACAAAAGCTATTTGCCAGACATCATCCAACTGGGTGTAGATATCCTTTAAACCCAGGTATGATGTCCTTTAAACCAAGGGGGAAATTTCTAAAGAGTTCTACAATGATTACCTTGGACACATGAAAACTATAGAAGTGACTAGATAAATTGGATAACTAGGAACAGCCAACTGTCTCAGGCTCATTTTCATGCTGCAGAATCAAAACAAAGGATAATACATTCTTATTGTATGGTTGGAAAGGAGTCCAGGAATAAAAGGATAGTTTCAGGTAAACGGAAAGTAGGACTTCTTAAAAAAATATTTATTTATTTTTGAGAGAGAGAGCGCAAGCCAGGAGGGGCAGAGAGATAGGACAACAGAGGATCTGAAGCGGGCTCTGTGCCCACAGTGCAGAAGACTGACGAAGGGCTCAAATCCACTAACTGTGAGATCATGACCAGAGCCAAAGTCAGACGCTCAACCAACTGAGCCACCCAGGGCGCCCCATCAGCAAGTAGGACTTTTAATTTTTCTGTCCAAGGTTACTATACTGACAAAACCATCAAGGAAAGGACTCTGAAGGAAGATAAGATATAGACTTTTTCATACAAAGCCAATACACTTGGTAGCCAGCAGACCAGCACTATTCTTCCGTAAAAGCAAAATGGTAACAGACGTAAAGGAACGAAGAGTGCTTTGGATGTTTAACTTGGATGGTAAATAAAAAAATATTTTTTTCTTCTTTTTAAAATGTATTTAAAAGGTAACAGTTGAAAGCAAAGACCTAACACTGTATTGTGAGATTTGTCATATATGTGGAAAGTAAAAACATAGGACAACACAAGCACAAAGTGTAAGAGCGGAGAAACAGGAGTCTACTGTTATATGGTTCATACATTCTATGTCCAGTCTTATAATAGTATTTGAAGATGTATTAAACATGCATACTGTAAATTCTAGAGCAGGCCGTAAAAGGCCAAAATAAAGATGCACAGCTCATCAGCCAACAGTAGATAGAACGGAATACTTAAAAAAAAAAAAATTCCAAACAATTGGGAAAGAAGGAAAGTCAACACAAGATGGGAGAAATAGAAAGCAAGTATCAAAATACTATATTTAAATCTAGCCATATCAATAATTACATTAAATATACATTTTTATTTATTTTTTTTTTAATTTTTTTTCAACGTTTATTTATTTTTGGGACAGAGAGAGACAGAGCATGAACGGGGGAGGGGCAGAGAGAGAGGGAGACACAGAATTGGAAACAGGCTCCAGGCTCTGAGCCATCAGCCCAGAGCCCGACGCGGGGCTCGAACTCACGGACCTCGAGATCGTGACCTGGCTGAAGTCGGACGCTTAACCGACTGCGCCACCCAGGCGCCCCTAAATATACATTTTTAAACACCCCCATTAGAAAGCAGATATTAGACTAGTAAAAAAAATCAAAGACACAACTATGCCTACCAGAAACTCACTTTAAATGTCAAGTCATAGATATAAAAGTAGAATTATTTCAAAAAAGGGGTGCCTGGGTGGCTCAGTCAGTTGAGTGTCCGACTCTTAATTTTGGCTCAGGTCATAATCCCAAGGTTGTGGGATAGAGTCCCACATCGGGCTCCATGCTCAATGTGGAGCCTGCTTAAGATTTTCTTTCTCGGGGTGCCTGGGTGGCTCAGTCGGTTGAGCGTCTGACTTCAGCTCAGGTCATGATCTCACAGTTCGTGAGTTCGAGCCCCACGTTGGGCTCTGTGCTGACAGCTCAGAGCCTGGAGCCTGCTTCGGATTCTGTGTCTCCCTCTGTCTCTGCCCCTTCCCCGCTCATGCTCTGTCTCTCTCAATCTCTCAAAAATGAATAAACATTTTAAAAAATTAAAAGAAAAAAAAAAAGATTTTCTTTCTCTTTCCTCTGCCCCTCTCCTCCACTGGTGTGGTGTCTCTCTCTCAAATTAAAAAAAAAAAAATGATTTCAAAAAAGACTTATGTAACAACTGATTATAGTAAAGCTGGTCTGTATTAGATAATGACTTAAAAATAAGGAATATTATGAAGGATAGGGAAGAACATTTCATATATTCTCTATGAAAGAGCCAAGGGCAAAGAATAGTCAAGACACATTCTCTTGAAGGAAAAGAACATGGCAGTTATACAGAAAATATGAAATTATGCTAAATGTCTTCAGTAATTAGACTGATGAAAATTAAAATTTGGGCAATACCAAGTGAGGAAGCAGACCAGTGGAAACTCATCTATGCTCGTGGGAAAATCAATTGGTACGACTTTGAAAAACGTTTGGCATAACCTAGCCAAGATGAATAGGTACAAACCTATGACCCTCCAATTTTATGGTTTGTTATGTATTTTGGAGTAACAAACGCGAGCCCTGGGAAATACATACAAGAATGTTCCCAGTGGCATTACTTGCAACACTTCAAAAACAAGCCAGGTGTTGAATCAAGAAAAAAATGGATAAATCTTATATATTCATAAAATAACATACGAACACAGCAGTGAAGACAAGTGAACTACAGCTCAACGTGTAATTATGGATGAGTCTCAAAAACCATATGAAACAAAACAATTACACAACAACCACACAGTATGTTTACATGTATTTGAACTTGAAGAACAGGCGGTTAAATATGTTTAAGGATATACACTTAGTTGATAAAACCCTAAAGAGAAGCAAAGGAACAATTAACCCCAAATTCAGGATCATGTTTAATTCTGGATTGGAAGGATGAGGATATAATCAGAATTGGGGAGGGTGGGCACAGAGGGACCTACTAAAGAATTAGTAATGTTCCATTTTATAACTTTACGGATGGATTCATTGGTTTATTACAGTCCTTTAAATCATACGTAAATATTTTAGGTACTCTAGTGCAGGCATTCTAGTTTGCTGGTTTTTGTTTTTTTTTTTTTTTTTTTCCAAAAAAGGTAGATAGGAGCATCCGGGTGGCTCAGTTGGTTACGGGTCCCACTTGGGCTCAGGTCATGATCTCACAGGTCATCTCACAGCCCGCATCAGGCTCTGTGCTGACAGCTCAGAGCCTGGAGCCCGCTTCAGATTCTGTGTCTCCCTCCCTCTCTGTCCCTCCCCTGCTTGCACTCTCTCTCAAAAATAAATAAACAATAAAAAAAATTAAAAATTAGAAAATAAAAAAGGCAGATGGCAGCAGATGATAGCTACGTTGTGGTTTAGACTGTCACAGCACCACATTGTACACCTGAAACCCCTAACATAGTGCGTCAACTGCACTTCAGTTGAAGAAGCAGCTACACTTGTGATGAGCATAGCCTACATAACATGTTCAATCACTATGTTGTACTCCTGAAATTCACGTGTTATGTATCAACTATAATTTTTTTCAAAAAAAGAGGAAGACGAAAAGGGAGTTTGATAGATTCCCGGAAATGTTCTAAATAATATTAGACTACAACCTCACTTATCTGTCCAAGAATTAAGAATGTCCTTACTGGGGCGCCTGGGTGGCTCAGTCGGTTGGGCGTCCGACTTTGGCTCAGGTCATGATCTCGCGGTCTGTGAGTTCGAGTCCCGCGTCGGGCTCTGTGCTGACAGCTCAGAGCCTGGAGCCTGTTTCAGGTTCTGTGTCTCCCTCTCTCTCTCTCCGACCTTCCTCCATTCATGCTCTGTCTCTGTGTCTCAAAAATGAATAAACGTTTAAAAAAAAACTTTTTTAATAAAAAAAAATTGTCCTTACTGTTCCCAACAGTTTACTAGATACTAAATCCAAATAATAAAGGAGAACTAAACAACTACTCCTGTCAAAACCTGTTCGAAGCAGTATCCTCTTTAGAATCTTAGAATTAGATGGAAGTATTTGAAGATCTGTATGTATTAATATGTATTTCTGGGAAAACTCTTACTAATTACCAAGTGAAAAGAACCTATTTCTTCTTGCAGGCGCCTGGGTGGCTCAGTGGGTTGAGTGTCCAACTTATGGTTTCATCTCAGGTCATGACCCAAGGATTGTGGGATTGAGCCCTCCATCAGGCTCTGTGCTGAGCGTGCAGCCTGCTTGGAATTAATCCTCTCTCTCTCTCTCTCTCTCTCTCTCTCTCTCTCTCTCTCTCTCTCCCCCTCCCTCCCTCCCTCCCTCCCTCCCTCTCACCCTCTCTTTCTCTAAAATACATTTTTTTAAAAAAATTCACAGAAAAGAAATATTAAAGAAATGGGCATTTCCTCATTTCTTCATGAAATTTTAGAACACTGGAAACAAACAGAAAATTCTAAAAGCTTCCAAAGAGGGGTAGAGTAGTTTGCACTCACAGGATTAAGAATTAGAAAGGCATGGAACTTTTCAACAGCAACACTGGAAGCTATTAGGAAATGTAGCAGTGCCTCTAAGATTCAGAATGAGAAGGACTTCCAACCTAGAGTACTAAAACTAGCTAAACTACCCAAACACAAGTGTGGGGTTTGGAGTATAAATATATGCATAATCTTCTGCATTAGTAAATGAACCAAGAGGATGGCATTAGATCCAGCAAGCGGGAGCTACAACACAGGAGGGAAGAAATGGGAATACCCAGGATGAATGTGAGGGAAGATCCCAGGATCCCAGGTGCCTACAGGACAAGTAGTTCATACTGGATCAGGTCAGAAGACATCAGGACAGACCCATTCAAGAAAATGAAAATGCTGGGGTATCTTGTAGGTCCAAATGAAGGATTGGAGGTTTAAACGTTTGGGAGAATTTGAAGATGAACTAACTATATACAAAAAACTAAGCAAATGGCTATACCTTCTTTAATAAATATTTTAAAAGGTGGGGGGTGCCTGGGTGGTTCAATTGGTTGAGCATCTGACTTTGGCTCAGTTTATGATCTCACAGTTCACGAGTTCGAGCCCCATGTCAGGCTCTGTGCTGACAGCTCAGAGCCCGAAGCCTGGTTCAGATTCTTTGTCTCCCTCTCTCTGACCCTCCCCCGTTCATGCTCTGTCTCTCTGTCTCAAAAATAAATAAACGTTAAAAAAAAAATTAAAAAAAAAAATGGGCGCCTGGGTGGCGCAGTCGGTTAAGCGTCCGACTTCAACCAGGTCACGATCTCGCGGTCCGTGAGTTTGAGCCCCGCATCGGGCTCTGGGCTGATGGCTCAGAGCCTGGAGCCTGTTTCTGATTCTGTGTCTCCCTCTCTCTCTGCCCCTCCCCCGTTCATGCTCTGTCTCTCTCTGTCCCAAAAATAAATAAAAACGTTGAAAAAAAAAATTAAAAAAAAAAAAAAAGTTGTACAGGGAGGGAAAGTGTTAATTTACTACAAGGTTTAGCTCTGCACAGCATTTATATAGTCATGATAATAAAAACACATAATGTAAAAATTATTGCTCTAACCAGAACTACACATGTAGCAAGGAATTCTACATGTGAAGGATGCCACAAGAGCAAGAGGATGAAAGAAATAAACACTCATGCTACATAACATGAATCCAAGAGGTGGGTAAAGACTTAGAAGATAAAACTGGGGGACGGGGAGAATTATTAAACGTGCATCCAAATTCACAGACACTAAACATTCATTCCACTCACTTGGGAAAATATTTGGCATGATCTTCTAATGGGTCATCACCTTCCTTCCAGTTCTCCATACATCCTCCGCAGAAGAAACACTGGACGATGTCCTTCCTGCCTAAAAGTAAGGAAATTCCATCCACTTGTATGTGCATTTGTCAAGTGCCACAGATAACAATCACGAAGCCTTTATGAGCAAGCAAAACGCTCTTCGCATTTCCAATCGGATTTTGCGACAGAGTCACAGTTGGGGTCACCAGCAAGGTGATATTCTATGTAGGACTCTTCTCTTGGCCAACAGAGTAATCAACTAATGAACCAAATGCTCCTAAGGTACCAGGCACTTTGATGAACACCCTCTCCCTGTCCCATTCTCCTTTAATGGAGAGAGAGATTTGCAAATCAGAATGTGGAATTATAGCTCCTCGAGGCAAGAGATTTTTGTCCGTTTTGCTCACTCATGAAGCTCACTGACCTAGAAAAATACCTAGCACTTCTTATTAAACACTCAATAAGTACTTGTTTAAGGAATAGGACAGAAAGAATGTATTTGGAGCTCAAGGGGAAAAATCTTTGAGGAAATGTAGCAGCCCGTATATAAGTAAATTCATGAAGAATCAAGTGCCTCTTACTACATGATTCCCTGGTTTATTTCACTACAAGCAGCATCAAGTCGCCTTACGAGATTATTTCTCTGAAAGGAAATTAGTATTAGAACCCACCAAATGATTGAAATAGAAATGGAACATCCATCATCTTCCTTCTACTCTTGGACCCTTGTAGGCACCGCAAAGCTAGGGCAGAAGAAAATCCCCCCCCCCCCTTTGTATCTGGACAAAACTACAAGGTCTTAGAGATTGCAAAATCCTAAAAGGGTCAGAGGACTCAGATTTGTGGGGAGAGCTGGAGGTTTGAAAAGGAAGAGGGTGAGGACACTGGGCAGAGGATCTTTGAGGACACTGGCAAGAGAAAGAATAGAGTATGGAGAAAGCGGGGCTGGGTGGGGGCGGGGGGGGGAATGTCTTTTTAAATGCTTAAGAATGTGAGGCATTAAGATTTTTCTGTACTAGGCACCTGGGTGGCTCAGTCGATTGAGCCTCTGTTCCACTCAGGTCATGATCTCACTGTTCACGAGTTCGAGCCCCACGTCAGGCTCAGGGCCGACAGCTCAGACACTGGACCTGCTTCAGATTCTGTGTCTCCCACTTTCTCAAAAATAAATAATTTTTTTTTAATGTGCAATCTTAAAAATTTTTTTTTTGTACCAATGGAATAGGTCTGCTAAAGTGACCATAGCATTCCCGTACCCCACAACGCCCTGTAATATTTCTGATACCTACTTGACTGCTCAGCACGAGATCTGCATGGACCTCTGCTATCATCACTCCATGTGTGTGTTTGGTCTAAAGAAGGACAGCAAGGGGCACCTGGCTGGCTCAGTTGGTAGAGCCTGCACCTCATGTTGTGAGTTCAAGCCCCACAATGGGCCTAGAGGTCACTTAAAAAAAAAAAAAAAAAGGCAATGGCCAGCAAGATACCTAGGAAGGGCACACTATCTTTTCTCTGATCACCTTGCTGTACTCATACAGATATTTTGCTGAGGAAAACCAACCCACTCTGGATTACAGAGTGGAGCTGCCTGAGGACCAACAACTAAACAGAGAACATTACCAACTGACAGAAGATGCTACATGGTCGGAAATCATAAAGAAGAACTTCCTGGGAGAGCCTAGGTGGCTCAGTCGGAAGAATATGTGACTCATGATTGTGGGTGGTGAGGTTGAGCCCCATGTTGGGTGTAGAGATGACTAAAAAAATCAACTTTAATTAAAAAAAAAAAAAACTTACCTAAAACACAAGAATTGCCTGATGTTCTCTTCCAAATAGAGTATGGCAAAGGCTGCTATCCACACTCCCAGTATCTCTCTTTCTTCCATGGTAACAGAAACCCCCCTTTTTGCTAGTCATCCAGGAAAAAGAATGAACGTCCTAGCTCCTTTTATAGGTAGGTATGGCCACATGACTACTAAATTCAGTTTACAGAGATAGAAGCAGAAGGGAAGTACAAAGGTCATGTGACAGTTTCCAGGGAAGCCAAGGTTGGTAGGGGGTGAGGGTTGGAGAATAATGTATAGAAAGTAAAAGGCATTGTAGGAGCACCTGGGCGGCTCAGTCACTTAAGCATCCGACTCTTGGTTTTGGCTCAGGTCATGATCTCATGGTTCACGGTTCAAGCCCCATGTGGGGCTCTGCACTAACAGTGTAGAGCCTGCTTGAGATTCTCTCTCTCCCTCTCTCTCTCTGCCCCTCTCCTGTGAGCGCTCTCTCTCTCTCTCAAAATAATAAACATTTAAAAAAGAAAAGCAGAGACTGTTGAGTCTAGATAAACACAAGTCCAGGACCATAAGGTATAAATGGAGTTTAAGTGGACATAAGAAAGAGCAAGACCAGAGCTTGGCAGAAACTAGCGACTCACCTGTATAGAGAAGACCTGCTCTGACCAGAGCTGAAACTCCTGCAGGGAATGCATGGGGCCAGCTCTTAAAAGAATCCAGTCGTAGTCCTTCATTAGCAAAGATGCTGTCATTGCAATACGCTTGAAAAAAAAAGGCATACGGGGAGATCAGCAAGCTTTGAGATTCCAACTATCAGTGTTCAAATTACCCCTTTGTATCTAGAGATGGAATATGGATGCATTGTGTTTTGCTTCAGTGTAATTGGAGGAGGGGTTGGAAAAGATGGAATAGTTACGATGAAGCAAGACTGACCACATGTCGAAGCGCTGAAGCACTGGTAGATATGTGGTGGCTAAATACTACCGTCTCATTTCTGCGTAGGTTAACATTTTTCGATAATAAAACATTTCAAAAGGATCTCTTCGTCATCTACTGAGGAAGTTTTGGGGTGATGGCGGGGGGGTCCAGAACCGATGGCCAAAAAAGGATTCTTGAAGGCACCTTTGGTGCAAAAAGGGGATTTCATTAAAATACGGGGACAGGACCCATGGGCAGGAAGAGCTTCATGGGGTCGTGAGGGGTAACTCATTATATACCGTCATGTTAGGAGGGGGTCAGGGATAGACTAAATCTCTAAGGTATTTTGAAAGCAAGATTTCCAGGACCTTGAGGGGCTAGCTGTTGCTAGGGAAATGCCAGTTATTAATATTTAATAAAACCTCAATCATGAGACCCTGCAGATGCATATCAGGGGGGCCATAAGCTTGGAGGATGATTGCCAGCATACATCTTGGGGCAGTTGAGGTAAAGGAAGTAGACTTACAGGATCCTCGAGATTGAGATAATGTTAGACTAAGATTCCCTTTTGCCCCCAGCAAAGTGTCATCATCAGACAGCTGAGCTCCGAGGAGGTCAGTCTGCCGGTTTCAAGGACTTGCCAGTGGGCTATAGGCAGTAAGGGAACTCAATTTTTCATTTGCCTTAGTTTCCACATCACCATGGCAAGCATTTATACCCCTTTCGTCTGTCCTCTAACATAACTAACCTATGTTAATTTGGTTCTGCGTGTTTAAGATGAAAGCTTGCCTTGGTGTTTTTTGTTTTTTGTTTTTTTTTTAACATTTATTTATTTTTGGGACAGAGAGAGAGCATGAACGGGGGAGGGGCAGAGAGGGAGACACAGAATCGGAAGCAGGCTCCAGGCTCTGAGCCATGAGCCCAGAGTCCGACGCGGGGCTCGAACTCACAGACCGCGAGATCATGACCTGAGCTGAAGTCGGACACTTAACCGACTGAGCCATTCAGGCGCCCCCCCTTGGTGTTGTTTAAACACAGGAGTGTCCGAGGAATATCACATATCACCCACCTGGGGGTCGGGGGGTGTAGGTGCCAGCCTGTGTTTTGCCCTCAGCTCGCCCCAGGCTCCCTCATCAACTACCATCAAAATAAAACAAGACAGTGCTAGAGGAGATTCCCCTTTTCCCCAGCTTAGCGTCAAGATTCGAGAATATCAAGTTTTCCTTGTTATCTCCCTTAAGAGCAGGCAGGATACCCTTTGGGGTATCCACTCTGTGAGGTAGTCTCCACTGGACTTCTCACCTTGGGCTGGGCCTGGGGTTGCATTCCTGTCTTCTTTCTGTACCCTGTGAGGACTTGAAAACTAACCTATGGGGGCGCCGGGGTGGTTCAGTGGGTTAAGTGTCTGACTTCAGCTCAGGTCATGATCTCACAGTCCGTGAGTTCCAGCCCCTCATCAGGCTCTGTGCTGACAGCTCAGAGCCTGGAGCATGCTTCAGATTCTGTGTCTCCCTCTTGCTGCCCCTCCTCCACTCATACTCTCTGTATCTCAAAAAGAAATAAAAACATTTTTGAAAAATTAAAAAAAAAAAGAAAACTAACCTATGTTAATTTGGTTCTGCGTATTTAAGATGAAAGCTTGCCTTGGTGTTCTACCTTTGAACACAGGATCCTGCCATTAACTTCGTTTTTAATCTGAATATTACTTAGTATTTTGGAAAAACCCATCTTTTCCTACGTGTCCATTGCTCTCACACAACTATCGCACTCACAACCCTTCTGACACCAGATGTGTGAGGGTCCTACGCCCGCCCCCTGAAGCCATTCTCAGACACCAGCTGGGTGTCCTACAATTTACCCAAATCTAACTCTACCAGAGATATGTCAGATCCCACAGGTTAAGGGCTCAGCCACACAAGACTGCTCCCACACCACTTTATTTGCTAGAGTGGCTCACAGAACTCAGGGAAACACTTACTTACCACTTTCTTTAAGGGGATGATAAAGGATACACATGGACAACCAGATGAAGACATACATAGGCCCAGTGTGTATGTGTGTGTGGGAAGCTTCTGTACAGAAGCTTCTGTCCAGCGGGGAGTTGACTGTGGGTGTATTCTCTCCCCGGGAAGCTCTCTGAACACTATACTACTGGGCTATTTAAGGAGGCTTCCTCATGTAAGCCTGATTGATCATTACCTCCACTTTCAGCCCCCTCCTCTCTCTCTCTGAAGAATGGGAGGAAGGGCTGAAAATTCCAAGCTTCTAAAGGTGGTTTGGCCTTCCTAATGAGCAGCCCCCATCCAGGATCCCACCCACTGCATCCAAGAGCCACCCACCTCATTAGAACAAAAGATCCTCTAAGTGCTGTGATCACTTAGAAATTCTTTTTTTTTTTTTTATGTTTATTTATTTTTGAGAGACAGAGACAGACAGACAGAGCATGAGCAGGGGAGGGGTAAGAAGAGAAGGAGACACAGAATCCAGGCTCCAAGCTGTCAGCACAGAGCCCAGATGCGGGGCTCAAACTCACAGAGAACCTGACCGGAGCAGAAGTAGGACATTTAACTGAGCCATCCAAGTGCCCCTGATCACTTAGGAATTCTTAAGGGTTTTAGGCGCTAGGTGCCAGGAACTGGGGGAGTTTATGTATTTTCTATTATCTCACACCTAATTTCTTAACACTGATCCATTTAAGAACATATTCAGAAGTGTTTTATCCAGAAAATTTAGGACATTGTTCTAAAGAAAGTGTCGAAGACCTAACTCTGTCATATGCTGATTTATGCAAAAAAAAAAAAAAAAAAAAAAAAAAAAAAAAAAAACCAAAGTCATTCCAGGGGCACCTGGGTGGCTCAGTAGGTTAAGTGTCTGACTTCAGCTTGGGTCATGATCTCACAGCTCCTGAGTTCAAGCCTCGCATCAGGCTCTGTGCTGACAGCCCAAAGTGGAGCCTGCTTCCGGTTCTGTGTATCCCTCTCTCTGCCCCTCCCCTGCCTGCACTCTGTCTCACTCACTCAAAAATAAACATTAAAAAACAAACAAAAAAACTAAGTCACTCCCGAAGACTAGAAATCTCTTATGAAAATAGTTTTTTGGTTTTTTTTTTTTTTTATTATTATTACACCATGGGGCGCCTGGGTGGCTCAGCTGATTAAGCTTCTGACTTGGGATCAGGTCATGATCTCGTGGTCTGTGGGTATGAGCCCCACGTTGGGCTCTGTGCTGACAGCTCAGAGCCTGGAGCCTGCTTCAGATTCTGTGTCTCCCTCTGTCTCTCAAAAATAAACATTAAAAAAATTATTATGACACCACAATGTGAGGAAGAGAATGAAAAAAAAAAAGATGACAAAAAAAAAAAAAAAGCAAAGAAAGAAATAAGCAAAGCCTTTGGGATATTACCTGACACCATAGGTAACTCTCTCTTGACCCAGGAATTCACAAAATGTTCCCCCTGAAGAAAATTAAAATTCAAGTTATCCACTATTTGACTTAGACAATACAGTGATCTATGAATCACAAGTGGTAAGAACTCTCCTTCCCCCGCCCCCCCCCCCATAGTTTCATTGGGTTGCGGCAGGTTTGTGGGATCATTCCTAATTTCCATCTCTATTGATGTTGGAATTTTTTAATGCAGTGCAAAAAACAAAAACAAAAAAAAACACCTGTGAGTGTTTATAGCCAACAGGGAGCCTTCTCAGGGTCATGTTTTCCAAAGATCCAGTTCAAAATCAGAGTTATATTAACATTGCACAGATGTACTTTGACTAATGAGGCAGTATAAGCTATATGGAGGAAAACGGATTCAGTGAGGTGGTTAGGTGTTAAGTAACCAATCCTGAAACTACACCCAGATTTCTTTCTGAGCAAACACTCCTCCTCCCTTTCAGGCCATCTTCTTTCCAGGGCTCTCACCTTCTGAGTCCCCTTAGCCAATCCACTCTTTTCTTGTTTAAGCCAATTCGGGAAGTGACCGGCACTAGGGAATCCTTACTAATAGAGTATAAAGTAACCAGCTGGGAGGCAGCAGCTCTGAGGCCAGCTGGGCTGGGGGTACCAGGTGTGAATATCTTATGCAGGCATTCAGGTGGGGGCAGCCATCGGAAGCGGAAGTGGGGTGGGGGTGGGGGTGAGGGTGACTCCAGTCAAAGAGGGTAAGACTGGCTGTAGTTCAGCAAGACAATGTGGTTTGCTGCAGTCAACCAGAAGAGAGGTAGGAGAAATGAAAGAAGGGAAGAAAAAACAAATGGAGCCGATGACAAAAAAAAAATGCCCCCCCCCCCCCCCCCCCCCCCCGCCCCGCTTCTAATTCACAAAGTATCAGGTAACCAAAAGCCAACTTGAGAAAATATCTGCTGTTATAAATTACCGTGACACCAACAAATCCCTTGTAGCTTTGGATATACTGTGCAATTTCCTCTGAGGATTTCTTACTTTGAAGAAATTCACATCTGTAATTGGTAAACAAGAGTAAACATCTCTCTCTCAAAAGTAAAAATAAACATTAAAAAAAAAAAAAAAGAATCCAGCACTTAACCAAGTGAGCCACCCAGGTGCCCCAACTGTTCTACTTTTGTTTAAAATTTTCAACATCAGGGGCTCCTGGGTGGCTCAGTTGGTTAAGCATCCAATTCTTGGTTTGGGCTCGGGTCATGATCTCATGGTTCATAGGTTCAAGCCCCACATCGGGTTGTGTGCTGATGGCAGGGAGCCTGCTTGGGATTCTGTCTCTCTGTCTCTCTCTGCCCCTCCCCTGCTCGCTATCTACCTCTCTCTCAAAAATAAATAAAAAAACGTTAACATTTTTCAACATCAAAGTTAAAAAAAGGTTTAAGCAATAAATCCATATTTGGGAGATGTAAAGTCGTGTAGAAAATACTACTCAACATAGCATTAAAGATAATTGAAACATACTTCATTTTCTTTTTTTTTTTTTCAACGTTTATTTATTTTTGGGACAGAGAGAGACAGAGCATGAACGGGGGAGGGGCAGAGAGAGAGGGAGACACAGAATCGGAAACAGGCTCCAGGCTCTGAGCCATCCGCCCAGAGCCTGACGCGGGGCTCGAACTCACGGACCGCGAGATCGTGACCTGGCTGAAGTCGGACGCTTCACCGACTACGCCACCCAGGCGCCCCTAAACATACTTCATTTTCTAAGCAGAGAACGAAATGTTGTAATCAAAACTTTTCAGTTTTTGAAATAAAACATTTGCATGAGGTATATATTCAGCAGTACATGTAACCATGTGTAGTAAGATTTTAAACATGGTGTTAGTTTCCAACTTCCTTTATACACTATTTTACATCATCCCCATGCAAATTATTCTTTATTAATTAAGGCAGATCTGGAACTACTTTGCCAAACAGATAGGATTCTGATATAATAAAACCTTTAAGAAGTGGTTTTATAATGGAGCGCTTGGGGAGGCTCAGTTAGTTAATTGTCCAACTCTTGGTTTCGGCTCAGATCATGATCTGAGGGTTGGTGACTTTGAACGCCATGACAGGCTCTGGGCTGTCAGCACAGAATTTTTGGGATTTCTCTCTTCCTCTCTCTACCCCTCCCCTGCTCACATGCGTGACCATGCATGTGCTCTCTCTCAAAGAATAAACATTAAAAAAAGAAGTGATTTTATTTTATTTTTTATTTAATGAGAGAGAGAGTACAAGCAGGGGAGAGGGGCAGAGAGAGAGACAGAGAGAGAATCTTAAGCAGGCTCCACGCTCAGTGTGGAGCCCAATGCGGGGCTCCAACACACAACCCAAGGATCATGACCTGAGCTGAAACCAAGAGATGGCCGCTCAACCGACTGAGCCATCCAGGTGCCCCAAAACGATTTTAAATGATACAATTCACATTTTCCACAAAGTAATCAAGCCTTTCTTGAATAAATTCTGAAATGTTCCAATATCGGATAGGAAACGATCAAGACTGAAGACTCTACTCCAGATGACTTGTCTTTTGCCTTACAACAACAACAACAACAACAACAAACAAAGATAATTACAGGAAAAATATATTTATCTACTTACGTGGGGAACCACTTGGCATGTTCCTTCCAAGGATCGTCTCCCTCTTCCCAGTTTCCTAAACATCCACCACAGGAAAAACACTGCACAGTGTCCCGTTTACCTACATGCAAAGGACACATTTAGATCTCCCAGCAATGGCTCCATGGGGTAGGGCAGAAGACGGGGTAGGGCAGAAGACGAGTTTCCAGGAGCTGACTGCTTGGTGCATGAGCAAAAGGCACTGCTGCATGTCTGTCTGTTCACACCCCCTGCAGGCTGAATCTCTACCCACACACAGCCCTGCTCCCCTAAGGGAGCAGTTAGGGTACCCTACCCCTCAGCCACAGCCCTACTTCACATACAGAACGGTCAGCTGCTCATGCACTTGCCCCAATTCCTTCCAAGGGCTGGTGTTTTGCTCTTTGAGCTCTCAGGGAAGGAGTCAGGAAACCAAGAAACACCAGCACTCATAAAGTAAGGTACCATTAGAAGCTGTAACTTGTAGTTCCACCATGAAGTTTCCGTGGAGACTTAAGCACATTTCTTAAACTCTTTGAGCCTAATAAACTCAACTGTGAGACGTGGGGAAGGGGCAAGTTGTTGGATTAGAATTAAGGCTGAATTTGAACTTAGCATCAAGCACATACTTAGTAAATGATAGCTGCTTTCAAAATTGTCATTCACACTTGTCCTAACATTTATGGCATGGCCAGGAGATTTCAAACATAGTGCAGTTTTCTAGAGTGCAATTCTCCCTATACATTAAAGTTAGCCTTAAAATTAAAGCAAACAACTCCCCCCCTCCCAATACTGCAGCCATTAAAAGAATTAAGGAAAGGGGCGCCTGGGTGGCTCAGTCCGTTAAGCATCTGACTTCGGCTCAGGTCATGATCTCACTGTCTGTGGGTTTGAGGCCCGCGTCAGGCTCTGTGCTGACAGCTTGGAGCCTGGAGCCTGCTTCAGATTCTGTGTCTCCCTCTCTTTGACCCTCCCCCGTTCATGCTCTGTCTCTCTCTGTCTCAAAAATAAACAAACATTAAAAAAAAAAAAAAAAAAGGAATTAAAGATCATAGAAGAACCAGGGAACGGGTAAGAAAACTGTGGTCAGTTTGACTTCGTGATTTATTACGAGGGCAGTGAGAATGCAACCAGCATTGTCTGAGGTCCAAATTTAAGGAAAAGTAACTTCCTTACTTTATAATACATTTTGCAAATTAACTTGATGCTTTGTACAGTGTGTTCAAGTTACAAGGGTTCAATTTTAATAAAACACACCTTATGCCTCATGTAACTCATTTAACAACTGAGGAGAAGTTCACAGAATGTTCCAATTCCAACATGGGACCCAAACGCAAAACTCCAGAGAAATACTTCAGAAAATGACTTTAAAAAAAATTTTTTTTAACGTTTATTTATTTTTGAGACAGAGAGAGACAGAGCATGAATGGGGGAGGGACAGAGAGCGAGGAGGACACAGAATCGGAAGCAGGCTCCAGGCTCTGAGCCATCAGCCCAGAGACCGACACGGGGCTCGAACTCACAGACTGCAAGATCGTGACCTGAGATGAAGTCGGACGCTTCACCGACTGAACCACCCAGGCGCCCCCAGAAAATGACTTTAAAAATTACCTGTAGGGGCACCTGGGTGGTTCAGTCGGTGAAGCGGCCGACGTCGGCTCAGGTCATGATCTCGCAGTCTGTGAGTTCAAGTCCCGCATAGGGCTCTGTGCTGACAGCTCAGAGCCTGGAGCCTGTTTCAGATTCTGTGTCTCCCTCTCTCTCTGACCCTCCCCCGTTCATGCTCTGTCTCTCTCTGTCTCAAAAATAAATAAACATTAAAAAAAAAAATTACCTGTAAAGACAAAACCAGCAGCTGAGAGGTCCCTCACGGATACCGCTTGCACATAAAATGGCCAGTTCTGGAAGGATTCGAGTCTGGCCCTGTCTTCCTGGTACCTTGCTTTGTCGCCTCTCAGCATGTTCTCTGGATTCTTGACTCTTATATCATACTTGCCAATGTTACCAACATCTTTGCCCAAAAGGAACTCACAACGTGGACGAAACTTCTTGTGAAGTTCTATGGGGAGTCTGTGGATGCTGGCACCAAAGAGGATTAAGCTGCAGCAGAAGCACTGAATCCCAGATTTTACGCCAGTGAAATAAAACCCGGCTGCTGCCATCTCCTGTGGCGTCCATGAGCTGTAGTGCTCATAGGTCACAAAACTCTTCAACCTTTTTGCTTCACTGCGCATGTGTGAGTTAAAGCCTTTCTGCATTTTTTCTCGTTCCTTCTGAAATCCTTCTTCCATTTCTTTGGCGAACTGAACTGCATCTATGCCTAGAAAAGCAGACAGCTCCGGGAGCAAAGCAAAATCAAACTCGGAAATCCTATCCTCCTGGGCCGCCTCCTGGGCCGCCATTTTCTGAAAAGGAAAGAAAAGCAGGTTGATGAACTTCCACCTGAGCAGCTGCAGGTAAGTCACCATTTAGGTCAAAGGCATAAAACAGGGTCTCCCATAGCACCATCATATAACAAGCCACAGCATGCCTGCTTGCATTCTCCACACTCCGGGAGCCTCAGGAGTCTTCTGTTAATCCCTGTTAATTTTCTGTTAAACTTCTGTTAATCCCTGTTAATCTTCTGTTAAACCCAACATGAAGTTGGGTGGTTCCGCTCTGCAAGGTGGGCTTATGCACTTCCCACCCACTCCCGCCTTTACCCGGTTCAGCTGATCAAGAACTTGCCCATCTACCCACATTTCTGCAAAAGCTGCAGCTGAGGATCTTGATTAAGAGCAAGCATGCCCTTCATTTGGCCGGATCCAGCGCAAGGAAGAGCTCCTTTGTCATTAGTGCAGGAAATTTGTCTCCGAGGAGGTTATCCAGGAAGGTCTATCAGACCAGAAGGTTACCAAGGTTTCGACGGAATCGCCCCTTTGTTTCAATTCTCTTTTGCCCTGTACAGTCCCTTTGGTGGCTAGCAGATGAGAGTCACATTATGACCAAAAGAAGTATCTCCCCAACTCTCATTTGCCATCACATCCCTTCCCAGAATGAACAGATCAAACCTTGGTGGGCTCGGCTGCCTGAGGCTCTTACTTTCATTTTTGCCAAAGCAGCCCAAACCCGCCAAGAAATGGTTTTCTTGGAGGACTTCCTCTCTGAGTTTGTGTGAATAGCTTAGCTCTTTGCTCTGGTTCAGGATCTACTACCGGTCCCTCCCTGCTCTGCTTTTCCTCCCATCAATAGTTCTCCTACTTGAAATCAAGCCACTGATGCCTCAGCAGCCAGCCTGGCCTCTGTGGCTTGAACTCTTTGCATTCTTTTCTCATTCTCCCACTTTTCATTCTTTTTTTTTTTTTTTTTTCTCCCAAAGTCTTAGCCATCATTTAAATTTAAAAGAGGAACCACGGGTTTCCAGTATGCAATCACAGTGCCCTGTCTCCAGCCATCACCCAGGGTTGGCTAACTGAAAAAACTCACAAGACTCTACACAGTATAGTTACATAAGGCTTTAACAACAGTGAAAGATAAGATACAAAAATTAAAATTCATGAGGCGCCTGGGTGGCTCGGCCGGTTAAGCGTCTGACCTCCACTCAGGTCATGATCTTGCGGTTGCTGAGTTCGAGCCCCATGTCGGGTTGGCCGCTGTCAGCCTGTCAGCGCAGTTTGCTTTAGATCCTCTGTCTCCCTCACTCCGTCCCTCCCTCACCTGTGCTCTCCCAAAAAATAAATGTTGAAAAAAAAAAAAATTAAAAACAGGTCTACACGAGAGAGGGACTCAGACTCCAGGATCAGTACCTAGGGATTTTTCTCTGTTGCACAGGACATTCTTCATTTTAGGTAATGAACCACCTAGGTAGCTCTTAGAGAAACCATAATCTCATCTGAGGAGGAATCTTAGAGACCCCTCTGGTCCTGTGACCAAAACTAGGCTGCGTGACCGGTCCCAAAACCAGAAACAAGCTGATGCCAGCTGCGCCCCCCCCCCCCGGGCCCCGGCCTGTTTCAGACCCTAGCACACGACTGACTACATTCATCACCACTTTGGACATTTCATTCAGGTTTGGCAAACATGCAGCATCTCGGATCCCTATCTCTCCGGGGGTACGGAAGTACAGGATTGCAAGAGACCAGCTGGTCCGCAGTCGTCCTGTACGTAGACAACAAAGTTCACCGGTCAGTTTTGCTGGTCCCCAGGCTGTTTCTGGGCAGAAGAGACCTCCGAAGCCCTCTCCAGCTTTCCTGTTCTTTTACAGCAAGAGCTAAGAGAGCCAGGGAGGTTCCTGTGTTGTGCAGCTAGGATTCAAACCCATCTGTGTGACCCTAGTGCCTGTCCTCTGGCCTCCCAAGAGACAAACAGGAATGAGAGAAACATGAGAACTGCGAGGTGAGGTGTGGAAGCAAAGCACCATGGTCAGAGAAGGTCATTTACTTACTGAGAGGCTTGTCCGGAGTCCCACTCAGAAGGAAGGAGAGTGTGTGGCTGAGCCTCTGTGCTAGCCCTTTAATGGGAAGCACTGAGAAAACATTTGAGGAACCAAAACTCAAATTGCATAGTTCACTGGGAAGTTACCGGTCAATGTTCCAGGGTTGTGAGTCAACAGGCATTAGGTCAGAACTCGAAAGGAATAATAAAACCTGCCAAGTCCCACAGCAGAAAGTATTTTATTCTAAATAGTTCATGATTAATGAAAGCTTATGATGCTAGTATAAATCTTCTTTCTGGGAAGATGGCATTTTCTACCTTTCTGGTATCTTTGAGGATTTTCTCTTTTATCTTTGGGGTTATAAACATTCTTAGGATATGGTCTAGGTGTGGGTGCTCTTACATTCATTGCCCTGAGCACCCAGCGGGCTTTTTCATTCGGAACAGCTGGAGCTCCCAACAGCCCTGGGCGATTATCTTTAATTTCCTAACTTCCTACTGTTTTTCTCTTTTCACTCTGCCTGGTATCCCTATTCAGTTGGAAATCTAAGTCTTAACTTTCTTTTCCCTCAAACATTCTCTTACCAGTTTGCTCTACTTCCTGGAGATTTCGTCTCCTATATTCTTTCAATTCTCCCACAACAATCCTTAGTGTCAGCCATTCTACTTCTATTTCCCTACAGGTCTTTCTTGTGGTGACGGTTCCTTGTTTTCACATCTAATTTATTAAACCAATGCGATCCTTTTGAGTCTCTTCTCTGATACTATCAAATGACAAAACTAAAACAATCTAGTAACAAGTTTGATGTCCTTTATTCAAGGGAACAGAATCCACGTATGGGGGAGTACAGGACCTTACAAGCAGCTAGCGTGCTCTGCCCGAGGGATTTTGCGCTGGCGCCAGCTTTATAGAGAAGAGTTAACACGGAAACAGTATGACTGGCTAGGAGGTCGACGCTTCCCTTGTAAGGCTGGCAGGCTCTGTTTTCTACAGTGAGCTAAAGTAGCTAAAGCTGAGTTGAAGGATTGTGACTGGTATCGTTAGGCTTCCTTGACAGGTGTTTCCTGTAAGTGCAGGCTGACTTAGGCTTTGTTGTTGTTTGTTTGTTTCATGTTTTTATTTATTTTTGAGAGAGAGCACAAGAGAGGGGAGGAGCAGGGGAACAAAGGATCCGAAGCAGGCTCTGTGCCGACAACACGAAGCCCAATGCGGGGCTAGAACTCACAAACTGTGCACCAAAGAGGGATCCTCAACCAACTGAGCCACCCAGCTGCCCCTGACTTACGTTTAGATTTGTGACTTGGCCTGGGCCCCTGGGGTCATCTCCATTTTGTGGGTCCCTGTCTACAAATTAACTTTATCAATACTGATGTTTAAGTCCATCTGTCTCCTGCATTATCTGTTTCCTCCAAGGTTCTTACCATTTATCTTGGTGTCTATTTTTCACATCATCAGCTTTCCTCAAATGTATCCTGGTCTTCGGTTTCACATTTAAGAATGAAGCAAATTAGGGGCGCCTGGGTGGCTCAGTCGGTTAAGCGTCCGACTTCAGCTCAGGTCACGATCTCGCGGTCTGTGAGTTCGAGCCCCGCATCGGGCTCTGGGCTGATGGCTCGGAGCCTGGAGCCTGCTTCTGATTCTGTGTCTCCTTCTCTCTCTGCCCCTCCCCCGTTCATGCTCTGTCTCTGTCTCAAAAATAAATAAACGTTAAAAAATTTAAAAAAAAAAAAAGAATGAAGCAAATTAAATTCTGATTGGTCAGAGTTAGGGTTAAAAAAATCCAATTAAGTCACATGAGTGTGATTTGAACCTAAGCCCTTTACTTTATGGAGAACAGACTGGAAAACCAAGATTTACCCCAGCCAAGCCAGCCTTAAATGTCAGAGAAACCCCTCAGAAAATGATTTCCAGTTACCTGTAGGGACAGAGCTAGCAGCTAGCTGAAAGAAAGCTCACTTGAGATGTTCCTTGAGAATCAAATGGTCGGTTCTGGAAGGATTCTTTGGGGGTGCCAGTGCCCACACTAACTCCTCAAAGTTCATTGAAACAGTTTTTTCTCTGTTTTTTAAGAGAAGAATCTGATTTTTTGCCTTGGGGCTAACACCTTCCTACAAATAACCGAATGGTGCAGTAGAGGGAGCTGGCCTTTAAATTGGTCCCTCGACATTCAGCCCTTCCTGTCATTCCTGCCCTTCTCACCTGGCAATTTGGGTCCCCAGTCTTCTTTGCAGGGGACATACTCTCCCACAGGTTATGGGTACATTCAGGCTGTGGTTTTCTTCGGCCTATTCATTGATTACTACAGCGGTGTGCTGTTCCCAAGGGAACTCCCAGTGGCCTTCCCACCTTCCAAAAATTTGTTAAAATATTCTGTGCACGGATGGTCCCCTCCTGCTTTCTTAATTTTGGAGGGTTTATACTTTTTAACATCATTTCAGCAAGACTGTGTAACTATTACCAATAATGGGCAATTTACTAGGGTCTAAAATAAATAGGTCTATTAAGTAGGTAATTTAACAGGTAAATTTATTAAGGTCTAGTACTTGCCTGGCACAGCTCTAAGTGTGTTAGATGTGTCCATCCAATCCCTTGAACAGTCCAAAGGAAGTAGGTATGATTATGATCTCCATTTTACAGACGGGATAACTCAGGCACATAGGGGTTCAGATGAATCAGATAGTCTGGCTATGGAGTCTGCACTTTTAACTGCTATGTTGTGCTGCCATAAGGCTAGATTTTAGGGAAAGGCAAACCTAGGTAATCCAGAAAGCTCATTCCCTACCCTTTTTGGTAGTTGAGCAAATTGCTGAGTTAGGGAGGCTTTTGTTACCCGCATCATTGGAATGTGAACTCACTGGCTAAGCTCTGATCCAACAAGGTCAGTTTCCCAGCTAAGAAGCAATCATTGTTGACTAGATGACCGGGTATTCACCAGCCCCTCCTCGCTTTTCTAATAGCATGTATAATGTTACAGGGACAGTGCTCTTTTGAAGCACTTTCCGTGGTGCATCCCGCTGTTGTTGAACCAACAGTTCCTCTTATAGGTAGTCCAGAGGTCGGTGGAACCTGTCCACACCGCTGACACTTCTGCCTATAAAACTTTCCCCAATCGACCTTACTGTTCATCTATAATGTTGTGTGCGTCTTGCCCAATGCACATTACATTTATTGTAGCATCTTATAGATTTTGTTGCCTCTATGGACTGGATTTTTTTTTTTAACTTAAAATTCTATCTTCAAAATATTTATTGGTGATGTACAGGACTCTTTCTGGTCTGTTTTAAAGATATGAATGTAATGGGGCGCCTGCGTGGCTCAGTCGGTTAAGTGTCCAACTTCAACTCAGGTCACGATCTCACAGTTTGTGACCCGCATCGGGCTCTGTGCTGACAGCTCAGAGCCTGGAGCCTGTTCGGATTCTGTGTCTCCCTCTTTTTCTGCCCCTTCCCTGCTCACACTCTCTCTCTTTCTCTCTCAAAAATAAATAAACGTTAAAAAAACCTTTTTTTTTTTTTTAATGTATGAGTGTAAATCCTCTTGTATATTGGAAGTAGATATTTGTATCTTCTCAACATGATGACACTTTGGTCTTTTACAGTCATTTCATTGTCTTGTCACATGGATTATATGCTTCAATATTATATTGCTTTATTTATTTAAAAAAAATTTTTTTTAACGTTTATTTTTGAGACAGAGAGAGACAGAGCATGAACGAGGGAGGGTCAGAGAGAGGGAGACACAGAATCTGAAACAGGCTCCAGGCTCTGAGCTGTCAGCACAGAGCCCGATGCGGGGTTCGAACTCACGGACCGCGAGATCATGACCTGAGCCGAAGTCGGCTGCTCAACCGACTGAGCCACCCAGGCACCCCAATATTATGTTGCTTTAAAACAGTGATAATAGATATCCTATCTTACTTTTTATAAGATTCTTTTTAAGTTTATTTATTTGAGAGAGAGAGGGGAAGGACAGAGAGAGAGGGAGAGAGAATCCCAAAGACTGCTCCACATCGTCAGCCCAGATGCAGGGCTCGAATCCATCAACCGTGAGATCGTGACCTGAGCCGAAATCAAGAGTCCCTCAACTGACTGAGCCACCCAGGCACCCCACCCTTATTCTTGACTTCACTAGGAATTCTTCTAAACTTTCACCCTTAAGAATATTTGATGTGGGGGGTGCCTGGGTGGCTCAGTTGATTGAGTGTCTGACTTCGCCTCAGATCATGATCTCATGGTTTGTGGGTTTGAGCCCCGCATCAGGGTCTGTGCTGACAGCTTAGAGTCTGGAGCCTGCTTTGGATTCTGTGTCTCTCTCCCTCTCTGCCCCTCCCCCGCTCACACTCTGTCTCTCTCTCTCAAAAATGAATGTGTTAAAAAAAAAAAAAGAATATTTGATGTGGATTTTTAGTGGATATCCCTTATCAGTTGAAAGAAGTCCCCATTTACTCCCAGCGGCACTGAACTCTACATAGCCTTAAAAGTTAGTAGAATTCTATTATTAGGACCTACCTGTTTTTAAGCTCTGTGCACGTTTACAATATGGTGAGAGGCAGTGCTTTTCCTACTTTAGCATTTATCACAGCCACCCGGAGGATTTGCTGAGACACAGATGTCTAGGCCCATTCCCAACACTGGTGACAGGCCTGAGAATATGCCTGTCTATAGTTCCCAGATGATGCTCATGCTACTAGTCCAGGAACCACCCTTAGAATCATTGATTATAGAGGTCCTTGAAACATCCGTCTTCCTCCAAAGAGTCGATTCTTAATACCTAAAATTGGAACTGAATTATCCCAAGAGTGGCACATCTCAGGAAAGTCAGATACCTGAAAATTAAAAGATTATCTGCCCTTACGGTAAGATAGAGACAGGCCAGTAGATAAGTGTTATTTAGCCTGTGTGGCTTTTGAAAAATTATTTTAATTCTAATACAGTTAACATAGCGTTTTATTAGTTTCAGGTGTACAAGTAGCGATTCAACAATTCTATACATCATATAGCCTGTGCGCTTTTTAAAAATTAGATGTTGGGGGCGCCTGGGTGGCGCAGTCGGTTAAGCGGCCGACTTCAGCCAGGTCACGATCTCGCGGTCCGTGAGTTCGAGCCCCGCGTCAGGCTCTGGGCTGATGGCTCAGAGCCTGGAGCCTGTTTCCGATTCTGTGTCTCCCTCTCTCTCTGCCCCTCCCCTGTTCATGCTCTGTCTCTCTCTGTCCCAAAAATAAATAAACGTTGAAAAAAAAATAAAAAAAAATTAGATGTCAACACTTAAAACTTAGGAGAACTCATTATTAGCACTTTCACACTGACTTCTTCATAGCTCTGCCTCTTAGGCTGGTAGGTCCACTGATCCACAGGGTTAGAGTTTGTGTCCTTTTTTTGGTGTCTACGTCCTAATGCCTACGATCCCATCAGGTAGGCAGCAGGTGTACAAGGTTTATTTAGAGAACTTATAAATCAAGAAGCTGTGTATTATTTCCAGGGCCCTGACCCGAGGTGTGACTCAAATAGCAATTTAGTCAAGTGAAATAAAGAATTTAAGTCCCATGAAAACCCCAGGAGAGTCCCCAGTCAACCTCATAACTGGAGGCCCCAGAGATTAGAGAACATGGAAAGAATATAATGAACCCTCTATTCTTATAAAACCAGATCCAAAGAGGGTATTAGGACACTCCTAAGACTATTTCCCAAAAGTGTGCCAATGTCTTCTGACCCCTTCTTCCTTGCTAGGTTCCCGGAACTCAAACTTCTCACCCTTTCTCATGAACTCTTGCACCCACTAAAGGCCTTAAGATTCTACCACCCCACTTTCTGTCAATCTGGACATACCCTATGTCACCACCATGAAACCATTCCTCTTGTTATGTATTAGCCAATGATTACAGAGATACAGACAGCTGAACACAGATATGGCCGCAAACATGAGGAAGTTACAAAGGATTGAGAAATGTTGCAAAATGTTTATGGTTCTTCTTCTGCCATTCGGAGCATCAGTGGCCCTGTTGTCCCCTCACAGTTTCCACACTGTGAGTACAGCATGTATTCATATATACAGTGGGTCACATACAGTCCTTAAACACAGGACCTACAGGCTTTTCATCTACTCATTTCTTCATCTTGCATAGATATAGTTATCCTCAAGGGTATATTGCCATATGGAAAATGTATTGCTTGAACCCATGACCCAAATAAAATTTTATTCCAGTTCCCTTCCAACCTCCAGCTCCATACTTCCTACCTCATTTGATGAACATGACTGCTTTTGCGTTATTATTCAGGCCCTCAACTAACAGGTAACATTTAACTACATTACTTTATTTTCATTTGCTTCATTACAGTTTCCCAGGATTCCGTAAATTTTATTTTCGAATACTTTGTTTACAGGGCTCAAAAATTTAAACTGTGTAAAAATAGTGAAAAATAATTCTCACTCTCTTCCCTGTGTTTGTCTACTCAGTTCTAGACCCTCACCCCAGGCAAGTATTCTTCCAGTGTTTTATTTATTTTAAGTGTTTATTTTGGAGAGAGAGAGAGAGAGTGACCAGGGGAGGTACAGAGAGGGAGACAGAGGATCTGAAGCAGGCTCCTTGCTGACAGTGGAGAGCCTGATGTGGGGCTCAAATTCATGAACCACGAGATCATGACCCAAGCGGAAGTCAGATACTCGACCAACCGAGCCACCCAGGCACCCCTACTTTTTTTTTTTTTTTTAAGTGTATTTAATTTGAGAGAGAACGCGTGAGTTGGGGAGGGGCAGAGAGAGAGAGGGAAAGTGAATCTGTCAGTGCAGAACCTGATGCAGGGCTTAATCTCACAAACACGAGATCATGACCTGAGCTGAAGTCCGATGCATAACCAACTGAGCCACCCAGGTGCCCCTGTGTGTTATTTTTTAAAGGCCCCTTACTGAGATATCCTTCACATACAACACGACCTACCCATTCAAAGTGTACAATTCATCAGTTTTCAGTAGGTTCACAGAGTTGAACAATCATTACCACCACACAATTCTAGATTATTTTTATCACTCCAGAAAGTAGCTCTATGCCCATTAACATTCACTCATTGCCCTAGCTGTTCACAGCACTCGTTTACAATCTTTACTTTCCTAAGGTGCAGAGAGATATCTCTTCCTTCATTCTTTTTTTTTTTTTTTCGGCCCAACATGGGGCTTGAATTCATAACCCAGAGATCAAATCTCATGCTCTACCTAATGACCCGGCCAGGCATCTTAACGTATATTGTTTTTTGTTTGTTTTTTTAAGTAATCTCTATGCCCACTGTGGGGCTCCTCATTCTTGATCTCAGTAACAGGAGTCTTCTTTTTTTTTTTTTTTTTGGTTAATCTAGCTAAAGATCTCTCAATTTTGTTGAACCAACTTTAGGTTTGTTGATTTTCTCTACGGTTTTCTAGTATTTCTTTGCACTAACACAAATCATCTGAATTTTCCTTCTTCCTGACATAAATAGGAGGTAGTACACTGTGTACTTTGAGCACCAGTATATTCTGAAGGATGTAACTGAGGGAAAATGGTCCTAAATAAATCTGAGATGTAAGAAGAAATGAAGAGCCATGAAACTGGTAAATATGTAATTAGATCTTAATAAACGATGACTGATTAAAACAAATATCGTTTTATGAAACGAAGGAAATAATTATATATACAATGACAATAACATAGAAATGAGGAAGAAGGTAAATGAGGTTTACTGTATTATCTGTGAGGAGCGTAAAGGCCCATATCAACTTTAGATTCTCATGTTACGAATGAGTATTGTACACAAACTTTTTATTTATTTTTGAAAGCGGGGAGACAGCATGAGGGGGGGAGAGGCAGAGAGAGGGAGAGGGAGAGGGGAGAGAGAATCCCAAGCACTCTGCACTGTCAGCAGAGCCCGACACGGGGCTTGATCTCATGAGCCGCGAGATCATGACCTGAGCTGAAATCAAGAGTTGAACACTTAACCGAATGAGCCATCCAGGCGCCCCTGAACACAAACTTCTAACTCCCCTTTACATTCCCGTGGCTGCTTCCTTCTTTCTGGACTCTTGCCTGCCTCCAAACTGAAGTACACCAAGCCTATCTGACCCGAGGTTCCCCCACCTTCCACAGTTACCTGCAATGCCACGCCACTGAGCAGGAGGTTTGGCTTTCTAAGCAGTTGCCGATGGACCAAGTGACAACTCTGTGTGGCAAGCCTTGGCCAACGGGAAATGTGAGACGGAAGAAGTTAGGAAATCACACTGCCCTCTTTCCTCCCTTTGAAGAACTGCTCGGAGGGGCAGTTTCTTCTTATAAACCTCCTGGAGAAGTCACGCACTCTGAGTAAACACTGCATGCTGGGTGACTCTTCACAGCTCATGACCAAGCCTGGCCACTGTGGGAACACATCACATCAGGACTTTCCATTTTCTTCCCTACCCTCACTTCCCTGAATCTATACCTCCTAATACTTTCATTTTCTGCCTCAAGTTCTACTTTCTAGAGGACTCAAGTTGAATAGTGGTGTGTATTGCAAATTCTAGGATAAATGCTAAAAGAATAAAAACAAGTATACGCTTTCCAAATTAGACACGGAAAAACATAACATGGTAAACTGTCAATCCAAAAAAGGACAAGAAAAGAAAAATAAAGATGGAATAGTTTAAACAAATAGCACAAAGTTAGATGGTAAATTTAAATCCAAATATATCAGCAGGCACATTAAGTGTAAATGGACTAAATGTTTCAATTAAAAAACAAAGATTGTCAGGCCAAATAAAAGAGAATATGAAGTAAGGGGTGCCTGGGTGGCTCAGCTGGTTAAATGTGCCACTTGGGCTCAGGTCATGATCTCATGGTTCATGGTTTAGAGCTCCGCATCGGGCTCTGTGCAAACAGCCCGGAGCCTGGAGCCTGCATCGGATTCTGTGTCTCCCTCGCTCCTTGCCCCTCCCCCACTCACACTCTGTCTCTCAAAAATAAATAAACATTTAAAACATTTAAAAAATATATGAAGTAAATCGTAGGCATTTAAAAGTATTTAAAATGGGGGCGCCTGGGTGGCGCAGTTGGTTAAGCGTCCGACTTCAGCCAGGTCACGATCTCGCGGTCCGTGAGTTCGAGCCCCGCGTTAGGCTCTGGGCTGATGGCTCAGAGCCTGGAGCCTGTTTCCGATTCTGTGTCTCCCTCTCTCTCTGCCCCTCCCCCGTTCATGCTCTGTCTCTCTCTGTCCCAAAAATAAATAAAACGTTGAAAAAAAAAATTAATTAAAAGTATTTAAAATGAATCTAATTTTCATAACGAATGCTATGTATTAAAAAGTTTTCTCATTAATTCAATAAAAGAACTGAGAAATCCATACCATTCAGAAAGATCTCTAATGTTAAATAGTTTCCTTCAATATCATAGTATACTGTGAAGTTCCAACACGGAAAGTAAAGACCGGAAGTAAGTCTTAGATCACCATTTCTATTTCTGTAATCTTTTTAAATTTTTATTATTATTATTATTTGAGAAAGAGAGAGCGTGCATGAACAGGGGAAAAGGCAAAGAGGGAGTGAGAGAGAATTTTAAGAGAATTATAAGCCCCCAACTCGGGGCTCGATTCCATAACCCCAGGATCATGACCTGAGCCGAAATTAAGAGTCAGATGCTTAACCAACTGAGCCACCCAGTTGGCGCCCCTATTTCTGCATCTCCAACAAGCCAATATCTTCTCTATAATTGTGACAGAAATTCCTCCTTAAGCCTAACTAAAATATTCACCTTACCCTTACCAAGTATGCACAGGAAATGCAACCATGTAGAGAGATAAAGCAGATAAAAAAAAAGATAGCACTGAATATTCCTTTTATATAAGGTAGCGAGGGTGTATCTCTAACATATGTCTAGTAACTTTTCAAGAGGTGACCACTCATGGCCTTTCTTCTAAATCAGGTGAGGGGGATACAATACTGTGATCATGTTAAGGAATCTCCTAGAAGCTACTGATAACCTCTGTTGACAGAACAGAAGGAAGACAGCAGTTTACCTATAGCTGAAATCTATTTCTGCATAAAGAACAATTTGGGGATAGGCTCAGAGAGTAATAAGACTCATGGGAGAAAGATCTATTACTTTCATTTGGTCACATTATGTCTTCGTGTTTGTGCACACTATTCAAAATGCATATTTCTGGCCTCAGTTCACGATTCTTCCTTCCCTTTGCAGGTGTCGGCGTGGGCGGGGGGCCCCCGCGCAGAGAGAGAGGGAGAGAATCCCAAGCAGGCTCTGTACTGTCAGCGCAGTCCAACACAGGGCTCAGTCCCCTGAATCATGAGATCATGACCTGAGCCAAAACAAGAGTTGAATGCCTAACCAACTGAGCCATGTGGGTGCCCCAAGATTTATTGAATAGACTCTCTAAGGTAGGATTATATCATTTTTACTGATAATGTTTTTCACTAAGAATTGCTTTTATAAAATCATAAATATCACAGTGACAATCTAGAGTAAAGTTTGTAGATTTAAAATAAACATACCTTTGCTATGGAAACCTTAATAATTCTCAACAGGGTATACCATGAAGAGTTCTCCCTATAATGGTACCTCTATACTGAACCTGAAATACAGACCTCTTCATACATTCTCACCTAAGTTTTTCCAGTGAAAACACTGGGAAAGTTAAAGGGGATTTTGTTGAATAATCCCTGGGTATGAACCTGAATGAGGCTAACAGGAATAGACACAACTTTGGCTTCATTAGCCTGAACAAAAAGGTAAACGAGTTTCATATCCAACAGAATGGTGGTATTAGATATACTCCATTAGGTAAAATCCTTTACCAACTATTACAAAGGATGCAGTAGGCTTACCTTATGAAAGTGAAGGAAGACCTTTTCTTTCCCTCCGTGTGAATGTCCCCTTTAGTTAAGCTTTCTGGCTGTGTTATCACAGTAACTGATGAAGGTAGGAATGTCAACTGTTTCTAGGCAACTTTCTCGTGACATAAAGGACTCCTGGCTACTAAACTGTATCTGGACTGAATGCACTATAAATCATCGGATGGGAACCTCAAGCTTTGGGCTCCTCTGAGTGTGGTATCTCTTAAGACTGATATGTCCCTTGTGGGGACCCTGGAAGTTGTACTTAGAGATAGTGGCTCCTTGAGGCCTGTGAAGGATCTCATCACCTTGCACCTAAACTGTTTTGGGTGAACTGCTACAGGACCTCTCGTGCTAAGAAGGACTGCTGGACACTGTCCTACTGGCAGCCCGCTGTTCCCATTTATTATCTCTTTTGAGTATACTGGTGCTACATGTGGTCATGGTAATCTTTTAAGTTTGAATGCTTAAACTTAAAAAGACCCCTTTTGGGGCATCTGGGTGACTCAGTCGGTTGAGCGTCCGACTTCGGCTCAGGTCATGATCTCGCGGCCTAGGAGTTTGAGCCCCATGTCGGGCTCTGTGCGGACAGCTCAGAGCCTGGAGCCTGTTTCAGATTCTGTGTCTCCCTCTCTCTCTGCCCCTTCCCCACTCATGTTCTGTCTCTCTGTCAAAAATAAATAAACATTAAAAAAAAAAAAAAAGGCCCCTTTTGGTCATAGCTATAAATAATTTTAGATGCATAAATTCTGCAATTATATTCTAATTGTTTAGTTAAGCCTAAAGAAACCCCTCAGGTGGGTGTAGCAGTAATAATTTCCTAACTACTGCTTAATTTTCTTTTTTAATTTTTTTAACATTTATTGATTTGAGAGACAGAATGTGGAGAGGGGGAAGGGCAGAGAGAGGAGACACAGAATCCAAAGCAGGCTCCAGGCTCCAAGCTGTCAGCACAGAGCCCGACGCAAGGCCTGAACCCACGAACCGCGATATCATGACCTAAGTCGAAGCTGGACACTTAATCAACTGAGCCACCTAGGCGCCCCTAACTACTGCTTCATGTGAGACGAATCTCAGTGAATTCACACTTATACTTTTCTTTTTACACTAAAATTGAATAAAAATAAACTATAGATTCTTCATTTACTTTAATTATAAGGCAGTAAAACTGTCATATCAATTTAATAATTGTAAATAACTTAAATACAATAATGTATAATGACTGAAAACATTGTTAACTCAAAATAATAGAAAACAAAATTGAGTAAAGTACTATTGAAATCTGGGCATTTCTATGACAAGACATAAATTTTAAAATGTAATAAAATCCTACATTTTCTTTTTTACTTTTTTAAGTTTATTTTATCTTTTAGTAATCCAACATGGGGCTCGGACTCAGAACCTTGAGATCAAGAGTCTCATTCTCTTCCAACGGAACTAGCCAGGTGCTCCAATCCCTTATTTTCTCAGCAAAAAGCTCCTTAAATCATATTTTCCTTTCAAACTGGCCTTCATATTTTAACTGGAACTTCTTTTAAAGGATCATTTCATTTACAGTTGCACATGTCCTTTTAACACATACAATGTGCACTATATGCTGGAATCAAATCCCCGAAGAAGTTGGAATCTTATGAATGCAGCCAGGGCAGCAGTGGAGAGAATCGTGAACAAAAACATCACAGTCCACACAGAAAACATTTTGGCACACAGCACAAACATAGACCTGCAGTGAAAAGAAGAAAAGAGATTTTAAAAAACAGTTTCCCAGAGTTAAGTGCAGCATAGCTAGAAGACATTCACACTGCTTTGCTCTTCCATGTCTTATCAATTTGCTCCACCCACCTACCCATTATTTCCACTGTACTATTTATTCTCAAATCTCGGGTGATTATTTTTCCAAAAAAACCCTATTCCTTATCATCAGAAAATTACTTTGTTTTGACTCATTACAGTCTGTTGTATTGTAAGACACTGTCAATTGCTTCATTTTAGGTAAATGTCTGGGGAAGACACATGAACTTGAAAGCAGGGCTGGTTCCAAATGCTTAGAGTGGTCATTTCTCTGATGCGAATAAAAAGAAAAGCATGGGAGCACCTGGGTGGCTCAGTCGGTTAAGTGTCCGACTCTTGATTTCAGCTCAGGTCATGATCTCACGGATTAAACACCCAGGGCTCTGGGCTGTCATGGCAGAGAATGCTTGGGATCGTCTCTCTCCCTGTCTCTGTTTCTCCCTCAAGATAACTTAATTGATATGAGACAGCTGTCAGTGCAAAGCCTGCTTGGGATTCTCTCTCTCCCTCTCTCCCTCAAAATAAATAAACTTAAAAGAAAAAATCTTAAAAAAAATAAAAAGAAAAGCACAAAACTGTAACACAGATTTAGTTATTGCTAGGGAATGATCTCACAACTGCACAAATTATATTCCCCTTTTATTTAACTACTGAACTACTTAATATGGGAAAAGACACACATAAGATAAAATTTAAAAATCTATAATTCTATCAGTATTACATATAGGGATACTTGTGCCATGGAGTAAAATTACCAAGGCAGCACCATACACAGTTAAAAAAATTACTAAATCTCAAAAAGTATACAAGTAAAGATGTGTTCTTAAAAACAGTCAAATGATGGCACAAAAATAGATGCTAAGATCAATGGAACAGAAGAGAGAACCTGGAAATGGCCCCACAAACGTATGGCCAACTAACCTCTGACAAAGCAGGAAAGAATATCCAATGAATAAAAACAGTCTCTTCAGCAAGTGATGTTGGGAAAACTGGACAGCGACATGCAGAAAAATGAACCTGGCCCACTTTCTTACACCACAGACAAAAATAAACTCAAAATGGATGAAAGGCCTAAATGGAAGACAGGGAGCCATCAAAATCCTTGAGGAGAAAGCAGGCAAAAACCTCTTTGATCTTGGCCACAGCAACTTCTTACTCAACACGTCTCTGGAGGCAAGGGAAATCAAAGGAAAAATGAACTATTGGGACCTCATGAAAATAAAAAGCTTCTGCACAGTGAAGGAAACAATCAGCAAAACTAAAAAGCAACCAACAGAATGGGAGAGGATATATGCAGACAACATAGCAAATAAAGGCTTAGTATCCAAAATCTATAAAGAACTTATCAAACTCAACACCCAAAAAACAAATAATCTGGTGAAGAAATGGGCAAAAGACATGAACAGACACTTCTCCAAAGAAGACATCCAGATGGCCAGCTAACATGAAAAAATGTTCCCTCCACATCACTCATCATCAGGGAAATACAAATCAAAACCACAATGAGATATACCACCTCACACCTGTCAGAATGGCTAACATTAACAACTCAAGCAACAACAGATGTTGTCAAGGATGTGGAGAAAGAGGATCTCTTCTGTATTGTTGGTGGGAATGCAAGCTGGTGCAGCCACTCTGGAAAACAGTACGGAGGTTCCTCAAAAAACTAAAAATAGAACTACCCTATGACCCAGCAATTGTACTACTAGGTATTTATCCAAGGGATACAGGTGTGCTGTTTTGAAGGGACACATGCACCCCAATGTTTATAGCAGCACTATCAATAATAGCCAAAGTATGGAAAGAGCCCAAATGTCCATCGACAGATGAATGGATAAGGAAGATGTGGTATATGTGTGTGTATATATATATATATGATTACTCGGCAATCAAAAAGAAGGAAATCTTGCCATTTGCAACCATGTGGATGGAACTAGAGGGTAATAGGCTAAGTGAAATTAGTTAGAGAAAGACAAATATCAATATGACTACACTCATATGAGGATGTTATGATACAACACAGATGAACATAAGGGAAGGGAAACAAAAATAATATAAAAACAGGGAGGAGGACAAAACAGAAGAGACTCTTAAATATGGAGAACAAACTGAGGGTTGCTGGAGGGGTTGTGGGAGGGGGGATGGGCTAAATGGTTAAGGGGCATTAAGGAATCTACTCCTGAAATTAGTGTTGCACTATATGCTAACTTAGATATAAATTTAAAAAAAAAAATTAAAAAAAAAAAGCACATTTAACAGTATAGTCTAAGTTCAGACCTTCAGAAGGACAGTCTGGTAGCATATATTAAAATGTCAAATACGAATGCTGAATATGAATACCCTTTGACCTAACAATTTCTGTTCTGAGTCCCCAGAGAAACCACTGTGTATATGCAGAAAGAAATATGTACCAGATGTTCCCTGCATCACAGCTTGTAGCAAAAAAACTGTAAGAATCAAACCCACTCCCCATCCAAAAAAAAGTCAAAAGATTCAATGGTGGTTATAGTGAGGATGAAGCTACCAATGTCAGAGGCACGTAAAAATTAATAAAATTGTTTTATCAAATATGAGAATAAAGCAAGCAATCCTTCCAACTAATATTTTATATAGTGTATAAAGTACAGTTTTAAATATGGACACATTACCAATAAAAATAAAACTACACACTGATCTTATCTGCATCTTTACATAAGTGTATACATTCAAATTGCACCCTTCAAAATTTTTGAAAATATTTTCTAATTGGCACAATCGGGGAACAACCTCTGGTCTGAAACCACCTTAAATGGTAACTTCCAAGTACACTGTGACAGAGCCTAAACTAAGTTATGGAGAAAAAACTTTTAATACTTTCCATCTAAATGCATTTTAGCTTGTAAACTAAAGACAGTTGAAAGTACTAAAATATTATTACAGGAAAATTAGAATGGAGAATTATAAAAAAAAAACAACTAATTTTTAAAAATTTTATTTATTTTTGGGAGAGAGAGAAAGAGAGCATGACTGGGGGGGTCGGGGTCAGAAAGAGAGGGGGACAGAGGATCTGAAGAGGGCTCAGTGCTGACAGCAGCGAGTCTGATGTGGAGCTCGCACTCACGAACTGGTGAAATCATGATCTGAGCTGAAATCAGATGCTCAACCAACTGAGCCACCTAGGTGCCCCTATTTAAACTAATTTACTTCCATTTACCCTCTACCTACTGTTATCCCTTCTGAGGGATAACCTGGTAAGAGCCTGGTTTTTAATAATATACTGTAAACTTCTAATGCTAGTTCCTCAGTATTTCTTAGACAATACTTAGCATTTAGAAAGCACATGAACTTACGTGCTGGTCTTTTAATTCCCCCTGACATCCATAACAAAATCTGAAAAAGAAAGTTTAAGAATTATTTGTTAGGGACTCACTTGTTAATACAGTTCGGCAAAATCTCAGTAACAAGAATCCTGTAATTAATAAGTAATTATCTTTACATATGACTTTTATGAGAAAGACAGAATCAAGAATACCAATAATTTAAGAAAATTCTATAGTCCCAAGGTCATCTCACAAAGGAAAGTTCTACCTTAAAAAATTTTTAACTTTTCAGATAAAGACAGGTATCATGTTTTCACTCATAGGAGGAAGTTGAGAAACTTAACAGAAGACCATGGGAGAAGGGAAAGAAAAAAATATATATCTATACAGTTACAGAGAGGGAGGCAAACCATAAGAGACTTTTAAAGAGAACAAATGGAGGGTGGAAGGGAGTGGGGGATGGGTACTGAGGAGGGCACTTGTTGGGAGGAAGCACTGGCTGTGGCATGGAAGTGATGAACCACAGGAATCTACAACCGAAGCCAAGAGCACACCATATACACTCTATGTTAGGTAACTTGAAAAAATATATATGTACTTCATTATATTTTATACAATTATATACATAATTATATATAAACTGGAAAAAAAATTGAATCACTATGATGTGCACCTGAAAATAACAGGATCTATGTCAATTATACTTCAATAAAAAATTGTTTTGGCTAAAAAATAAAAAATAAATTAAAGTCGTAAGAAATTTTTAATTTTATTTTCATCAAGGTTAAATATGAACACACCTTTCCTACTGGGATTCTGCCAGGGAATTAAGCCCTACAGAAAATAATCTGAATGACTATTTTGCAACTCTCCTGAAGACAGCAGACAGCTGGTACAATTCTAGGTGGACAGAAATTAATTTATGTGTGGATGCCTAAGTGCTTAATTTTCAAGGAATGGTTTAAAGAGTTACAAGATCCCAAAACGGGGCACCTGGGTGGCTCTGGCATCTGACTCTTGATTTAGACTCACGACCTCAGGGTTTGTGAGTTCCAGCCCTGTGCTGGGCGCCATGCTCATAGCATGGAGCCTGCTTGGGCTTCTCTTTACCTCTCTCCCTCTGTCTCTCTGTCTCTCTGTCTCTCTCTCTCAAAATAAATAAATAGACTTAAAAAAAAAAAAAAAAAAGAAAAGAAAAAGTTCGGGGCACCTGGGTGACTCAGTCAGTTAAGCAACTGACTTTGGCTCAGGTTATGATCTCGTGGTTCCCGAATTTCAAGCCCAGTGTTGGGCTCTATGCTGACAGTGCAGAACCTGCTTGGTATTCTCTCTCTCTGTGCCTCTCTCTCTCTACCCCTCCCCGACTCTCTCTCTCTCTCTCTCTCTCTCTCTCTCTCAAAATAAATAAATGAACTTAAAAAAAAAAAAGAAAAAAAAACCTTACTACAAAAAAATAGAGGCCCTCTCCCCATCCACCCCCACTACATTTCCAGTTCCCCACTTGCAAAACCTTTAACTGTTTGATAGTTACCTACACTTACAGTGAGATCTCGTTTTTTTCTGGCATTGGCTATAGACCTCCTACTATGGGAGATGAGAATTTAATTCTCTTTCAACCTTCTTGAACCAACAGCATGTATACACACAACTAATTCTCAATTCTTTCTACGTAAGGAAATCATTTTGAATAGAGCAATATTAAATGTTTGGTTTTATTATGACTACATAAACATATTCAGCTGAGTCATGTAATAAAACTCTTCTTCAAAATATTTCTTGGGGCACTTCGATGGCTCAGATGGTTAAGCCTCTGACTTTGGCTCAGATCATGATCTGGTGGTTCATGGGTTTGAGCCCCATGTTGGGCTCTGTGCTCACAGCTCAGAGCCTGGAGCCTGCTTTGGAGTCTGTGTCTCCCTCTCTCTCTGCTCCCCTCTGCCCTTGCTCGTGTTCTGTCTCTCAGAAATAAACATTTAGAAAATAATAATAAAGCACATTAAAAAAATATTTTCTTGCTGGAGGCATCAGGGTGGCTCAGTTGGTTAAGCATCTGACTCCTCTTGATTTCAGCTCAGGTCATGACCTCACGGTTTGTGAGATAGAACCCTGCATGGGACTCTGACAGCAGATTCTCTCCCTCTCTCTCAAAATAACTAAACTTAAAAATATATTTTTTTTCCTGGAGTTAATAACTATATTGTGGTCCACAACCTTAGTTTTCTATGTAATTATCACCAACTCAGCCCCAACCTTTCCCTGAGAAGTCTCAAAGCCTTCTCTGTGTTCGCCTCCATCAGGAATTCGTCCTCCAGGTGACATTTCTCCTGGCTGGAGCATTCAGACCTTCTCCAAATTGGATTATTTAGTCTCCATATCTGATACACAAATGTCATTCTGTAATCTCCCCTTAGCATCATCCGAGGGCTTTCTTTAGATAAATATTCCTATTCTCTTCTGGTTATTCTCTTTCTCAGTTCCTTTGAAACATCTCTTCCACAGCTTCCCCAGAAAGTCTTGTTTTGCGGCCTTACAAGTCTGAAAATGTCTTTATCCTACCTACATTTACTTGATAGGTTTGCCAGGTACGTAATTTAGGTTGGTAACAATTGTCACTCCAAACTTTGATGGAAATTGCTCCCTGGCAACATCCAGTATTGCTGAAAAGCAAAATAATTGTAATTCCAGATTATGTAACCTAACTTTCCCTCTCCAGAAATGCTTACAGATAGTATTTTGCTGCATATTCTAAAATTTCACAACAATAAACTTTAGTGTGGGTCTATATTTCCTAACTATGTTAGGCACTTGGCAATCCGTTTCAATCCACCAAGTTCTGTCCTTCAAAAGTAGAAAATATCCTTTAGGAAAGAAATAGCTAAAGAACATTAGACCACAGTATTAGACCTTCTGGATAAATCCTTTGGTTTTACACCACAGAAACTGGCTAAGGCTACAAATCAGGGCTTTTTTGTTGTTTTGGAGAGCTGATATATCAGCATATGACTACACTTACTATATATAGATGGGTTTAGGAAAATTAATTTCTGGAAATCCAGATCTAATAATGAGTCAATTCAGTCATAACGAAGGCATTCTACCATCTTATTCTCTGTATCAGAAGTAATCTTGCCCAAATTAATATGACTATCTTTTTCTATGTAGTAACAATGCATTCAAACATTACCACATATAATAGATATAAATTAATCAAAACTCATATACCTTTCTCCATTATGTTCTTCTAGAGGAATCTCTTGAAAAGCATCCAAAGGAAATAAATGATGATAAGACCGTGCCAAATGGGGAGCAGACACCAAAGTAAGACCTAACAAATAAAACACAGAGTCATATTTAATAGCCTAAACCTCATTAAGACAATGGCTGAGGGGCACCTGGGTGGCTTAGTCGGTTAAGCATCCAACTTCAGTTCGGGTCATGATCTCCCGGTCCGTGAGTTTGGGCCCCGTGTCAGGCTCTGTGCTGACATCTCAGAGCTAGAAGCCTGTTTCGGACTCTGTGTCTCCCTCTCTCTCTGCTCCTCCCCCATTCACGCTCTGTCTCTCTCTCAAAAATATATAAATGTTAAAAAAAAAAAAACAGACAACGGCTAAAATGTGAAATGATAGGCTAAATATTTTCAAGGTATTTTTTTTTTCAGGACTGCTGGTATTCATTTCTTTATTTACATGTCTCTTAAAAAGGAGATTCCAGGATGGAGTCTTACTTCTGTCACTAATTGTGTGACCTCTCTTGGCCATTAGCCAACTTATAAATGAAACAATGAAAGTAAGAGCTGTGGGGTGCCTGGGTGGCTCAGTCAGTTGAGCATCGGACTTCAGCTCAGGTCATGATCTCGCGGTCCGTGAGTTTGAGCCCCACATCGGGCTCTGTGCTGACAGCCTGGAGCCTGCTTCAGATTCTGTATCTCCCTCTCTCTCTGCCCCTTCCCCACTCATGCTATCTCTCTCTCTCTCTCTCTCTCTCTCTCTCTCTCTCTCTGTCAAAAATAAATAAACATTAAAAAAAAAATTTTTTTTTTTAAAAGAAAGTAAGAGCTGCAAAAACGTTTACCAGATCTACTGCAATGCCTTTAAAGAATATACTCATTTCAGAAAGAGAATCAGAAAACTGTTCTAGAATGCCATGGTTATTCTTAGAAATGAGGTACTGAGCATTCAATTAAAAAATACACTCTTCTCACACATTAAATCCAGAAACATAGGCAGAGCTTAATACTAACATTTACTTTAATAGCAATATATGTAAGAAGCTTTTAAAGATTAATTTACTGGATACAGGATAGTTCGTTTCTTACCACAGATTTTACATTCAACTGGAAGTTCACAGTACTTTGCTCGACATTGTGGGCAGAAATACCCTCCTAATGTAAGTCCTGGCTCAGTGTTGCTATCCAAGTGCCTGTGGGAGGAAACATTACTTTTAAAATGATATATGACAATGTGAATGGTTACAGCAAAAGAAAGTATCCTACCCTGTAAAATCTTGAAGTTGTTTCATAGTTTACTTACACAAGGTTCATTCTTTACCTTTTCTTCTCTCTGCATTTGTTTTGAATAGTGTGCATTAATGTCTTTGTTTTCTGGGTTTTTTAAAAAGTAATCTCTACACCCAATATGGGGCTCAAACTCACAACTCCGACATAAAGAGTCGTATGCTCTACTAAGTCAGCCAGGCACCCCAATTTGCAGTAAGGTATTTGAATTCACTCATGTTTTCTTCTTCAGGGACTCATCTGCTGTTAATCCCATCCAGGGTATTTCTCATCTCAGACATTTGTGTCTAGAACTTTGATTTGGGTCTTTTTTGTAATAGCTGTTTTAACACCTTAACCACTAATTCCATCAACTGTGTTGTTTCTGGATATGTTTCTGTTCAATGATTTTCTCCTTGTTATGGGTGATATTTTCATACTTCTTTGCAGGCCTGGTCATTTTTGATTGGCTGCCAGGCATTATGAATTTTATTTTGTTTTAGGTGCTGGATTTTTCTGGTATTCCCTTAAATATACTGGGGCTTTTTCTAGAATGTACTTGGAAATGAAGTATAGAATATTCTAGAATATACTTGGAAATAGTTTGATCTGTTCAAAACTTGCTTTTTAGTTCATTAGGCTGTCCATAATAGCTGTTAGTCTGGAATTAATTTGGTTCCATTGCTGTGAACACTGTTCAATGCCCATTGTTAAAAGGTTTCTCCACAATGACTGTGAGAACATGAAATATTCCCTGCCCCGTGTGAGCTCCAGTGACTATGCTGCCTGTTCCTCTTCAGTGGTTCTTTCCTGGGCCTCTAGTAGCAGTCATAGGACTGGGATAACCATAACTCAGCTGATGACTCCAGGGAAGTCCCTGCAATCCCAAGAGTTCTCTGTCCAGCCCTTTACTTTCTAGTACTGTGCCTAGAAAATTATAGCCATTTCAGCCTCCCCAAACTCTGGACTTTGTTTCTTCAACTGATCAAGACCTCCAGGCTCTGTGTGGGTTTCCCCTCCTACAATGCAGCCTAGATATTTCTTCTAGGCAGTAAGCTGCACTCACAGGGCTCACCTCATTTGTTTCCCTTCTTTCAGGGATCATTTACCTGCACTGTCTGTTGTCCATGTCTGAAAATCATTGTGTTATATGTTTTGTCTGGCAGGAGGGAGAAAAGTAAATTCAGTCCCTATGGTACCTTTATAGCTGGAGACACAAGTCTTACTTGTGATTTTTAAGAATTATTTTAACTTTGCTTTATAATTATGTAAAATATAAAGTTCTACAGTTAAAACAAGGTATGTTCAGAAAAGTCTAGGGGCTATCCCTTTGCCTTTCACTACACAATGCTCAGGTAAACATTTTTTTAGTGTTTACTTTTTATTTCAATTAGTCTTTTTATCATTAATATAAACATACTGTATATCTAGTCAAATCTCCGCCTTCATCTTAGAGGACTGGCAGTATACTATACACTTTTCTCTACTTTGCTGTTTTACCTAATAATATATCCTGAAGATTACCCCACAGGAGTAAAGGAGATAGTCCTCACTCCTTGTTATAGCTATATAGAAGGTAACCTTTTACAAAAGCAAATACACTGCAAGCCCATATAACTTTAGCGTTGTTTTTTTTTTAACTTATAACTTATAGAAGGAATTTAAAACGTAAAAACATCATCGCTGACAGTTTCAAAGTTTTTACTTACGCCATGCTGAAAGAGGGTTTTGCATCTTGATCAGACAGAGAAGCAATGGTATGCTGAGGAAATCCTTCATAGAAGAAAATGTATTACTTTCTTTTTCCAAGCACATAGCAAAATTCTAGGACTAGGAAGCTAAAAATGTTCCTACCAGAAAGCCCACAAAGTTGTACAAAAGTTCTCTCTCCTGACTTTTAGAATGGCTTATTATAGTATGTATAGTAATACCAGGTTATAAAAAAATTAAAAGTTGAGAATATGGGGGAAAGATCGGTCCATACATATGGCCGTAGATTCTAAAGTTTGTAATTTTCTAATTCAGTAACAACATGTGCTGCTTTTTAAAAAGAAAATGTTTGTAATTTTTAAATACTTCTGACATCATTGAGAAGTCTATTACATAGCTGTCCACTTTCATTTTATATAAGACTATACTTCTATGTTTAAAATTTTGGTATGCCCAAACCCATGTAATTTGCTTTCCATACATATTTTTTTAAGGAAGTTCTTTTTTCTTTTTTTAATGATTATTTCTTTACTTTGAGAGAGAAAGAAAAAGCAAGCGAGCACAAGCAGGAGAGGAGTAGAGATAGAGGGAGAGAGAAAATCCCAAGCAGACTCCATGCTGTCAGTGCAGAACCCGATGTGGGGCTAAATGTCATGAAACTATGAGATCATGACCTGAGCTAAAATCAAGAGTTGGCGGCTAACATGAGGCACCCAGGTCCCCCTCCATACATATTTTTAAATTCTGAAAACAAGTCCAAGAGAAGCAGAAACCATAAAAAAACATATTTCATTACCTACAAAATTTAAGTCTATCTACAGATCAAAACAAGGAAAGGTAAAGGTAAATGGCCAAATGAAAAAATATTTGCGGCATGTGACAAAAATGGGTTGATATTCCTAAATGGCTCTAACAAATCAATTTGAAGAATACATTATTATAAGTTTAAATAACTTTAAAATGGGCGAAAGAAATGTTATCGGTAAATAAAAAAAAATTAGCCAACCATAACATTTAAAATATATTAACTGTTTATGTCAAGTATTATTCTGTATGCTTTAAGTGTATTACGTTAATTGTTGCAACACACGAGATAGACACATCATTTTACAGATAAGGAAACAGGAGAGGTTGACCAGTACTAGAAATGGACTAAAAAAAGACAGAAAAGCATTCCATCTCACTAACAGTTAAAAAATGTATATTAGCAAAGAAAACAAGAGGTGCTTGGGTGCTTCAGTCAGTTGGGCAGCTGATTTCAGCTCAGGTCATGATCTCACAGTCAGTGAGTTCGAGCCCTGCATCAGGCTCTGCACTGAGCGCTCAGAGCCTGGAGTCTGCTTTGGATTCTGTGTGTGTGTCTCTCTCTCTGCTCCTCCCCCACTCACGCTGTCTTTCTCAAGAATAAATAAACATTAAAAAAAAATTTTTTTTAAAACACAACAAAATAAAAAAAATCAAAGGGCACCTAGGTGACTCAGTCACTTAAGCCTCTGACTCTTGATTTCTCAGTTCATGATCTCATGGTTCCTGGGATTGAGCCCCATGGGCTCTGCGCTACAACACTGAGCCTGCTTGTGTTTCTCTCTCTCTGACCCTTCCCCAGCGGCATTTGCAAGCGCTTGCTTATGCTCTCTCTTTCAAAATAAATAATAAACATTTTTATTTTTAACTTTATTTTTTAATGTTTGAGAGAGAGAGCGAGCGAGCGGGCACATATGCGTGGGAGGGGCAGGGAGACAGAGGATGGGTGGCTCAGTCAGGCATCCAATTCTTTATTTCAGCTCAGGTCATGATCTCACCAGTTCATGAGTTCAAGCCCCACGTCGGGCTCCATGCTGATAGTGCAGAGTCTGCTTGGGATTCTGTCTCTCCCTCTCTCTTCTGCTCCTCCCCATCTCGTTCTCTCTCTCAAAATAAATAAATAAACTTTAAATAAATGTATAAAGAAATCCTTTCTCATACTGAAAAAGTTTATGCCTTTTTCCATTGTAAACATGGTAAGTGTTCATTATAAAAGTTTTGGAAAATATAAGAAAACGAAAAATTGTTTCAGACGATGCAAAACCCATCATTCTTCTTTTCTTGAAAAAAAAAATCCCTTTAAAAAAATATTTTACTTTATTTATTTTAAAAGATTTTAAGTAATCTCTACACTTACAGTGGGGCTCAAACTTATAACCCTGAGATCAAGACTCACAGGTTCTACCAACTAAGGGAGCCAGGTGCAACCCCCCAAAATCCCTTTTAAACAATGTGATGTACCTCCCTGCAACCTTCTGTGTTTGCAGTTTGTATTACACAGCTTTGATCAAACAGTACAAAGAATTTTGTAGCTTATCTTTTAAATTTCTTAACACAATAAGAATTTTTCTATAAATGCAGTGTCTTCGTACCTTTCTAGCTTTAAAAATAAAACAAAGTCAGTAATGGCTGTTGTGACAGGACAACAAATGGTTTTGGTTTTTTTTTTAATGTTTTATTATTTATTTTTGAGGTACAGAGAGAGAGAGAAAGAGAAAGACAGAGAGTGAGTGGGGGAGGGGCAGAGAGAGAGGGAGACACAGAATCTGAAGCAGGCTCCAGGCTCTGAGCTGTCAGCACAGAGCCCCACACAGGGCCCAAACCCATGAACTGGGAGATCATGACCTGACCCGAAGTTGGACACTTAACCGACTGAGCCACCTAGGCACCCCGGTTTTAGTTTTAACTTCTTTGTACTTTCCAAGATTGCTTCAACAGGATAATTTTCTCTAATTATAAAACATTTAAGTTAAAAGAAATAAATTCTTAAGCATTAAAATAAACTTGTACAAATGAAAACAGCAAGTCTAATTTGACCCCAGTCATTTTTAAATATCCATTTTACAACAACATAAAATAAACACTTACCCATACGAATAAGTGAGCATTCAGAACCTGAGCTAGCAGGTGGAGGACTGACATGATGTGTCAGCAATTCTTTGTAATGGCTTTCATCTAAAATAACATGGTATGTGCCTAGGAAGACGAAAAGTAAAAGAAAAAAAATCAGCTTTCCAGACATGAGTATCAATGGTAATTTCTACATAATTCTGTAAGTTATACCATCTGAAAATGTACATTTTCAAAATTAATTATTTAAGTTAAATAATCATTTTTCAAAAACCTCATTTAACTGACATCTCTAAACTGACTTCTCTAGGAATAACTATAATTACAATTTAGTTAGAGCCAAGTTATAAGATCTTTATTATTATTTTTTAAATGTTTTATTTACTTATTTATTTAGAGAGAGACAGATTGAGGTTGAGCAAGGAAGGCGCAGAGAGAAAAGAAGGGAGAAAAAATCCCAAGCAGGCAAAGCCTGATGCAGGGCTCGATCCCATAAACAGTGAGACCATGACCTGAGCCAAGATCAAGAGTCGGACACTTAACCAACTAAGCCACCCAGGCGCCCCTAAGATCTTTACAAAGTATTACACATTAGTGAAATTTCTAGCATTTCAAGAGTCATAACACTTCCTCTAAATACTGCCATAACTACTAAAAAGTTCTTGCATTTTGAGCTGATATCTTACAGAATCAATAATACATTTAAGATGACTATACATATTACAGACTTCAGGACATGAAGTGATTCAAATTTAGTGGCATGAAAATATCCTAATTTATAATTTTTTCCCATGTTTATTTATTTAATTCGAGAGTCAGAGAAAGAGCAGGGGAAGGCCAGAGAGAGAGAGAGAGACAGAGAGAGAGAGAGAGAGAGAGAGAGAGAGAGAGAGAGAGAGAGAATCCCAAGCAATCTCCATGCTACCAGTGCAGAGCCCCACGCAGGGCTCTACCTCAAGAACTGTGAGATCATGGGGCGCCTGGGTGGCGCAGTCGGTTAAGCGTCCGACTTCAGCCAGGTCACGATCTCGCGGTCCGTGAGTTCGAGCCCCGCGTTGGGCTCTGGGCTGATGGCTCAGAGCCTGGAGCCTGTTTCCGATTCTGTGTCTCCCTCTCTCTCTGCCCCTCCCCCGTTCATGCTCTGTCTCTCTCTGTCCCAAAAATAAATAAACGTTGAAAAAAATTAAAAAAAAAAAAAAAGAACTGTGAGATCATGATCTGAGCTGAGATCAAGAATTGGACATCCAACTGACTGAGCCACCCAGGCGCCCTGAAAACATCCTAATTAATCAATTGTTATTTCTTACATACTAATTATGAATAAATACTGAAGATTCTAGATATATACCACCAGTTTCACGAGCAAGTACAGTGCAAACCCGAACCTCTGCAGACAATCCGATAACAGACACTCTAATTTTAGTTGCCTTTAGGGTCTTCATAAAATCCACATAAATGGAGCATTTGGGGGGGAAGAAAAAAAAACATGCAAGAATTAATGTGCTTGAAAAACAAGTTTCTGAAAACTAGTAATAAATTCACTACAGAATTCTCCTCTGGCTTTTATTATAAAGAAATGTACTGATTCTACCTTGATTAGATCATAGATATTAGATGGATCACAAGTTGTGAGGCTGCTAAAGATGATTAGCACTTCTCTACTTGTATGTCCAGGCATGTGTCTACAGAAAGATAAAACATGTTCCAATTAGGAGTAGATTAATTAATTTACCTAGAAAAAATAGTATATGTGGTTTATTTATTTAGACTATTGTTTTAACACCGCAAAGGAATGAATTGCGAGTATACTCTACGTCAATGTAAATTTTTCTAAAGTTAGCTACACAAAAAATTCATTCATTCATTCCATAAATACTGACTGAATACTGTTTTTAGGTTCTGGGGATAGAGTAATAAGCAAGACTGAACAACATTCCTGACATCATGAAGCTTACAAACTAGTAGATTCATTTCATACAAAGTCTAAAGTGTACATTGGAAAGTATGAAAATACCATATAGATCGACTTTAAGGTGTATCTTGACAAGAGTAACATACTTCTTTTTTACACTTATTGATTGACTTATTGATCAATTTATCTATCTATTTATTTACTGAGAGAGTGCACAGCAAGCAGAGGAGGAGCTGAGGGAGACAGAGCATGAGAGAGAGGGACGAAGACTCTTAAGCAGGCTCCACACCCAGCACAGAACCCAACGCAGAACCCAGCATGGGGCTTGATCTTACAATCTGAGCCAAAATCAAGAGTCAGATGCTTAACCAACTGAGCCACCAAGGCACCCCAACATACTTCTTTTTTAAGGCTATAATTTAACCTCATATTTGATTCAGACTCACAATACTCACAAACAGTAATTTTTGTGTATCAATTACACAATAATTCATGGGACTTTAAGATGTGATGAGCTGTTTTCCACTCTACTAAACAGATTTTTATGCTTTTTGGGGGCAATTTTGTCAGTTATTTCTAGCTTTCTTCCTTTTATCTTCATTGTTGGGCTGATTTCATTTGTGGATGTTGCTATTGTGCCTACCTTTAATATGGGTATTACCTCCTCACCTATTTCAAAACTAGAAAAATATCTATTATATAAAAGTACAAAAACCAGGACGGACAATCCAGGAATAAAATATATGAGCTAATACTAACTGAATATTTCTATTAGGGTCTTAGCTACATTCCACATACTTGAACTTGCTGGAAAAGTGTGCTATTGATTTGCAGATATACTACAAAACAAGAAACGTCAATAAATGTACAACAAACTCACAATTAATTTCACATTAAATTCCATATATAATCAATTTTCAAAAAAACATTTTCCATCAACATTTTCTTTGTACTAATACTGCTACAGTTTTAGTTATATTTTTCTAAAATCTTTAAGAATCTATCTTACCAGCTAAAATGTAAAATAAAAATTACAAATCAATACCACACTAAACATCATAAATGACATTAGATATTTCTCTTAATAAGAGTTTCGTTACAGCTCAGTTTATGGACACACATATCAAAACATTATCATCTCAATGCACTCAAAAAGCTTGAAATGAATTATAAATAAAAAAATGTAAAATACCAACTTTAGAGTTTGCATAGCCATGCTTAATGAGTTATAGAGAGATGGTTCTCCATGGCAGGTCATATCTACAGCTTTCTTCAAAGATGTGATGTGTTTCCTTGGGTTTCCTAAAATAGAAATGTAATAATCTACTTATAATAAAATTTTATTATACATTATAGAAATTTGTGTTTTCCCTAAATTTACTTATCCATGTTGTTAAAGAACAGAATCTCAATTTACATTTTTATAGCAAGTGACTCTTTTATGAGGAATGTTTGTTACATAAACTTTTACTTCATATTGAAAAATAGAATAAAAATAATCTGCTTCTATCTATTAGCACACATTTTTTTTTTTTCGAATTTAAGTAGGCTCCAAATCCAACAAGGAGCCCATGACCGGCCTGAACTCACAAAACTCAGATCAAAACCTCAGCTGAGATCAAGAGTCAGATGCTTAACCAACTGAGACACCCAGGTGCCCCAACACACATTTCTTTTTAACATGGGGCTTGAACTCATGACCCTGAGACCAAGAGCTGCATGCTCTACCAACTGAGCCAGCTTGGCGCCCTATTAGCACATACTTTAAATATTATTAAAGTGCTTATTTCATCATTTTAGAAACTCATACATTTTAGCATTTTAACATCTCTGAAATCACACTGTGTCTTACAACCAGTGGCAGCCAGGCAGCATCACTGCCTGGTTACATGTGAACCTATGAATGGCTACTGATATGTTGTACCAACTGCATTACATACACTGTCCTATTCATGTTCAGTTTAACTGCCATTTAAAGTGTTTCTAGGGCCCTGGGAGGCTCAGTCTGTTGAGCATCCGACTCTTGATTTTGGCTCAGGTCATGATCCCAGGGTTGTGGGACTGAGCCCCACATCAGGCTCCGCGCGGAGCACGGAGCCTCTTAAGATTCTTTCTCTCTCTCCCTCTGCCCCTCTCCCCTGCCTGTGCGCTCTCTCTCTAAGATAATGTAATGTAACATAACATAAAGTGTTTCTAAAAAAGGTTATAATGCAAAAGGTGATATTTTTATGTAGAAAGGCAAAGAACAGAGCAGTGAAGTATAAATTTATTATTAGTGAAGCAAAAATGCATTGAGAGAAGAATGACTGTAATTTCCTATTTTTATTCAGGGGATAAAAAAGGAATTTTATATGACCTAAGAAAGGAAGATTTCCACAAATAAACACAGCTGTGTTATCTTCTGTTACTGAAGAAACATCTGAAAAGATGGTCTATTTCATACCAAGCAGTACATATAAAGTGAGGAGAAATTGCCAAGTTCTTGAGAATAGCTATCAGACATGTCAAATTATCAAGGAGCTAGTGTAAAATATAATTTTTTTCTTTTTTTGGTATGAACAATTTACATTATCATCAGATACTATGTCAAAGTTTAACTGCTAGAGTGTTTCCTTCTTGATGGCTCATAAAATAAAGGCATCTTATAAATGATGTAACCTGAGATTCAATGAAATATAGTTAGACATTTTCTATTTCAACACGGTCTTCACTTTAATGAAAACCAAAACATTATTAAGTTGATTTTATCATATAATTCATCCAACTACCTCCATACTGTTGAACAATTCTTCCCAGTTTGTCACTAGTATATTTGTAAAATGAGGCTTTTTCTTTCATAATGTTTCCTAAGTATAAATTACAAGGAACAACCATTTTTATGGCTTTTCCCAAAAATGTTAAAAAATTAATCAGCCCATAAGCACTGTAAGTACCAGTCAGTTTCTCCGTGGTTCAACAAGCAGTATACTGCTTCTCAAACTTCATTCTCCTCATTGAAAAAACATAAAACAACTAAATGTTGTTGAGTGGTTTTGCTTTGTTTTTTGATCATTTGTTTGCCTAAATATTTTTTTTTAAAGTTTATTTCTTTTGAGAGAGAGAGAGACAGAGTGCATGTGGGGGCAGGAGGCAAAGAGAGAAAAGGAGTCAATCCCAACAATCCCAAGCAGGCTCCATGCTGCCAGTGCACAGCCTGACACGGCACTCAATCTTATAAACCGTGAGATCATGACAGAGCTATTTAGTTTTTCTTTTTATTCTGGTATGAATTATCTGTCTTCTTTGTCCATTCATCTCCTTGGAGTTTCTTGGTGTTCTTATTTATCTAAATAGGTTTTAAAATACTAAGCATTTGCCATTATTTAATATATTTTTCAAGTATTTATTCTTGTAATCATAAAATTTAAAAAATGAAAATTACCAGGGCATTGGGATGGCTTAGTCAGTTAAGCACCCGAGTCTTGATTTTGGCTCAGGTCATGATCTCTCGGTTCCTGAGTTCCTGAGTTCAAGCCCTCAGGCAGGCTTTGTACTGTCAGCACAGAGCCTGCTTGGGATTCTCTGTCTCCCTTTATCTCTGCCCCTCCCCTGCCTGCACACATACACACACACACACTCTCTCTCTCAAAAATAAATAATAAAGATTAAAAAAAAAAAGAAATAGTGGTACCTGAGTGGCTCAGTCAGTTAAGCGTCCAACTCTTGATTTCGGTTCAGGTCACGATCTCAAGGTCAAGGGATTGAGCCTCGTGTTGGGCTCCATGCTGAACATGGAGCCTGCTTGGGATTCTCTCTCCCTCTCTCTCTACCCCTCTCCCTGATTAGCATTCTCTCTCCCCCTCTCAAAATAAATAGACGTGAAAGAAAGAAAGAAAGAAAGAAAGAAAGAAAGAAAGAGAAAGAAAGGGAGAAAGAAAGAAAGAAAGAAAGAAAGAAAGAGAAAGAAAGAAAGAAAGAAAGAAAGAAAGAAAGAAAGAAAGAAAGAGAAAGAAAGAAAGAAAGAAATGCAAAGTACCTTACTAGGTCCAAATTCCTCCTTTCATAAGTGAGAAACAAACCTAACAAGTTAAATAATTGGCCACAAGACAAACACCTACCCAGTGGCATGACCAGAACTTAAACCTACATTTCCTGGCTCTCCATCCACTTCTCATTCTACCATACCATACAAAATATTTTGTTCATCTCCTACTATATTGTGAGTACAGGAAAAAAGCCTACTACGTTACTGTCAGTGTGGTTTATAACAGTGATTCTAATCAGAGAGACAAAGTGTGGTTTATAACAGTGATTCTAATCAAGAGGCAAAGGGTGCCCTCAAGAGGCCTATCAGAATATCGAGAGGATTTTTTTAATTAAAAAAAAATTTTAACGTTTATTCATTTTTTAGAGAGAGAGAGACAGAGTGTGAGCAGGGGAGGGGCAGAGAGAGTGGGAGACACAGAATCCGAAGCAGGCTCCAGGCTGTCAGCAGTCAGCAGTCAGCATAGAGCCCAACTCGGGGCTCAAACCCACAAACTGTGAGATCATGACCTGAGCCGAAGTCGGACGCCTAACCGACAGAGCCACCTAGGCTCCCCTCCTGAACTAACTTTTAAGATGATAAAAATCAGTTAGGCATGCCATATAAGCAGAAAAACTGAGTTATTAACAATATCTACAATTCAATTTTTAAACTCTTTATTCTTTAGAGGTTTAAATAAAAAAAAAACCTTTTTTTAATGTTTATTTATCTTTGAGAGACAGAGAGACACAGTGAGAGCAGGGGAGGGGCAGAGAGAGAGAGGGAGACACAGAATTTGAAGCAGACTCCAGACTCTGGGCTGTCAGCACAGAGCCCGACACGGGGCTCAAACCCACGAACTGTGAGATCATGACCTGAGTTGAAGTAGGTCGCCCAACCGACAGAGCCACCTAGGCGCCCCTAGAGGTTTAACTTTTAAAAAATCAATTTTAAGACTAAATGGATTTTTAGAATGGTTACAATAATTTTATCTTAATTCTTTCGAGATAAGACTGTATGAATCTTAAACATTTACATTCACTGCAGTAGTATTCATTACTGTACAGAACTCAATTTAAAACAGTTCATCTTAAATACCAAGAGTTTAATGGAGGATTTAATGGAGGGTTTATTAAGTGTTTCACAATGAGAGTATAAAAGAAGTCTTCATTTTACTTATTAGGCAACCTTATAAACAGGGTTACAAACAAGGTTGAGTAAATAGAGCCAAGTCCTTGAGTCCTGTGAAGGTAATTTTATGCATACCTGAGAGTTCGGTCAGTTTTTCAGCTCTTTTACTCTTTGTTACAATTATTCCAATCTCAAAATAAAAACAAAAATGATCATTAATTTAACAATTTATTTTTTCTTGATAAGAATGTAAATAACCTGAATTAGTAATTACAAAAGAAATAAGAGAAATTTTTCTCATGATGGCTTTTGACATAAATTTAGCTATGATTTCACTGTACATTATTTAATTTCTAGAGTTACTTTACTTTTCATTGACAAATGTACCAGAAACTGGTACACAATCTGGATCACTTAATAATCTACAGAATGTATGCCCAATGTTCTAAAAATAAATTATAATTGGCAGTAATATCAGGAATCTAATTGTGAATTCTATCACTTATCTACATACCTGACTAATAGGATTTTGATCAAAATACTCTTCTACGAAGTATTCCAACAACTGTATAAAGAAAACAAAAACACTAGATAAGGGCAAAATAATAACCATACAGAACATGTTTGGTTAAACCTATTTATCAAGCATCACTTTATGATTTTTAAAAAATGCTTAGTAAAAATATTAAATGAGAATAAGTTTAAAAATATTAAAAATAAAAATCACAACACTAAATAAGCCTGAATTTAAAATGGTAGATGGTGAGACAGAAACAATCTAAACATGGAAAGATCCAATGAAGCCAAACACAGGAGAATGAGCAGAAGTGGGGATGGGTTTTGACAAATTAGGAATAATCTGAATATGTTTATAAGCTGAGGGGACTGGTTTGAATTAAGTCCAGAGACAGTGAAAATTCGGTAAGGAAAAGGGATAACTGACTGACAAAGCAAGATGCTGACTGGAGTAGGAGGATAGAAATTAAGAGCATAAATAATTAGCTATTTTGGCGTATCATTTTTCAAAATGATGTGGTAGCACTTCTACTTATAGTTTATAACTCAAAAAAAATTACATTCTTTAAAAAAATTTCTTCATGGGAATGTACGATATTTACTCAGGGGAAGAGGATAGAAAGAAAAAGAGTGACCAAGTTCCAGGGCACTCCAGCATTTGAAAATTGGAGAGGAGCCTGAGAAGCAAATCAAGAGACTATCTATAACCAAAGTCAAAAGAAGAATGGGTGGGGTGCCTAGCTAGCTCAGTCCTTAGAGAGTGCAACTCTTGATCTCGGGGTCAAGACTTCGAGCCCCAAATCAGGGGTAGAGTTTACTTACAGCGCGCGCGTGCACGCGCACACACACACACACACACACACTAACCAAAAAACAAAAGAGGGACACCTTTCAGGGAGAAGTGGTCAACTGTTTCAGTTTTTGATAAAGATAAAAAGGCACTGAATTTCACATCATGGAGGTTATGGTGGACCTTTAAAATGTAGTCGTGAAGACAACATTCCAATTGGAGTATGTTAAAGAGAGAATGCTGTGGATATTAAACTGTAGAGAGCTGACTAATATTGGAATAAGCGCACACAAATTCACTAAAAGAGAAGGTAAAGGACAAATCTAATCTAGTAAATTTTAAGAACTTGTGTACAAAAAATGGAGCAGAGGATTCTGAAGAAGAATGGCTTCTCCCTCACCCTACTCTTCTGAAGCCCCATTCATGACTCATACAAGTCCCGCGAAATTTCACCAATACACTTGCTTTTGGGAAAAAGTAAAGAGAAGAAGTATTCTTATTTTTTCCCTCTTCTGCCAGAAATTATGAATGCATAGGGAAAGAAATCAAAAACAGACTTTCCTTGTCGGAAGATAACAATTCAAACTTCAGGCTTAATTGGGGGGAAGAGTTCAAAGTATGGGAATATCTCCTCATGGAAATGCATTACATCCTCCCTTCCTTGCCCATTAGTTAGAGTAAACAAGAAACAGGACAACATAATCTCAGAAGAGAAAAACGGATACCCAGAAACCCAAGACAGCCTGCACGCCACCCAAGCTGAGCTCCCTCCTTGCGTGCACACCACTCCATCCCAGCTGCTATTCTCTTAGATCACGGAAAAGTGCATGAAATACAAAACACCCAGGCTAAAATTAAGCATTAGAAAAGAAAAGATGATCCACATAAAAATCTGTTCATGAAGGTTCACAGCAGTATTATTCATAAAGGCCCCCAAAAGTGGAAATAACCCAGTGTTGTATATAATGGAATATCGTTTGGCAAAAATAAAGACATGAAGTACTGAAAAATGCTACAACACAGATGAATCTTGAAAACATTATACTAAGGGAAAGAGTCAGTCACAAAAGATGACATGTTGTATGTTTCCATTTATATCAAATGTTCCAAATAAGAACATCTATAGAGACAGAAAGCACATTAGTGGTTGCCTCGGCCTGAGATGGATTGGGGGAAAACAGAGGGTGACTGTTAAATGGTACGGGGTTTTTTTTTTCTTAGTAATAATAAAAATGCTCTAAAATTGACTGTGGTAATAATGTTGAACAACTGTAAATTTACAAAAAACTTTAACAGTATATTTTAAATAAGTTAATTTTATGGTATGTGAATTCCATCTAATAAAGCTATTATAGTAAAAAAAATTTTTTTATTTTAGAATTCAGTGTCCTTTCCCACATTTAGTATAAATAAAAATGATTTTACTATACCTTTAAAGTACAAGTCAATCTATTTGGCTTTAAATCTTGGTCTTCCATTGTTCTTGATCCATCTACTACCACATAAAGATGACGCATCTACCAAAAAAAAGGTAGACAATTCAAAAATGAAGACAATTTTCAAAAACATTTTTGACCAAGAAATAAAAATGTCATTTACTATTTACATATTATACACACACACACACACACACACACACACACACACACACACACACACACCACCTTTTTTTTTTTAAGAGTCGGGGTATGTGTGGGTGAGCGGGGGAGAGGGGCAAAGGGAAAGGGAGAATGTTAACCAAGCTCCATGCCCAAGGTGGCGCCCAAGGAGGGGCTCAAACTCACAAACCCATGAAATTATGACTTGAGCTGTAATCAAGAGTCAGACACTCAACCAATTGAGGCACCCAGGGAGCCCTCTTAACTTATATTTTTAATATATTCTTTTAAAAGGTCTGTTGACTTAGTATTGTTTATTCTGTCAAGACAAAATGTTTCTGTAACCCAGCTAGTTCTGTCCTGGTAAAGAAAAAAAAAAAAAAAAATAGGGGCATCTGGGTGGCTCAGCTGGTTGAGCATCTGACTTTGGCTCAGGTCATGATCTCACGGTTCATGAGTTCGAGCCCTATAACGGGCTCTCTGTGTCAGTGAAGAACCCGCTTCGGATACTCTGTCTCCCTCTCTCTCTGCCCCTCCTCCACTCGCTCTCTCTCTAAAATGAATAAACAATAAAACAAATTATATAAAAAAATTAACATACCATTCCAAGTCGAACCTGTCCATGGTGCTCAAACACTCTGTTAAAATTATGCAAACATTTTAATAGAATGTCCTTTATTACCCCGAAAATCAATATAACTTTTCAAGTAACCTGAATTTTTTTAGTGAAATAAATTATTAACTTAGGGGATCCACATAATTACAGGCATTTGGATAGTCCCTGAAGACCCAATTCCCTGCTGAGATGCTAGGTTGCTGGTTCCTTCCCCCTATTCAAGAGTTTAAAGGTCAGTTTCCCTGGAACACAGCTGTAATGAAATACTAAAGAGTGGGCATAGGTGGAGAGAAAGACTTAAAGGAGTCAGTTTTACCTTTTATAACACACTTACAAACAGTTTACATACCTTTTTCTCTTTGCTTTGAAGAGAATATCTTCTATTGTAGCTTTAAGTGATCCTGATTCATCTTCTTTAAGAATCTCCCTATAAGGAATAACGACTCATTAGAAAAGAAAAGCTAGGGGCGCCTGGGTGGCGCAGTCGGTTAAGCGTCCGACTTCAGCCAGGTCACGATCTTGCGGTCCGTGGGTTCGAGCCCCGCGTCGGGCTCTGGGCTGATGGCTCAGAGCCTGGAGCCTGTTTCCGATTCTGTGTCTCCCTCTCTCTCTGCCCCTCGCCCGTTCATGCTCTGTCTCTCTCTGTCCCAAAAATAAATAAATGTTGAAAAAAAAATAAAATAAAAAATAAAAAAAAATAAATAAAAAAAAAAGCTAAAAATTTATTAATCCAAAAGAAATGAAAATGTGTATCTGTACAGAGATTTACACATGAACATTCACAGTGGCATTATTTATAAAACCAAATGTTGTAATCAATCTAAATGTCCATCAACTGGTGAACAGAGGAATAAAAACATGGTATACAATATAATGCTATTCAGCAATAAAAAGGAAAGAATTATTGATCTCTGCTACAACATGGATGAACCTTGAAAATATTGTTATGTGAAAGAAGCCAGATGTAAATGACTACATATTATATGATTACACTTATATGAAATATCTAAAAGGGCGAATCCATAGAGACAGAAAGTAGATTAGTAGTTGCCTAGGGCTAGAGGTACGAATGGAATTAATCACAAATGGGCATGAAGGATCTTACTGGGGTGGTGAAAACATGTGTTAAATATATTTTAATAAATGTTTTAGAAAAACCAATCACTGAGGAGTGCCTGGCTCAGTTGGTTAAGTGTCTGCCTCTTGATTTCGGCTCAGGTCATAATCTCACAGGTTAGTAAGTTCAAGTCCTGCGTCGGGCTCAGCACTGACAGCCTGCCCGGGATTCTATGTCTCCCTCTCTCTCTGCCCCTCCCCGACTCATGCTCGAGCTCTCCCTCTCTCAAAATAAATTAACTTAAAACAAATAAATATTAAAAAAAAAAAAAAAAACAACAGTCACTGGAAGAGAGATAAAGCCGTAAAACAACACTGAGAAACAATGTTTAAAAGAGAAAGAGAATAAGAACGCCCTACTCACCATGTCCTTTCATAGCCTCCTTCCCATCGCTTAGTTCTTTCAGGTTCGTCATCCATTTCTTCTCTTAAATGTATTATTCAATATCCTGTAAAAATCACTAGATCGTGAATTTTCTAAAAATATTTGCCACCAAATTCATACATTTCAATTTGAAAAGTAAAGACAGGGAAGCAAACATATAAAGTAAAAAATAAATAAAAACAGAGAATGCAAGATCATTGAATTCTTAGCAATTTATTCACTAATTGTTGTTGAAAATACTTCACAAAATTCTCATGAAACTTTTTCCCATCCTTAGGAAAAAATACAAACATTTATGCACAAATCTGGCACCAATGGAGATAAGCATCTTTTTACAATTTTTAAAAACAAAAATGCATTATAGATGTGTCATAGGATAAGGCCACAGAATTAGAGGAAGTGAGTGAAGGAGTAGATGAAACAAGATCAGCTGCAAATGATCGTTATTATAGCTGAGTGATGGATTCATGGTGATTCACTGTATTACCTGTCCACTTTTGTGTGTGTGAATTTTCTCATTATCAAAAATTTATTTTAAGTAAGCTCTGCACCCAGTGTGGGGCTGGAACTCACAACCTCAAGATCAAGAGTTACATGCTCTATTGACTGAGCCAGGCAGGCACCCCATTATAATCAGAAGTTTTAAAATGAAATTTATTGACAGATCCAACATGGCAGAGAAGGAGGGGGACCCGAAGATCCCTTGTCCGTCAAATACAGCAGTGTTTTGGCCAAAGGACTTTGAATTCCAAAAGTCTGGGCTGCAGAGTGACAGAGCCATCTCCAGGGGCCCACGGGGACAACCTGGCGGGCCACAGGTGGGGCCTCAGGGAATCAATAGCAGGCCCACAGTGGAGGCGGGACCCACCACACCAAACCCTGCTCCTCCACGCCTAGTAACTGCTTATCTACTGGAGCAGAACTGACGTGCTGATGAACCACACAGCCCCTCTTCCAGAACAGTGCTGCCACCGAGATTCCAAGGCACTCAGTGTTTTTGCATTTTCTGATTTAATTCTTGGACAATTCTTATTATACATATATATTTTTTTCTTCCTTTTCTCCTTATTTCTTCCCTCCTCTAGTCTGGTTATTCTGGTTGTTGTTTTGTTTAAGCAGACTTTTTTTTTTTTTTTTTTTTTTTTTTTTTTTTTTTATAAAGTTTTTTTTTTTTTTTTTTTTTAATCTTCTTACTTTTAAAGTTTTATTTTATTTTTTATTTTTTAAAATGTACATCCAAATTAGTAAGCATAGAGTGAAACAATGATTTCAGTAGATTCCTTAATGCCCCGTACCCATTTAGCCCATCCCCCCGCCCACAACCCTTCAAGTAACCCTCTGTTTGTTCTCTATATTTAAGAGTCTCTTCTGTTTTGTCTCCCTCCCTGTTTTTATATTATTTTTGTTTCCCTTCCCTTATTTTCATCTGTTTTGTGTCTTAAAGTCCTCATATGAGTGAAGTCATATGATATTTGTCTTTCTCTAATTTCACTTAGCATAATACCCTCCAGTTCCATCACGTAGTTGCAAATGGCAGGATTTCATTCTTTTTGATTAAGCAGACATATTTGATCTATTCTCTTTATACTTGTTCTATATCTCTTTTTCTGTTTTCCTCCCTCTCTCTCTGGATTAACCCATATAGTTTCTCTGACTGGTCAATTTTATTTTCTCTTCTTTTTCTCCGCCCTGTTGTTTCTCTCTTTGTATGGGATAAGGCCTTTTCCACCAACACCGCCCCCCCCCCAACCCTTTGGTATTTGTTGTTGGTGGTGTTTTGTGGTTTTTCTGTTTTTGTTTTGTTTTGTTTTTTTCTCCAGGGATACTTCAACGAACAAATCAAAGCACACCTGGTGGAGGGCCCAAAACATCACTATGAGTAGGAACATAAAAAAACCACAGTCACAACAACAGAGAGTAAGTAACACACTCCAAAAAACACCTCCTGAACGGCCAGGCCCTGGACAGTGCAGCACCACTCTTTAATGCAGTAGTGCTCACAGGTGCAGGACATATAACAAGCTTTTAAAACACATAAGAGACAAAAAACTAGCCGAAATGATGAAAGGGAAGACTTATGCTCAAAAGAAAATTCCAGGAAAAAAATGACAGGTAAAGAACTGACCAAAACAGATATAAACAATATATCTGACCAAGAATTTAAAATAATAGTCATAAGATTAATCACTGGGCTTGGAAAAAACCATAGAAGACAGCAGAGAATCTATTGCTGCAAAGATCAAGGAACTATTTCTTAGATGAATTAAGAAATGCCGTAAATGAGGTGCAAAATAAACTAGATGTGGTGACAGCAAGGACTGAAGATGCAGAGAGGAGAGTAAGTGAAATAGAAGATAAAATGGAAAAAGTTGAAGCTGAGAAAAAGAGAGATAAAAATTCTAGACCACGAGGGGAGAATTAAAGAACTAAGTGATTCAATGAAAATGTAAACATAATAATATCCATATCATAGGAGTTCCAGAAGAAGAGAGAGAAAAAGGGGCAGAAGGTGTACTTCAACAAATCATAGCTGAGAAATTCCCCAATCTGGGGAAGGAAACAGACATTGAGATCCAGGAGGCACAGAGAACTCCCTTCAGACATAACAGGAATTGATCTTCTACACAACATATCATAGTGAAACAGGCAAAGTATAAAGATAAAGAGAGAATTCTGAAAGCAGCTAGGGACAAATGGGCCTTAACCTACAAGGGTAAGCACAGAAGGGAAGTAGCAGACTTATCTACTGAAACTTGGTAGGCCAGAAGGGAGTGACAGGAAATATTCAATGTCCTGAATAGGAAAAATATGCAGCCAAGAATCCTTTATCCAGCAAGGCTGTCATTCAGAATAGGAGAGATAAAGGTTTCTCCAGACAAAAACTGAAGGAGTTCATCATCACTAAGACAGCCCTACAAGACATCCTAAGGGGAACTCTGTAAGTGGAATGTTGCAAAGACTACAAAGGACGAGAGACATCACCACAAGCATGAAACCTACAGATAACACAATGACCCTAAATCCCTATCTTTCAATAATAATGCTGAATGTAAATGGACTAAATACTCCAATCAAAAGACCTAGGATATCAGAATGGATAAAAAAATAAGACTCATCTATTTTTGCTATTTTTACTATCTCTCTTGCTGTCTACAAGAGACCTATTGTAGACCTGATGACACCTTCAGATTGAAAGTGAGGGTATGGGGAACAATCTATCATGCTACTCGAAGTCAAAAGAAAGCTAGAGCAGCCATACTTATATCAGACAAACTAGATTTTAAACTAAAGGTTGTAACAAGAGATGAAGAAGGGCATTGTATCACTATTAGAGGGTTTATCCATCAAGAAGAGCTAACAATGATAGATGTTTATGCACCCAATATGAAAGCACCCAAATATATAAAACAATTAATCACAAACATAAGCAATCCTATTGATAAGAATGTGTTAATTGCAGGGGACTTTAATACTCCACTCACAACAATGGACAAATCATCTAAACAGAAAATCAGTAAAGAAACAATGGCCCTGAATGATAGACTGGACCACATGGACTTAACAGATATATTCAAAACTTTTCATCCAAAAGCAGCAGAATACACGTTGTTCTTGAGTGCACATGGAACATTCTCCAAGATAGATCACATACTGGGTCACAAAACAGCCCTCAATATATATAAAAGAATTGAGATCATACCATGCACACTTTCAAATCACAATGCTATGAAACTTGACATCAACCACAGGAAAAAGTTTGGAAAACCTCCAAATGCATGGAGGTTAAAGAATATTCTACTAAAGAATGAATGGGTCAACCAGGCAATTAAAGAAAAAATTAAAAAATATATGGAAACAAATGAAAATGAAAACACGACAGTCCAAATGCTTTGGGATGCAGCAAAGGCAGTCCTAAGAGGAAAATACATTGCAATCCAGGTCTATAGCAACAAACAAGAAAAATCCCAAATACAAAATCTAACAGCACACCTAAAGGAACTAGAAGCAGAACAGCAAAGAAACCCCAAGCCCAGCAGAAGAAAAGACATAATAAAGATTAGAGCAAAAATAAACAATATAGAATCCAAAAAAAAAAAAAAAAAAAGTAGAACAAATCAATGAAACTAAGAGATGGTTTTATGAAAAAATAAAACTGATAAACCCCTAACCAGACTTCACAAAAAGAAAAGAGAGAGGCGCCTGGGTGGCTCAGTTGGTTGGGCATCCAACTTTGGCTCAGGTCATGATCTCACGGTTCATGAGTTCAAGCCCCACATCGGGCTCTGTGATGACAGCTCAGAGCCTGGAGCCTGCTCTGAATTCTGCCCCTCCCCTGCTCATGCTCTGTCTCTCTCTCCCTCAACAATAAATAAACATTAAAAAAACCCAAAAATTAAAAAAAAAAAAAAAAAGAAACTTCAAAAAGAAAAGGAAAGAAAAGAAAAGAGAGAGGACCCAAATAGATAAAATCATGAATGAAACTGGACTTACCACAACCAACCCCTCAGAAACACAAGCAATTATCAGAGAATACTATGAAAAATTATATGCCAATAAACTGGACAACTTGCAAGAAGTGGACAAATTCCTAGACATCCACACAGTACCAAAACTCAAAAGGGAAGAAACAGAACATTTGAACAGACCCATAACTAGCAAAGAAATTGAAACAGTTATCAAATATCTCCCAACAAATAAGAGTCCTGGGCCAGACGGCTTCCCAGGGAAATTCTACCAAACATTTAAAGCAGAGTTAATACCTATCCTTCTCAAGCTGTTCCAATAAATAGAAACAGAAGGAAAGCTTCCGTACTCATTCTATGAAGCCAGCGTTACCTGATTCCCAAACCAGACAGAGACTCCCACAAAAAAGAATTACAGACCAATATCCCTGATGAACATGGATGCAAAAATTCTAAACAAGATACTAGCAAATCGAATTCAACAGCATACAAAAGAATTATTCACCATGATCAAGTGGGATTCATTCCTGGGCTGCAGGGCTGGTTCAATATATGAAAATCAATCAATGTGATACATCACATTAAAAAGAAAGGATAAGAACCATATGATCCTGTCAATAGATGTGGAAAAATAATTTGACAAAATTACAGCATCCTTTCTTAATTAAAAACCCTCAAGAAAGTCAGGATAGAAGGAACATACCTAATATATGCTTATATTACCTTATATATTATAAAAGCTTTATGTGAAAAGCCCACAGCTAACATCATCCTCAATGGGGAAAAACTGAAAGCTTTCCCCCTAAGATCAGGAACACAACAGGGATGTCCATTCTCATCAGTGTTGTTTAACATAGCGTCGGAAGTCCTAACCTCAGCAATCAGACAACAAAATGAAATAAAAGACAGCCAAACTAGCAAAGAAGTCAAACTTTCACTTTTTTGCAGACATGATACTCTACATGGAAAACCCAAAAGACTCCACCAAAAAGCTGCTAGAACTGATACACAAATTTGGCAAAGTCACAGGATACAAAATCAATGTACAGAAATCAGTTGCATTTCTATACACCAATAAGCAAACAACAGAAAGAGAAATCAAGAAATCAATCCCATTTACAATTACACCAAAAACCGTAAAATACCTAGGAATTAACCTAACCGAAGATGAAAAGGTCTGTATGCTGAAAACTATAGAAAACTTATGAAGGAAATTGAAGAAGACACAAAGAAATGGAAAAACATTCCATGCTCATGGATTGGAAGAATACATATTATTTAACATCAATATTACCCAAAGCAGTCTACACATTCAATGCAATCCCAGTCAAAATTGCACCGGCATTCTTATCAAAGCTAAAACACAATCCTAAAATTTGTATGGAACCAAAAAAGACCCCGAATAGCCAAAGCAATGTTGAAAAAGAAAACCAAAGCAGAGGCATCACAATCCCAGACTTTAATCTCTACTACAAAGCTGTAATTATCAAGACAGTATGGTATTGGCACAATAACAGACACATAGGCCAATGGAAGAGAACAGGGAACCCAGAATAGGACCCGCAAATGTATGACCAACTAATCTTGGACAAAGCAGGAAAAGAGTATCCAACGGAAAAAAGATTGTCTCTTTAGGAAATGGTGCTGGGAGGACTGGACAGCAACATGCAGAAGAATGAAACAAGATCCCTTTCTTACACCATGCACAAAAATAAACTCAAAATGGATGACCGACCTAAATGCAAGACAGGAAACCATCAAAACCCTACAGGAGAAAACAGGCAACAACCTCTTTGCCCTCAGCTACAGCAATTTCTTGCTCAACACGTCTTCAAAGGCAAGGGAATTAAAAGCAAAAATGAACTATTGGGACCTCATCAAGATAAAAAGCTTCTGCACTGCAAAGGAAACAATCAACAAAACTAAAAGGCAACCTATGGAATAGGAAAAGATATTTGCAAATGACACACCAGATAAAGGGTAAGTATCCAAAATCTATAAAGAACTTACCAAACTCAACATGCGAAAAACAAATAATCCAGTGAAGAAACAGGCAGAAGACACGAATAGACACTTTTCCAAAGAAGATATCCAGATGGCCAATGGACAGATGAAAAGATCCTCAACATCACTCATTATCAAGGACATACAAATCAAAACCACAATGAGATACCACCTCACGCCGGTCAGAGTGGCTAAAATGAACAACTCAAGAAACGACAGATGCTGGTGAGGATGTGAAGAAACGGGAAACCTCTTGTACTGTTGCTGGGAATGTAACTTGGTGTAGCCACTCTGGAAAACAGTGTGAAGTTTCTTCAAAAAATGAAAAATAAAACTACCCTATGACCCAGCAATAGCACTACTAGGAATTTATCCAAAGGATAAAGGAGTGCTGATTCATAGGGGCACATGTACCACCATTTTTATAGCAGCGCTTTCAACAATAGCCAAATTACGGAAAGAGCATAAATGTCCATCCATTGATGAATGGCTAAAGAAGATGTGATTTATATATACAATGGAATACTACTTGGCAATGAGAAAGAATGAAATCCTGCCATTTGCAGCAATGTGGGTGGAACTGGGAGGGTATTATGCTAAGTGAAATAAGTCAATCAGAGAAAGACAGATATCATATATTTTCACTCATATGTGGAACTTGAGAAACTTAACAGAAGGCCATGGGGGAAGGGAAGGGAAGGGGGAAAAAATAGTTACAAACAGAGGGGGACCAAGGGAAACTATAAGAGACTCTTAAATACAGAGGACAAACTGAGGGTTGATGGGGGGGGGGGGCGGGTAAGGGAGAGGGAAAAATGGGTGATGGGCATTGAGGAGGGTACTTGCTGAGATGAGCACTGGGTGTTGTATGTAAGCGATGAACCATGGGAATTTACTCCAAAAACCAAGAGCACACTTTACACATTGTATGTTAGCCAATTTGACAATAAATCGTATTAAAAATAAATAAATATGGGAATGCAAGCTGGTGCAGCCACTCTGGAAAACAGTATGGAGGTTTCTCAAAAAACTAAAAATAGAATTACCCTACGACCCAGCAACTGCACTACTAGGCATTTATCCAAGGGATACAGGTGTGCTGTTTTGAAGGGACACATGCACCCCCATGTTTACAGCAGCACTATCTACAATTGCCAAAGTAGGGAAAGAGTCCAAATGTCCATCGATGGATGAATGGACAAAGAAAATGTGGTATATATATACAATGGAGTATTACTTGGCAGTCAGAAAGAATGAAATCTTGCCATTTGCAACTACGTGGATGGAACTGGAGGGTATTATGCTAAGCAAAATTAGTCAGAGAAAGACAAATATCATATGACTTCACTCATATGAGGACTTTAAGAGACAAAACAGATAAACATAAGGGAAGGGAAACAAAAATAATATAAAAACAGGGAGGGGGACAAAACAGAAGAGACTCATAAATATGGAGAACAAACTGAGGGTTACTGGCGAGGTTGTGGGAGGGGGGGATGGGCTAAATGGGTAAGGGGCACTAAGGAATCTACTCCTGAAATCACTGTTGCACTATATGCTAATTTGGGTGTAAATTTTTAAAAATAAAATTAAAAAAATAAAAATAAACAAAATAAAATGGAATTTTTTATAATTTTTTTAATGTTCATTTTATTTTTGAGAGAGAGACAGAGCACGAGCAGGGGAGGGGCAGAGAGAGACAGAAACACAGGATCCAAAGCAGGCTCTAGGCTCTAAGCCGTCAGCACAGGACCCAATGGGGGGCTTGAACCCACAAACCGTGAGATCACGGCCTGAGCCAAAGTCGGTGCTTAACCAGTTGAGCCACCCAGGCACTCCTGAAATTTATTATTTATAAATGGTAAAGGCTTATGGCTCAAAATTCAAAAAAGGACACAATATTAAAATTATATTATTATCTCAACTATTGAAAAAAATAAAGAGTGAGAGCACATGCACGTGAGTGGGGGCAGGGGCATGGAGGGGGCTAAAAGCACAGAGCCCGACACGGGACTCAATCTCACAAACTGAGCTCATGACCTCAGCCAAAATCAAGAGTTGGATGCTTAATGGACTGAGCCACCCAGGCATCCCCATATTTTTGTATTTTTCATATAAGCATGTATTTCTTTAATAATCAGGGATAAAACGGGTAATGGGGGGTAATCTATTAACCATAACCAAGTAATAAAACATCCTAGTCACTTCTACACTCCCCTCCTCCCCAGTGGAATCTCCATGCCTACCCTACACTTTCACTATCAGCTTCCTTCTTTCATAAATGAAAGATCAAAGGAATCCTAAGGGCTAAGAAGACATTAAGGACAAAACAAATCCCACCACTGGCAGAGGAAAAATTAATTTCTGTAATACGGATCATATGCAAGACCTTACACCCCACTCACACTATATATATTATATATATATAATATATATTTAAATTTTTTAATGTTTGTTTATTTTTGAGAGAGAAAGAGTGTGAGAGGGAGAGGGGCAGAGAGAGAGGGAGACACAGAATCCCAAGCAAGCTCCTGGTTCTGAGCTGTCAGCACAGAGCCCCAGGTGGGAGTGGAACTCATGAACCGAGAGATCATGACCTGAGTGGAATTTGGACACTTAATCCACTAAGTCACCCAGGCGCCCCTCCACTTACACTATAGAAAAATACATTTTAAGATCTAAAGAACTGATCTATAAATGGGCTTCTGGAATTAAAATCTATTGACAAGTTGCAAAC
>NW_024412377.1:103906603-103946817 GCF_014898765.1 Herpailurus yagouaroundi
TATGTCTCTCATTTAAGTCACAAACCACTCCCTGGCATTGGAAGAGATCTACTTGTTTCATGGAATCTGGTGATCTACTAGAGTATGAACTTAGGTAGACTGCATGAAATAATGACAAGTGACTTAATTCTAACATTTGTGTTATTTTAACACACTATGCTGGTGCTTGTAAACTTAATGGTCCATGTAGAAACAGCATATGGCGACTAAACTGAACATTTTGATCCTCCATCAAAGTTTCTGAATTACTGTGAATTACAAAAATCAAAGTTTACATAGTGTTCTTGATGTTTTCAAACTCAAATTCTTAGAACTGTCACTATTGCCAACCATCCTATCAATATTTAAACTGTTATCTTATTCTTAGTTTCTACTTTTAATTCTCTGAAAGCTGAGAAACAGAACTGACAAGCAGAAGACTGCGAACAGGAACACTTCTGGGTCACTGGATACAAGGACTTAGAGTTGTGTGCAATGGGAAATTACAGAGGTATTAAGCTCCCTGTAATTGCTGATATTCCAAGGGAAGCGGGATGTTTACAATGCATGTTATTCATAGAGAAAGAAGTTACGCATCCTGGCAAAAGATGTACTTAGTGACCTCTTCGGTCAGCATCTCCAAAAGTTGATTCGTTTCATGGGAATCCAAACCCAGAAAAGCTATTTCTCCTAGGGTAAGCCTGTTGGTGTGATTCCAGGCACATGAGCTCAGAATGCTTCCAAAAACAAATGAGATCTGCACCAAACGTCCCAATTTATGAAGCTTTTACTCACACCTAACCCTGCCAAGCGCTTCGAGCCAGGCACGGGTGATCACTGCCCTGTGTTCAGACTTGGAACTCGAAGAGTCAAAAGGCTGGTAAACTCTGTCGAGGTCACATAGCTGGAGGTAGGTCAAACTCGGACCCACGACCACAATTCCCAAAACTCGCGTTCTGCCTTAAGGAAGGAAAGCCATTCCCTGGACTACAGACCCACACGCTTCTTTGCAGCTCCCACACGGAAGTTGCCCTCCTCCCCCTCCATACGCTCCCTCCCACTCACGAATCCCTACGAGGCTGCTCGGAACCATTCAGCCTCCGCGCCCGCACGCGAAAACCTTCCAAGCTGCCGCGCTCCCCAAACAGCCGGTGCCCACCTTGGCTCCTCTAGGAGCTCTAGCCGCGGACTCACCGGTCTCGTAGAATGCCGCTCTACCCGGAAGCCCCGCCCAGTCCGCTCCAAGGACGATGCGGAAATCCTTCCCCTGTGCGCGGCGGCGACGGACGAAACGTTCCGGTTGCTTTGAGCCGGTGCTGGTGTTGGACCCTCGTGGGCGGACACGTAGCTGGAGCTGACTTAGGGTGCGAGGAAGGGCCTCTTACCCCACTTCCAGCGGTTATTCACAAAGAGGCGGGAAAAGTGATCGCCGTCTACCCGGGATCTGACGAGCTTGATTTTTGTTATATTATTTCTAAAAGGTTGGCGTGAATGACTCTAATAGCAGCAGCAGCAGCAGCAGCAGCAGCAGCAGCAGCAGCAGCAGCTGGGCCAGAACCTTACTGGACAACGATTTTCTGGGAAGACCCCGCTGCTCCTGCTGTTCATGGAACAAGTATTATTGAGCACCTGCTGTGATCCTGCGACAGTTCTAGGCACTGAGTAAATAGCAGTGAAAAACTAACAAATCCTTGCCCTCCTGGAATTTTGCTTCTACCATGAAGGTATTTATCAAGAAAAGCATAGTGTATCAAATGGTGATAGTGCCAATAGAAATTAAGCACGGAAGGGGGAAAGGGTGGCAACTTAAAATAATCTAGTCAGAGGAACCTTCGCTGAGAAGATGGCTGAGCCATGACCAGAATGAGAAAGGGAGTTAACCATGCTGATACCTAGAGAAAGACCTCCCCAGACATAGAGAACTGCAAGTGCTAAGGTCCTGAGGTGGAAACACAATGATGTGTTTGAGGGACTGGGTGAGGAAATGGTTGAGTGATCGCTGCTGAAATCTGGTGGGAGTGCTGAACATTTTAATAACTTTTGGAGGAATGTTAGTGGTTTGGACTAGTATAGTATGGCAGTGCAGCTAGTGAGAAGATTGGATTCTAGAATCTGTTGGATTCTGCTCCAACAGAGCAGATGGGTGTTAGGATCCAATGACCCAGTTTTCAGTTGAGGTGTTGTAAGGTTAGAGTTGCAGTTACTGAGAGGGTGAAGGGGTGGTAAGGACAGTTCAGTTTTGGACAAGTTCGAGATGTTTGAGATGCCTGCTAATACATATGGAATTACCAGTGTGCACGAAAACTGCAGTACCTTAAAAAAGGCAACTCCTGGAGCCTGTTTCCGATTCTGTGTCTCCCTCTCTCTCTGCCCCTCCCCCGTTCATGCTCTGTCTCTCTCTGTCCCAAAAATAAATAAACGTTGAAAAAAAAATTAAAAAAAAAAAAAGGCAACTGATGGGGCACTTGGGTGGCCCAGTCAATTAGGTATCCGACTTCCCCTGAAGTCATGATCTCAGGGTGCGTGAGGTAGAGCTCCGCATCAGGCTCTGTGCTGACAGCTCAGAGCCTGGAGCCTGCTTCAGATTCTGTGTTTCCCTCTCTCGCTGCCCCTCTCCCCTTTTCAAAAATAAAGAAACATTAAAATTATTTTTTAAAAAAGACGACTGATGTCAACCTTCTCGAGGAGAAACCAAAACAAGAACAGGAAAACCAGTTAAGCAGAGGCATACAGTCAATATTTTTGAACAAATAGGCTAGAAACACAATGTATTAAGATGACCTAAGGGTTTTTCACACGTCTATATGGAAATCCATAAACCTTAATTTTTACAACCAAAACGATTATACCTTGTGACACGTAATTATACATCAGAGAACTGCTCGCAAGCGTGTAAACTCCTTACCCTTTTTATGCATAATCTCCGGTAAAGCTAAAAGTTTCAGAGCAGTTCTGAGCCATCTGAAACACTTTCCTGGGCTAGGGTCCTCAGCAAAACAACATATAATACATTTAGTAACCTATTTGAGGTTGGCTTTTTTTTTTTTTTTCCAGTTGATTCTAGCATTTCCCACACTTGAGAAATGGAGAGGCAAGGCACATCTAGAGCATCGGAAAACAGTTACCGCAGGAGAGGAATAATAGAAAGGAACTGTACGTGCTGGGGCTTCTTTACTTCCCCATCAGTATATGCTTCCCCGCTGGTGCTTTGTTGGTACCAAAATCTTCCCTTGTGTTCTGGCCCCTCAAAAACATAAACACAAGGCATCCTGCATAGTAGTGGAAAGAACAGATTTGGATTTAAAATCAGCCTCCGGGGCGCCTGGGTGGCGCAGTCGGTTAAGCGTCCGACTTCAGCCAGGTCACGATCTCGCGGTCTGTGAGTACGAGCCCCGCGTCGGGCTCTGGGCTGATGGCTCAGAGCCTGGAGCCTGTTTCCGATTCTGTGTCTCCCTCTCTCTCTGCCCCTCCCCCGTTCATGCTCTGTCTCTCTCTGTCCCAAAAATAAATAAACATTGAAAAAAAAATTAAAAAAAAAAAATAAATAAAATCAGCCTCCGCCACACTAGCAGGGTGACCACAAGCAAGTCACAACCTAAGTTTGACCTATAAAATGGGGATACCTTTACCTACCCTACAGGGCTTACACATCACACAGGGGAAACTCCATTACCAGCATTTTTACTTACCCCCAGAAAACAAGGCCTTACCGTTTATTTTCGGTACTGGCTTTAAAAAGGGGAGGGGCGCCCGGGTGGCTCAGTCTACGGAGCACCAGGCTCTTGGTTTAGCTCAGGTCAGGATCTCAGGGATCTTGAGTTCAAGCCCAGCATTGGGCTCTGTGCTGACAGTGCAGAGCCTGCTTGGGACTCTCTCTCTCCCTCTCTCTCTGCCCCTCACTTGCTCACCCTCTCTTTCTCTCTCTGAAAATTAATATATAAAAACTTTTTAAAAAATTATAAAAAGGAGAGGAAGAGGGGTGACTGGTTGGCACAGTTGGTAGAGCATGTGACTCTTGATCTCAGGGTTGTGAGTTTGAGCCCCGCATTGGGTGTAGAGATTACTTAAAAATAAAATCTTTAGGGGAGTGCCTGGGTGGCTCAGGTGGTAAAGTGTCCGACTCTTGATCTCACCTCAGGTCATCATCTCCCAGTTCATGGGTTTGAGCCCTGCCCTCGGGCTCTGTGCTGACAGCACAAAGCCTGCTTGGGATTCTCTCTCTCTCAAAGTACTTTTTAATGTTTACTTATTTTTTGTTTAAAAACATTTAATGTCTTGTTTTATTTTTGAGAGAGAGATGGAATGCAAGTGGGGGAGGGGCAGAGAGAGGGAGACACAGAATCTGAAGCGGGCTCCAGGCTCTGAGCTGTCAGCACTCAAACTCGAGAACTGTGAGATCACGACCTGAGCTAAAGTCAGATGCTCAACCGACTGAGCCACCCAGGTGCTCCAAAAGTAAACATTCTAAAACAATAAAATAAATTTTTTTCAAAAAAATTAAAAGGAGAGGAGAAATTAGCACTGCTGATCCTAGTGCCATTTTTGCATCCCCCACATCGTTGACTCTCTTCAGGACCTTTTCTTTGCCCTTCTTACTTTTCCCCTATGCTCCCTTCCATTAACTCCACTTTTTCCTTTTTCTTTCCCTCCATTCCCGTTGGCCATCGTATTCCAAGACAGGATGCATTCCTATGGGACAAGTGGCCACACCCCCAAGTCCCAAGTATATATCTTGTGTATGTTCACTATCGATCAGTCTGGGAACAACTTTTTTTAATTAAAAAAGCATTTTTTACAAAATTTTAAGTAGGCTCCACACCCACTGTGGGGTTTGGACTCACGACCCTGAGATAAACAGTCATATGCTTTACTGACTGAGCCAGTCAGGAGCCCCTAAGGAAGGCCTTTGTTTTTAATGAAAAACTAAGAAAAGAACAGGAGTTCCCAATAAATTTAAAGCTTATTTGTGGAGAGGAGGCTGAATCATTTAAACAACTGTATAGGGGCGCCTGGGTGGCAGAGTCGGTTAAGCGTCCGACTTCAGCCAGGTCACGATCTCGCGGTCCGTGAGTTCGAGCCCCGCGTCAGGCTCTGGGCTGATGGCTCGGAGCCTGGAGCCTGTTTCCGATTCTGTGTCTCCCTCTCTCTCTGCCCCTCCCCCGTTCATGCTCTGTCTCTCTCTGTCCCAAAAATAAATAAAAACGTTGAAAAAAAAAATTTAAACAACTGTATAGATTTTATTCGTAGAACTTGACTCAAGTAGGAGTGGTACTAAGGCAAAACAAAAAATGCATAAATCCATGGATTATAATCTCTTGCCATAATTATGACTGACATAATATTCTAATTGTGTGCAAATGGGTAGAATAAAGAAATGGATCTAACCTAGCCTAATGTTTCAACTAGTAAAACTCGGGGACAACTGTGAAGAATGAAACAGTTCTTTGCCCATGGGTAGCTGGACACAGTCCACTGAGTTAAATTTATGAAGAGCTCAGCCCATGTTATTAAGCTGAAATTCAGGGTGTACAACTTTGGAGAAAGGGAGAGGTGAGCCTGCCTATTCCAACGCCTTTTTTTTTAATTTTTATTTTTTAATGTTTATTTTTGAGAGAGAGAGCACGAGCAGGGGAGGGGCAGACAGAGAGAGAGAGAGAGAGACTGAGACACAGAATCTGAAGCAGGCTCCAGGCTCTGGGTGTCAGCACAGAGCCCAGGACAGAGTTTGAACTCAGGAGCTATTAGATCATGACCTGAGCTGAAGTCAGACACTTAACTGATTGAACCACCCAGGCACCCCTCCAATACCTTTAGATAGAACCTAAATCATTCCAGAGAAAGACTCAGTGAAAACCTGCACAATTGCTTTTAACAGTACCTAATAGTCCTTATTTTGATATGTAAATCTATCTTTTAAAGCACCTGTTCCTTATCTATGAAGTTGTGGCTAAGCCTAATGCAGCTGTCTAGAATTCAAAAGAATTTATAGCCTAATTTATAACAGCCTAATTTATAGCCTAAGTTTATAAATTCATAGCCTAATTTATAGCACCCAGCACTGACCAAGCATATAGGGATTGGGACGATACATACATTCTTAAAACACTTTTTGCTTTTTAAAAGCTTGTTTAAAGCATCACCTTCCAGCTTTGGGAGATAAGAGCCCTTATTTATTACTGTCCGACAAGGACTGTAGCTAAGTCCCACATGAACCTTAATAACAACTATGAGATCAGGTACAAATAGCTCTCACACAAATAAGCAAACTAAAGGAGAGGAAGGGTAAATAATGTGTCCAAGGTCAAGTAATTGCTGGAGGGCAAAGCAAGAACACAACAACCCAAGCAGATAAGAGCGAGCTGGTCCTGTGGCAGCAATTAGAAATCTTGGGGAGACGCCTACATTTTGTTGCAGTCACACACACACAAAATCAGTTATGTTTCCATGCTTTTCTCTAACCACAAAGTGGCATTATTTTAAGTGTTTTCTAAAAACTACCCAAGTTACTTGGGCATTTTTATGAAAACTATTCTCATTAAAAGAAATGTTAATATGAGACAGAAGGGATAATACACCCCTGTATCTAATTCATTTGTCTTCTTTTTTAATGTTTATTTACTTTTGAGAGAGAGAGAGAGAGAGAGAGAGAGAGCGCGAGCGAGCGTGAGTGGGGGAGGGGCAGAGACAGAGGGAGACACAAAATCCGAAGCAGGTTCCAGGTTCCAAGCTGTCAACAAAGAGCCTGACTCAGGGCTCAAACTCATGAACTGTGAGATCATGACCTGAGCCAAAATCAAGAGTTGGACACCTAACCGACTGAGCCACCCAGGTGCCACTGTTCTTACCCTTCTTTACACACACACACCCACTCAGATCTTTACAGATACTTCAGATATTTCATATGAAGCATTTTACATTAATTCAAAGTACTTAAAATGCACTTACAATTAAAATACAAAATTTTATTAACAACATACAGACCAATCTCTTCTTACCCAAAACATTAATTTAGTGACAGTCAACCTAGAACAGGAGTACAGAGCCTATTATTCTCAACAGATCAAGCTTCTAATCCTAGTTTAATCACTTGCTAGTATGTGACAGTGGACTAATCTACCACATTATTTTTCTTTCCTGTAAAATGAGAATGAGAAATGATAACGTCAATAGAATGATATAAGGAATAAGTGATAATTTCACGTGTGTATACAATGTAACTTTTAGTATAAGTACCAATAGACTTAAATTTATTTCAAAAAATAAAAGGCATATATGACAAAACTAACACCTGTCATTTCTTGGTGGTGGATATATGTGTTTAAGTTTATTCATTTTTGAGAGAGAGAGTGAGCAGGGAAGGGGCAGAGAGAGGGAAGGAGAGAGAGAATCCCAAGCAGGCTCCATACTATCAGCGTGGAGCCTGACGTGAGGCTCAAACCCACAAATCGTGAGATCACGACCTGAGCAGAAACCAAGAGTTGGATGCTTAACCAACTGAGCCACCCAGGCACCCTGGATATTTGTATTTTTCATTTTCTATACTACTTTAAATTTTTCAAGATAAAGAGAAATTAAAATATTGATTTTGCCTTTTATCACAGAATCACCTACGTAAGGGAATCACTGTATGCAATTAACCTTTACTAACGACCACATCCTTTCACAACAGAATGTATGGAATGTTCTTTATAGAAGACAGAAGCACACATAAGAATCTCAGGTCAGAGGGGCACCTGGATAGCTCAGTTCAGTGTTGCCTCTTGATTTCAGCTTAGGTCATGATCTCATGCCTTGAGGGTTCAAGCCCTGTATCGGGTTCTGAACTGACAGAGTGGAGCCTGCTTGGGATTCTCTCTCTCTCTCTCTCTCTCTCTCTCTCTCTCTCTCTCTCTCTGTCTCTCTCCTCTCCTCACCCTTTCCCCCCCCCCCACCCCAACAATGTTTTTTTTAAAAAAAAAAAAAAAAAAAACAGAAAACCAAAAAAACTTAAAAAGAATCTCAGGTCAGACATGGAAGAGACTTCTGACATCTAACCTAAATCTCCTTTTTCCAAACTAGAAATATGCCTGGGTGCTTCTTTAAAGTTACATCCAGGGGCGCCTGGGTGGCGCAGTCGGTTAAGTGTCCGACTTCAGCCAGGTCACGATCTCGCGGTCCGTGAGTTCGAGCCCCGCGTCGGGCTCTGGGCTGATGGCTCAGAGCCTGGAGCCTGCTTCCGATTCTGTGTCTCCCTCTCTCTCTGCCCCTCCCCCGTTCATGCTCTGTCTCTCTCTGTCCCCAAAATAAATAAACGTTGAAAACAAAAAAAATAAAGTTACATCCAGCTGGTTAATACCAAACAGTCTTTAAGTACATTTGAAAAATGACTTTCTTGTTTTTTTATTTCAGAGTTCAACTTTATGACACAAGTTTACAATGGAAACTCATGCTATTTGGTTTTCTGCATTCAGGTGAACAGTACTATTTTGTCAGAACACTGGCAATTTTGCCATCTTCATAATCTAAGTACACGAACTTCCAAGAACAAAGAGATTTATATTTTAGCATGCATAAAAATGAGTTAAGTTCCTCAAAAGAGTCCTTACCATTTGGTGTGAATCCAAAAGGCACGAAAACTATAAACTACTACCTTTTGTAATAAGTATGTACAGCACATGGAAAATTAAGAATTTCTTCAATTTGAAGAAATGAACAATGTTATAAAAGAAACATTTTAAGGTTTATCTTTGGAAAATGATTCAGACTTGTATATAATGTCTGAATTGCATACTAATGATTAAAGGTTATTCTTCCAAAATTTTCACAAAAACCACTCTAAACTGGGGCAGGGGGGGATAAAAACAATCAACTTGGCTAGCTATATGCCCACTACTATCAGCTAATTTTACTTTACTAATAAAAATTTTAATTAAAAAAAAAAGAGTGGTGAGACCAAGGGCACCATCTGAAATAATTTGATGTTTTGTTGTATTGTGCTGTATTCTCAGACAAATCAGCCTTCTTATAACCGAAAGACTGGGAAATTCAGCAACCAGCACAGCAACCAATATAGTTTAATGCAATAAACTATATACTCAGATAAAACTGAGTGTAATTTTCCACATCTTCATATCAACAGCACAAATGATGTCAAACAAGTATATGAAAGAAAACACCAGGTTTAATACCTTATAAAATATGTACAGAACTTGAATATCCTCTTAAGACACGATCCAAGTCACAACCGAATTAGCAATGTAATCAGATATTCTGATATAATGAAAAAGCCTAGTTGGTTTAAAAAAAGGAAACAAACACACATGTAAACCATAAAAGATTTAAAAGAATTTTAGAATACACAACCAAATTCTAACCAGGTTTAAACTGTGATTTTTAAAAAGTGAATACCTGTATGTATTTACAATCTTTAAGTTTCACAATGTGTTATTTTTACATGATCTTTATTATCTGGAGAGCACACAACAATGAAAAGCTCTTTTAACCACTTATACACAGAAAACAAAAAAATGAATAGGGAGGTTGAGAGAATGCACTAGCCACAGGAGCTAAGGGAAAGGCCGAGGGACTTTAATTAATGGAGTCAAGTCGTAAAACAGACTTAACCAAAACTATAAGCCAGGAAACAGGCAGATTCACTTCAGAGCCTTCACTCCAGAGACTGGGTAGGGCACCCAGTCTCCCTACCTGAAAAGAAATGATTATAAATAACAGTTCTGAAAACAGATTTCTGGGAGGAATGGATGAGATCACCAATGTGAACCAGTGCGTGCACTTAGGTGTTAAGAAAACACTGCCTGAGTGTGCAAATTCATAGCACAGTTCACCATGGGACCTGCCTTCAAGGTTTAAAAACCTCAACCTATAGTCAGTCCTTAATATAAGAGCCGAAGTTTAAAGTACAGAATCCTTAATTGGAGTGTTCCGCCCAGTTGATTATCAAAAGCTATTTATAAAATGCTTCAATACTGATGATATTAAACTGATGATAGTAAAGCCACCAAAGGTATGTAATGTGACAAAGGTTTGTCTTCCTGGGTTAGAATCCACTCATTTTGCCTTCTGACAACATTGCAGAGATGTCAAATAACTTCTTAATCTCTCAAACAATGTGGTATCATCTGCCTTCTATGTCTTCTGTCTGTCATAATCTCCAACCATCTTCTTGATGTGCGACAATTTACTCTTCAACTGCTTGCAATAATTCCTCTTACTTTTGTAATCTGCAGACTTGGAGAAAAAAAAAAGCCAAGTAAACTTAACAAAATAAAAACAAGTTGTGTTAGCTGCTAGGAAGGCAGAGGTGAGCCAAAAAAAAAACCACAGAATGTTAGTCAAATGAAATTGTTGGGGTGTTGAATAGAGTAATATGCAGAGTGATCTGGCAGTTTCTCTGACCATTCTGACCAAACAGGCAATGGATTCTTTATGCTTAGTCATATCTTCTGAGTTTTACAAAACATATACTAATTTCTAGTGATTTATAAAGTGACCCCAAAAATTGACTCACCTTTCTGCTAACACATCATCTAAAAAAAAAATCAGTACCTATTTCAGATTCTGTGTCTCCCTCTCTCTGACCCTCCCCCGTTCATGCTCTGTCTCTGTCTCAAAAATAAATAAACGTTAAAAAAAAATTTTTTTTTTTTAAAAATCAGTAAAACAGGGGTGCCTGGCTGGCTCAGTGGATGGAACATGTGACTCTTGGTCTCTGGGTTGTAGGTTCAAGCCCCATGTTGGGTGTAGAAATTACTTAAAAATAAATAAAATCCTTAAAAAAAAATCAGTACAACAAAAACTGGCGATATCAGTTGACTTGGAAAAGGAGGAATGGTTAAAGATACAGGAAATTTTACTATATATTCTTTCATTTTATTTTTTTATTTTTTATGTAATCTCTGTACCCAACATGGGGCTTAAACTCACAACCCCGAGGGGTGCCTGGGTGGCTCAGTCAGTTAAGTGGCCGACTTCGGCTCAGGTCATGATCTCGCGGTCCGTGAGTTCGAGCCCCGCGTCTGGCTCTGTGCTGACAGCTCAGAGCCTGGAGCCTGTTTCAGATTCTGTGTCTCCCTCACTCTGAGCCTCCCCCATTCATGATCTGTCTCTCTCTGTCTCAAAAATAAATAAACGTTAAAAAAAAATTAAAAAAAAAAAACAAAAAACAAAAAACCTCACAACCCCGAGATCAAGAGTCATGTTCTACTGACTAAATTAGCCAGGTGCCCCACTATATAAAACTCTTGCATTTAAAATTACACTGTTTTGTGACCTCAAAAAATTTTAATATATAATCCTTTAAAAACAAAGCTTTAAATCAAGAAAGATTAATAACGCCAAGTGTTTACAAGGATATGGAGCAAAAGGAATATGCACACGTCAGTGGGAATATAAACTAGCAATCCAGGAAAGCTGTTTGACACTATTTAAGCCAAGGTTAGACAGACAGACCCAATGACCCTGCAATTCCACTCCCAAATATATCCTTAACATATGTGTGCAGATGTGCACACATTCAAAAATGTTTGAAGTTGCATTAATTATAAGAGCCATAATCTAGGAATAACCCAAAGGCTCACTAACGAAAGAATGGATGAATCAATTGTCTTTTATTTACCAAGTAAAAATAAATGAACCATAGCCACACACAAAAATATGAATGGGTATTCAAAAAGAGCAAAAGAAATTACACATGAAAAATACATACTATAGATGCTATTTACATCAAGTTCAAAGTAGGCAAAACTCATTTATGATGATAGAAATTAGGATGGTAGTTATCTGTGGGGAGAGTAAAAATTGGAGGGGAGTTCCAGAGGGGGTTGCCTAGGAAACTAGGAAATATATTTCTTCATCTGGGTGCCAGGTACAAAGGTATATGGTGGTTGGTGAAAATTTACCAAGTTGTGCACTCAGAATTTGTGCAAGTTTCTGTATGTATACTTCAACTTTAAAAAAAAAAGCTTGGGGCACCTGGGTGGCTCAGTCGGTTGAGCGTCTGACTTCGGCTCATGTTATGATCTCGTGGTTTGTGGGTTCAAGCCCCACATCGGGCTCTGTGCAGACAGCTCAGAGCCTGGAGCCTGCTTCGGATTCTGTGTCTCCCTCTCTCTCTGCCCTTCCCCTGCTCGTGCTCTGTCTCTCTCTCTCTCTTTCTCTTTGTCTCAAAAATAAATGAACATTAAAAAAATAAAATAATCTTAAAAAATCAGTATTGGCTATAGTTGCAAACAACTGAAATGAAGGTCCTAACTTCTCAGGTACAGTTTTCACCTTGTAATGATAAGGCCTTTTGTCATAATCAGTGCTTGTGTGACTAGGTATTCACAGTCATTCCAAAGGTTAAATAAAAAACACATACTAGAAACATCCTCTCTGAAAGAATCTTACAATCTGGAATACTTACTCCCTTCACTTGCTTCAGTCTATTGTACTCATCAGCAGCAGCCTATCAAGGAGAAACACAATAGAATATGTTTAGGAGGGAATCTTCTCTTTCAACAATGACATTCCTGATGTTATATTCTGGAGCTAAAACTGCCAACAATACCCCAAATACAGGAAATTAAAATAATGAAGTCTTTAGGTCCTTAAAGTTATTATTCATATAGTCAGCAAGAGAGCCTGGAGGAAGCCAGGACAGAGGAATTTAAGACCTATTCCTCACATTCCATTCCCATAGACAGGTAATGGTTCTGTTGCTTCTCATCACTCCCCATGCGGGTCCATGGGCCGTGCTGACCCCACAGAGATCTTCTGTCAAGTGTAGCTGTCATCTGGTTATACCCCGTTATGAAACTGGTCTGAGCTCCCAGTAACTACCCCGTGTATGCATATTACATATATCGTTAAGTGAACGTGTTATATTATACATAAATAATTTGAGCAACAAAATAAAGTAGTATTGGATTATAACCCAATGTATAAAATAGATATATTTATGAGTCAATACTGGTATAAGTGAATGATTAAGTAAATGGAAGGAAGTAACCAATTTCTCATGCACAAGAATTCCAAATAATTTGTATAGGTACACAGTCTTTAAAGAGCTGGAACATAATTCTCCATTCCTTAGGTGTGATCTATGCATAGTGACTTCCTTCACTATGAAAGTATGGAAAGGGGGATTAAAAAGGAAAGAGTAACTTTCATGGACAAACGTAACCTCAGCCGGGGGAGGAGGGGGGGGGAGATAACTTTTTATCAAAGACGGTATGTGTCTAGGTGCACTTTTGCATGAAGGGGATATTTAAACAAATATTTTGGTGACAGTCAGGAGGCAGAATTTAAGGTAGTTTATCTTCCTGTACCCAATTCTGTAATGTTTAATAGTTTACAGAAAGAATGAACAGTGTTTTAAAATAGAAAAAATAATCCAGCTATTTTAAACAGGAAGGGATATATGTACATAGCCTTTTGTTTTCTATTTCTTACTTAACTACATTAGTACACTCTTCAATTTGGAAAGACTTTCATCTGAGACTGGACTTCAATTATTTCTCAATCAATCAATTTAAAAATTACTAGCAAAATCTGAATCAACATTAATAGAAAGGATACTGTATCTTCATAAATTAGAATGACATCATATATAATATACAATTATCAGGTTTGAATTTACCATGTAGTCTTCACTGTCTTCTCTATAGTCATCCAACTCTTTATCCAGACGAGAAAGTTCTTTATTGATTTCATCAAGTTCTGCCTGTAAGCTCTTGTATTCCTGCAGGCCAGTGTCAAAACTTCTCTTGTAGAGTTGTCTTTGTTGATCTGAAGTGATAGGTGGATATTCCCTAAAAATTCAGTAAGAAAATGACTACTTTTGACTCCAGCAGACATAAAATCCAGTATTTCTTCAGCCAAGACAATAAAGCTGGTGGGACGTGAGAGTGACATTCTCCTGTTTTCTTTTTCTTGCTTATGAGAGGAAGGTGAGAAGCAAGTGAGTTCTCTTAAGAATGATTCTACTTAGAGGCGCTTTAATGGCTCAGGTCATGATCTCACGGTTCCTGAGTTCCAGCCCCCGCACTGAGCCCTCTGCTGTCAGCGAGGAGCCTGCTTCAGATCCTCTGTCTCCCTCTCTCTCTGCCCCTCCCTTGCTCGCACTCGCCCCCTCTCTCTCAAAAATAAACATTAAAAAATGTTAAGCGTCCGACTCTTGGTTTGGGCTCAGGTGATAATCTCATGGGTTGGGAGTTCGAGCTCAGCATCTGGCTCTGAGCTGACAGCATGGAACCGGCTCAGGATTTCTCTCCTCTCTCTCTCTCTGCCTCTCCTCTACGTGCACTCTCTCTCTCCCTCAATCAATAACCAAATAAACTTAAAAAAAAAAAAAAAGAATGAATGATTATACTTCTACATCACTGGTTATGGTTTTAAAAATACTGTGCTTAGGGGCACCTGGGTGACTCAGTTGGATGAGTGACAGACTCTTGATTTTGGCTCAGGTCATGATCTCACAGTTCCTGAGTTTGAGTCCCGCATTAGACTCTGTGCTGACAGTGCAGAGCCTGCCTGGCAATCTCTCTCTCTCTCCCTCTCTCTCCAGTCCTCCCCTACTTGTGTTTTCTCTCTCTCTCAAAATACATAAACAAACTTAAAAAAAATTTTAAAAGGGGCACCTGGGTGGCTCAGTTGGTTAAGCATCTGACTCTCGCTCACACACTCTGTCTCAAAAATAAATAAAAACATTAAAAAATTAAAAAAGAAAATACTATGCTTAGGGGTGTCCCTGGGTGCCTCAGTCAGTTGAGCACCTGACTTGCTCTCAGCTCGGTCTTATCTCAGGATTGTGCCTCATGTTGGGCTCTGCATTGGGCGTAAAGCCTACTTAGAAAAGAAATACTATGCTAATATAATTTTTAGAAATAAAATTGAAAATCATTTATGAAATTTGAGGTTCAAGTCATAGGAACTTATTTATTCTGAAAATACAACACCATGTGACAATAGAATATGTCTAAAATCTTACTTTTTTTAAATGTTTATTTATTTTTTTGAGACACAGAGCATGAGCAGGGGAGGGGTAGAGAGAGACAGAAACAAGAATCCGAAGCAGCCTAAAAGCTCCAAGCTGTCAGCACAGAGCCCAACACGGGGCTCAAACTCATGAACTGTGAGATCATGACCTGAGCCGAAGTTGGACGCTCATCCGACTGAGCCTCCTGGGCACCCCTGAATTTAAAGTGTGAAAACTGGAATACTGGAACACAAAGTGCATTCCCACCACTACGGCAGCAGAAGAACTGGCTGGTAGCTGGTTGTTTTCTGCCACCAACTACAATCTTCAGATTCTTTTTTCTTTTTCCAACTTAACTTGTTTTCCTCCACAGAAATGGCTTATTTTAAATCCTTTGATGGTAAGATCAGACATTAAAATGTACATGTACAAAAATGCATGCTCCTTGTACAAATAATCCGGTGATGCATGCAATTCTGTATCCCTTGTATCTCTCAAGAGACTAGCCATTCTTTACATTTCCAGGTGATGCTCTTCACTAATAATCCACTGAGGAAACACTCTGACTTGTTTCACATGATGTAGGAACTTCACGGCAATATGGAATTTCAATTTTTACACCGAAATTGGCCTCCTATCTTCATTTTACAGAGGGGAGAAATTAAATGACTGCTCAAAAGAGAAACAAGAAAACAGTTTCTTAAAACTTTTCATTTAGATGTTCCATGAAACAAGTTAGGAAAGTATTTTATAGCTAGATGACTGAACATGGCCAAGAACTCTGTTTTTTTGTTCTGTTTTGTTTTTTAAGTCCATCCATTTATTTTGAGAGAGAGAGAGAGAGCGAGCGAGCATGTGAGCAGGGGGAGGGGCAGACAGAGAGAGAGAGAGGAGAGAGAGAATCCCAAGCAAGGCTTGATCCCACAAACTATGAGATCGTGATCTGAGCCAAAATCAAGAGCCGGACACTCAACCTACTGAGCCCCCCAGGGGCCTCTTGGCCAAGAACTCTTGTGGGAAGAAGGGAAGGTGTGGTATGAGAACCACCAGGGAGGCGATGTCAGGCTATGCTACACCACCCACCTCTCACAGCTTGAGAAGCAACGCTGTGACTGACCACCATCCAGACCACAAATGTTTCTGATTCGTGTCCCGTTTCTCAGGACACTTGGGCATAAAAGGGCTATACACCATACATGAGGATAGTTAGTGATGATGAAGTATAACTAAACCACCAACACACAAAGGAACTTAACCACAACCTTGGCCAGAACACTAAATTGTAAACTTAATTGTTTACAAAACCGTTTGCCAAAGTCCTCTGGATTAAACTTTTAAAAGAATCTCTGGTCTCCCCATGAAACCTTAACTTCAAAGTAAATGCCAAAACAAAGCCATAGCTCTGGGCTGGGAATTATATAATCAGTAACAAAAGTTCCTCCATACCTGTGTTTTATTTATTTGAAAGACCTTTCTTGGGTGACTACTGGTACAAGTAAAGAGTGAAGTTCATCAGTCATTTTGTGAAAGACACTGAGAGTGTTTTTAAGACGCAATGGAGCCAAACGTATCCCCTCTACATCAATCTTTATTACAAAAGAGCACTAAAGAAAAGAACCTCTTGAAATACTATCTCCAGTCCTGGCTGTGCAGGAACGATATCCTACCACCCAACTCCAATTTGGCAGGCAAAACCCCAAAGCTGACTGGCCCAGGTGACCCATCAGACAGATGTGCGAGTGGTCCCAACACGAGGTGACCCCGTACCTGATCCAGTCCTCCTCCAGCTCGTCGCAGGACTCGCCCCCGGTCGTGTAGTCTGTTTCATAGTGGTCCTGCTCCGGCCTCTTGGACCTTCCCGCCCTTCCTTTCGTAGGTGCCCTTTTTGAAGGCGTCTCAAAGTTACCACTGCCGCTGTAGCGAGGCTGCCTGAAGTCGTCCACCGGTGAAGTCACTGGAAGCTCCTGCACCACCTCAGGCACCCTAACAAAACAGTCATCGTTTTTCAGGGGTCACAGGTACACCACAGCTCTTTGCCAGCAAGTGCGCTGTAATCACAAGGAGCAGCCACAGTAAGCAGTAAGAGACATCTAAACGTAAGTGCGTTCATTCACGTAAGCAGCTCATGTTCCCAACACGGAGCAGATCCGCAGTTTCCCGTGTTCGGTTTCGCACCAGCTCAGATACTCTGAGACAGACCAGTAGCTTTAAGGTTCCGACGTAAGGGGAGCCCATGTGTAAACATTCCTAAGCAGGATGGATCTAAGACTGCACTTGAGGAAGCCCAGGCTGATCTGGAAGAGGTGTTCACCCGACCTGTGCCAGGGACTGACTCCACAAAAGGCAGGCAGGAAAATAATGCTCAGGATTCTTTTCTACAGGTTCTTCCAGTTTCACCGAATGCTAAGCGGTCAAGAGAAATGCACGTACATATCTACTTTCAGAAACTGATTCTCAGAGGTAAGCATATTGTAATACTAATTTTAGACTCCTGTGTATCAACTTTCTTTTCAAGATACAATCTTGAAAAAACTAAAGAGACTAAAAATTTAAACAACTGCTATGATAATCCTGCAGCCACGTAGACTGAATGGCCTGGAAGTGTTATCATTAGACTTATTTTCCCAATTGCATCAGTTCTGTTTTGTTTTTTTGTTTTTAATTTTTTTTTTAACATTTATTTATTTTTGAGACAGAGAGAGAGCATGAACAGGGGAGGGTCAGAGAAAGAGGGAGACACAGAATCTGAAACAGGCTCCAGGCTCTGAGCTGTCAGCACAGAGCCCGACACGGGGCTCGAACCCACGGACCGTGAGATCATGACCTGAGCCGAAGTCAGACACTCAAACGACTGAGCCACCCAGGTGCCCCTTGGTTTTTTTTTCTTAATGCTTATTTATTTTGAGAGAGAGTGCAAACATGCAAGAGTGGAGGAAGAGCAGAAAGAGAATCCCAAGCAGGATCCAAGCTGTCAGCACAGAGCCCAACGCAGGGCTTGATCCCACGAACCGTGAGATCGTCACCTGAGCCGAAATCACGAGTCTGAAACTTAACCAACTGAGCCACCCAGGCACCGCCCACATTGGAATTTTACGTGCAAATGTTTGTGCCGCAAGCATAAACATGAAGTCAAATGTGGAATAAAACACCAAGAGCTGTGGCAACAGTAAAGCACTTCTGAGTAACAGCAATGCGAAACTTAACTTTCCCTGATAACACAGCTAAAGAAGGTCAAGAAGAACAATGAAAGAACACAAAGGTTATGCCTGAGACTTTCCACCATTGGCCTGCTATTCAAATCAACTAGCAAAAATGTCTGAAGACTTTTGTTTTCTTATTGCTTTTCCACTTACAGAAACTATAATCTTTTTTTTTTTAACATTTATTTTTGAGACAGAGAGGGAGAGGGAGAGAGAGAGAGATGGAGAGAGACAGAGAGTGAATGTGTGTGTGTGTGTGGGGGGGGGGTGTAAGGGGCAGAGAGAGAGGGAGACACAGAATCCGAAGCAGGCTCCAGGCTCTGAGCTGTCAGCACAGAGCCCAACACGGGGCTCAAACCCACAAACCATGAGATCATGACCTGAGCCGAAGTTGGACACTTAACTGACTGAGCCACCCAGGCACCTTGACAGAAACTATAATCTTGAGCTTTATCTATGAGGTGTGCTCTATTTTCTAGGTGATCCAGAACTGCTTGATTCTAACTGTTGTCCAAATCTTCAGATTTTTTTAAAATGTTTATTTTGAGAGAGTCCCAGTGTGTGTGCATGTGAATGCATGCACAAGTGGGAGAGGGGCAGAGAGAGAAGGAGAGAGAATCCCAAGCAGGCTCCAAGCTGTCAGCACAGAACCTGACACGGGGCTCAATCTTACAAACCGTGAGATCATGACCTCAACTGAAACCAAGAGTCAGACACTTAACCGATTGAGCCGCCCAGGTGCCCCAAAGTCTTCAGATTTCTAATCACGCTTAGTAATTTCTTGTAGAATCCTAAAGCTTTGGGATGTGTGTGCATAGTTGGGGGTGGTGGTGTGATTTATTCCTTCTGCTGGAATGTATTCAGGTTCCTGAAGCTTAGGGTGCTATATTAACGCTACATCTAAAGGAGGGAAAATGTGACTTTCTCCATGAGTCAATGAGTAACAAGTTCCTAGACACTCTGCCAAAACTGCCTGGTATTATGCTCCTCGTTGTGGGAATGCAGAAGGCTTATTTGAGGGAGTGGGGACTAGAGGAGGAGAAAACTAAAAAGCAAAACAAATTAGAAAAGAACAAAACCTAAAACATTAAAATGGGCATCCTCTCATAATTGTGTTAGATACTTATATTATAAATCCCGACTTTGGGAGCTTTCCACCTCCCATTCTCCTACATACTTTGAAACTCTAGAGGATAACTTACTTGATATGGCATAAAACTTAAAAACAAAATGCTTAGCAAATATATATAAATTCAAGAGTTAGGGAATTTTTGTACTGCCAATAATCTTTGAGCCTACTTTTATTTCTTTTTTATTTCTTTTATTTTTTAGGTTTATTTCCAGAGGGAGAGAGAGCACAAGCAGGGGAGAAGCAGAGAGAGAGAGGAAGAGAGGGTCTGCACTGTCAGCACAGAGCCTGATGTGGGGCTAGAACTCAGAAACTGTGAGATCATAACCTGAGCTGAAATCAAGAGTCGGACGCTTAGGGGTGCCTAGGTGGCTCAGTCAGTTGAGCGTCCGACTTCAGCTGAGGACATGATCTCACAGTTTGAGTTCAAGCCACATGTCGGGCTGCTGACAGCTCAGAGCCTGGAGCCTGCTTCGGATTCTGTGTCTCCCTCTCTCTGTGCCCCTCCCTGACTCACACTCTGTCTCTCCCTCTCTCTCTCTCAAAAATAAATAAACATTAAAAAAAGAAAGTCAGACACTTAACCAACTGAGCCACTCAGGTGCCCTTGAACCCACTTTTAGATACAAGTCCTGTTAGGTCATAATCTGCATACCCCAGAAGAGGCAACCAACTGTATACTTTCCCTGGTATCCAACTCAGTATCCAAGTCCAGAAGGTCACCCTTTTGTATTGTCTTTTTTATTCATTTGTTTTATTCACACACACACACACACACACACACACACACACACACACACACACCCTCACATGCATTTGGTGTTCCTATCTTGTCCTGACTCTCAGTGTAGCTACTGTGCACTGTCTTCTGTCCCTGATAGATCGCAACCTCCATGACAACAAGGATTTGCTATTCCAGGGGCAGCTACCCTACTATGTACCTGGCAGGTGTTCAGGATCATTAATGAATTGAAAACACCTTCACAAGAATTCTGATGACACCCAGTATCAGCGAGGGAAGAGAAACAATGCATGATCAACATCAGTGTCCTATGAGCATAATGTCCATGATGTCCATGGTACTTCAGAACTGTCACCATTATCGGGGGGGAATATCTAAGCCTTGTCCATCAGAGAACTCCATCTCCCTGGCCTCAGGAAAGACAATGATCCAAAAAGGGCTAATCAAGAATCTTTCAACAGGCTGTATATGTAAGCTTTGGAAGAGGGCATTCCATTTTCCAAATCCTATGCTGAAAGTTCAGTTAGCGTAGCCTGGAAAATGTGGATGACCATTTTGCTCTACAGACAATAAAGCCCACAGAACAACAGGAGCCTTGCTAGCCTCTGAGTTTCTAGATCATGCCATTCTCTTTTTCTTTTTTGATGTTTATTTATGTTTTGAGAGAGGGAGAGGGACAGGGTGCAAGCGGAGGAGGGGCAGAGAGAGAAGGAGACACAGAATCTGAAGCAGGCTCCAGGCTCTGAGCTGTCAGCACAGAGCCTGATGCGGGGCTTGAACTCATGGAACACGAGATCATAACCTGAGCCGAAGTTGAACACTCAACCGACTGAGCCACCCAGGAGCCCCTATGCTTGTATTTTTTTAAAGGAAAATATAAGTAATGTACATTTTGGCCAGCATATTTATTTTAAAATAGCCTCTGGAAGGTTATATAAAAGAAACTGGTAACACCAGCTGCTCCTAGGAAGAGGAACTAGGTAGCTGGGGACAAAAGCTATCCTTCTGTCCATTTAAGATTTTACATTACAAAGGTACTGGCTTATTCAAGAATTAAGCTAAGATTTTTCAATGGTTCCAAATGAACTTGCGAAAATATCTTGGTTTTCATGAAAAGACAGCATGTGGAATGCTATGTAACCATTCAGGCTTTACAATTAGAGACACAGCTGGCCACAAGATGCATTATAAATATTTCTCATGTATGCACAGAAGTCATGCAACTCCTAGCCTGAAACTCTTAAAAGGACTGTGTCTCTACCGGGTATACCCTTGCCCCTCACAGCCTCAAGTGCTTTGGATTTGTGTCAAAATCCACACAGAATGAGAAGAGAGAAAACGCTTCTCCTCCAAATCATTCACAACTGATAGCAACAGGAAGGTCAATTGTGAAGACCAAAACAAAATATGTATCGAGGGTAAGGCAAACTGACAGTGTGTTTCCCACATTCCACTCCAGGGTAATAATAAAACCTACTGTCTCAAACTGAGTCCATAATTAACTCAGCTGCTGGTGTCACCTTAAGGGGTTCTAGGCGCCCAAACTACCACACACTCAGGGTTGATCTCTATATTAACTGCCCCATTAAAAGGAGGTGGGGCAGGGAGCTGTGGATAAAACTTTGAAAGTTTTCCAGCAGATACACCTTTAACGTAAAACAATCAAAGCAATTAAAGGAAAGGTGTTTTTTTTTGTTTGTTTTTTTTCAGTCTACAAAGGAATTTGGAGTTCTAGAATTACATATATAAGAAGATGGGGCGCCTGGCTGGCTCGGTCAGTGGAGCATGCAACTCAGTCTTGGTGTTATGAGTTTGAGTCTCACGCTGGGTGTAGAGAATACTTAAAAATAAAATCTTTAGGGGCGACTGGGTGGCTCAGTCGGTTAAGCGGCCGACTTCGGCTGAGGTCATGATCTCGCGGTCCGTGAGTTCGAGCCCCGCGTCGGGCTCTGTGCTGACAGCTCAGAGCCTGTGTCTCCCCCTCTCTGATCCTCCCCTGTTCATGCTCTGTCTCTCCCTGTCTCAAAAATAAATAAAACGTTAAATAAATAAATAAATAAGTAAGTAAGTAAGTAAAATCTTTAGGGGTGCCTGGGTGGCTCAGTTGGTTAAGTGTCCGACTTTGGCTCAAGTCATCATCTTGCGGTTCCTGAGTTCGAGCCCCACATGGGGTGCTGTGCTGACAGCTCAGAGTCTGGAGCCTGTTTGGGATTCTTTGTCTCCCTCGGTCTGCCCTCCCACATTCTCATTCTGTCTCTCTCTCAAAAAATGAATAAACATTAAAAAAAATCTTAAAAAAAAAAAAAAGAAGAGCAATTTATCATCCCCTGGCAAAAATCACATCCAGTCAGTAACAGTCTCTCCAAACCCCCTCCTTCACTAGTCATTAGGATGAATTAGCATCAGGCTTTAGGGTAAACTAAAACCACCATGGAGATACCATTTCAGTAACCATAATGGCAGCTACTCTGGGCCAGAAACTCCCTGTGAGGTTTTTTACGCTACTTGTAACTCTAAACGTGGAGGCCTCATCAGTTTCACATCCCCCAGGACATGAAGGATCTAGCACAGCAAGTGAGATCTCAGAATTCCTGAATTCAAACAAGGTCTGCTCCTTTAATAAAAATGTCTGTGGCTAAGGGTAGATCAACCAGCAATCTTCCCTTTCCATTAAATGAGCTCTAACATGGGGCACCTGGGTGGCTCAGTCGGTTAAGCATCCGACTTCAGCTCAGGTCACGATCTCGCGGTCCGTGAGTTCGAGCCCTGCGTCGGGCTCTGGGCTGATGGCTCAGAGCCTGGAGCCTGTTTCCGATTCTGTGTCTCCCTCTCTCTCTGCCCCTCCCCCATTCATGCTCTGTCTCTCTCTGTCCCAAAAATAAATAAATGTTGAAAAAAAAAAAATTTAAATGAGCTCTAACAGTGACAGGCAAGGAGAGACACAACCACACACAGTTCCACTATCAGTAACGTCCTTGACCCTCACCTCAACCTCAAAACCAAAATCAGGAAGAGAACCATGTTTTTAGAGTGGAAAAAAACCCAACTTACCCTTTCTCTATTAAACCAACGAGAGAAAAAAAGAAGCACTTTCAGCTTAGATGGGGAAAAAGACCCCACCAACTCACAGCCCCTCTCCCCTCATCTTCCAAGTAGCTGCAAGCCTCCACCAACAAGGCCAACATCAGTCTCCAGTCTTTGGGAAAGTGTTTTTCTGTTTTGTGTTGTTTGTTTTTTAAGGCAAATGGCACAACAAGAACTGATTTATCAACACCAGCAAATATTCATTTTTGTTTAGACTCATTCTACCTGAAGAAGGAAGCTGCTACTTACGGTGTTGATTTATAGGAAGACTCTGGATATGACCTTCTGTCATTCACTTTACCGTTGGAGGAGTAAGCCATGGGGCTGTCCACTCTTTCCACATAGTCAGAAGGGGGAGGAGGCATGTCTTGTGTGCCAGCAGAAATATTTTTAACCTACAGAAACAAACCCAAGAGATACAATTATCATTGAGCCTGTAATTTAAAGGGGAAAGAAATGGAAGAAAAATATCAGATATAAAATTACCTAATACTTATTGGGCTCATTAAATACTATTAACCTGTGATGACTACCTTGTTAGTGTAAACAATCAAATCAGTATTGTTACCAACACACAAATGATGCCAATTCGTTAGCTTAACAAGTCCAGAATGAATTACAAAAAAGGAAAAAAAAAAAAATCACAATGACCTGACTCTTATCCTGATGTGATTAGGCAGAATCATTATCCATGGTAATTGTTCCACCCCACATTTGAAAGATTAATCTCATCGTTTTAAGTTTATTTATTTATTTTTGTGAGACAGAGAGCATGCTCATGCACAAAGCAGGGAAGGGGCAGAAAGACAGAATCCCAAGCAGGTTCCACACTGCTCAGAACCCTTGACCTAGGAGATAGGACCTGACTGAAATCAAGAGTGCTATGCTTAACTGACTGAGACACCCAGATGCCCCGAATCTCATTTTTTCTAGGCTAGGTCTGGGTTAGGCAAGAATTTTCATTTGTAGCAAGTTCTAAGGTAATGTTTATGCTGTAGTCTGGGCACCACACTTGGAAAACCATGAATATAGGACAAAAGACACTGGATCGTCTTTTTTTTTTTTTTTTATTAACGTTTATTTATTTTTGAGACAGAGAGAGACAGAGCATGAATGGGGGAGGGGCAGAGAGAGAGGGAGACAGAATCTGAAACGGGCTCCAGGCTCTGAGCTGTCAGCACAGAGCCTCACACGGGGCGCGAACTCATAGGCTGCAAGATCATGACCTGAGCCGAAGTCGGATGCTTAACCGACTGAGCCAGCCGGGCGCCCCAAAAGACACTGGATCTCTTAACCCATCCACACTAAATATGTAATGTTAAAACCACAGAAGAAATTAAGAAGCTTAAACTGATGATTTCTGCTATAGTTCTTTTTTTGTTTTGTTTTTTTAATCTTTATTTTTGAGAGAGAGAGAGAGAGAGAGAGACAGACACACACACACACACACACACGTACACACATACACACACAGAATCCAAAGCAGGCTCCAGGCTTTGAGCTGTCAGAACAGAGCCCGACGCAGGGCTCGAACTCACGAACTAAGAGATCATGACCACAGCCAAAGTCGGATGCTTAATGAACTGAGCCACCCAGGTGCACCAGGTGCTACAGTTCTTTAATAAGAGATTTATTTTCCTTTAACATACATTCTCAATGCCTCTATTCTTAATAGCCTACACAGTAGAGTCCACGATCACTGCCTTCCTTCTCTACTTTACTACCTATTCCATTCTGACGTGTAAGTGAATTTGTCCTAGAAGGTAACACATGTTGAGATTATGCACTGTTAACGTGCAAGATTTCCCAAAGGATCTGTCGGAGAAAAATTTAAATTATCAGTAAGCATTGCCAATTAGATTCACAACATTTTTTACAAAGTTTACTTATTTATTATTTTTTTAGTAATCTCTATATCCAGCATGGGGCTTGAACTCATAACCCTGAGATCAAGAGTCACATGCTCGTCTGACTGAGCCAGCTAGATGCCCCTAGATTCCCAATATTGACTGCTGGAGTTCAGGTGGTAGATCCAACACTTTCTATTTCATTTCCAATCTTTAAGTTGTTATATATTACTCTGCAAATAATAACTGAGAAACCCAGGTAAGTCACTTAGTTGTTACAAAGTAATAGAAATAAGGTGTGGGAAAAACTAAAAGTAACTCCACAAAAATTAGTAATGTGAAAAAGAGCAACTTTTCAAAAATAAGGAGGAAATTACTGGTTTAGCTTGGTAATGAAAACAATGACATGAGATTAACTTGAGCTCACTGTAGATCTGCCAATGACAAGTTCTAGAAAGTCTGTCTCTTTTCTTCAAGAAATAGGGAAACTACCACTTTTATTCAACATAGTACTGGAAGTCGTAGCGGCAGCAGACAAGAAAAAGAAGTAAAAGGCATTCACATTGGTAAGAAGTAAACTTTCACTATTCGAAGGTGACATGATTGTACATATAGAAAACCCTAAAGACTCCACCAAAATACTACTAGAATAAATGAATCCAGTAAAGTTGCAAGATACAAAATCATTATTGAGAAATCTGTGGCATTTCTTTTTCTTTTTTTAAACACTCCTTTTTTAAAAAAAAAAAAAAAGTTTATTTTGAGCGACAGGGCAAGCAAGTGAGCAGGAGGGGTGGAGACAGAGGGAGAGAGAGAAAATCCCAAGCAGGCTCCACACTGTCAATGCAGAACTTGATGTGGGGCTTGAACTCACAAACCATGAGATCATGACCTGAGCTGAAACCAAGAGTCAGACGCTTAACAAACTGAGCTACCCAGCCACCCATGTTGCATTTCTATGCACTAATAATAAAGTAGCTGCAAGAGAAGTTAAGAAAACATTCCCATTTACAATTGCACCAACAGGTATAAAAAATACCTAAGGAATAAATTTAACCCAAGAGGTGAAAGACCTGTACTGCAAAAACCATTAAAAAAATTGATGAAAGAACTTGAAGATGACACAAACAAATGGAAAGAGGTTACATGCTCATGGATCAGAAGAACCAATATTGTTAAAATGTCCATATTACTCAAAGCAATCTATAGATGTAATGCAATCCCTATCAAAATATCAACAGCGTTGTTCACAGAACTAGAATAATACCAAAATTTGTATGGAAACACAAAGACTCCCAATAGTCAAAACAGTTTTGAGAAAGAAGAAAGCTGGAGGTGTCACAATTCCAGATTACAAAATATACTAAAAAGCTGAAATAATCAAAATAGTACGGTACTGGCACCAAAACAGACACATAGATCAATCGAACAGAACAGAGAGTCCAGAAACAAACCCAAACTTATACGGTCAATTAATCTATGACAAAGGAAGCCAAAATATGCAATGGGAAAACACAGTCTCTTCAACAAATGCCACTGGGAAAACTGGACAGCTACATGCCAAAGAATGAAACTGGGCCACTTTCTTACAACATACACTAAAATAAACTCAAATGGCCTAAAGACCCAATTGTGAGACCATAAAACTCCCGGAAGAAAACATAGGCAGTCATCTCTTAGGCATCAGCCACGAAAACATTTTTCTAGATATATTTCCTGAGGTAAGACAAAAGCAAAAATAAACTACTGGGACGACACCAAAATAGAAAGCTTTTGGACAACAAAGGAAACAATTAACAAAACAAAAAGGCAACCTACTGAATTGGAGATTTTTGCAAATGATATATCCAATAAGGGATTCATATCCAAAATATATAAAGAACTTACACAACTCAACATCAAGTAAAACCAAATAATCTGATTAAAAAATGGGTCGAGGACCTGTTAAGCATTTTTCCCAAAAAGACAAACAGATGGCCAACAGACACATGAAAAGAGGTTCAACATCACAAATCACCAGGGAGATGCAAATCAAAACCAAAATGAGGTATCTCCTCACACCTGTCAGAATGGCTAAAATAAAAAAGAAGTAATAAGACAAAACACCAAAAAATAATAACAAAAAGATAAGAAATTGGCGAGGATGTGGAGAAATAGGAACCCCTGTGCACTACAGGAGAGAATACAAACCGATGTATCCTCTTTGAAAAACAGTATGGAGGTTCCTCAAAGAATTAAAAACGGAAAGGCCATATGATCCAGGAAGTCCACTAGTGGCTATTTGCTCAACAAAAATAAAAACACTAATTTGAAAAGATACATGCACCGCTACGTTTACTGCAGCATTATTTACAATAGCCAAGACACGGAAACAACCAAAATCTCCACTGACAGATGAACAGGTAAAGAAGATGTGACATATATGCACAATGGAATAATATTACTCTGCCATAAAAAAGAAGGAGACCTGGGGGCGCCTGGGTGGCGCAGTCGGTTAAGCGTCCGACTTCAGCCAGGTCACGATCTCGCGGTCCGGGAGTTCGAGCCCCGCGTCGGGCTCTGGGCTGATGGCTCAGAGCCTGGAGCCTGTTTCCGATTCTGTGTCTCCCTCTCTCTCTGCCCCTCCCCCGCTCATGCTCTGTCTCTCTCTGTCCCAAAAATTAAAAAAAAAAAAAAAAACGTTGGAAAAAAAAAAATTAAAAAAAAAAAAAAGGAGACCTGGCCATTTGCAACGACATGAATGGACTTGGTATTACACTACGTGAAATAAGTCAGATCAAGAGAAATACCTTATCATTTCACTCATATATGAAATTTAAGAAACAAAACAGAGAAAAAGACAGAAAAACAGGCTCTTAAATACAGAGAACAAACTTCCGGTTGCTAGACGGGAGGTGGTTGGGGGGATAAGTACATTCAAGAGGAATAAGGGGTACAAACTTCCAGTTACAAAATAAGTCACGAAGATGAAAAACACAGCATAGGGTATAGTTAATAAGACTGGAAAAATCTTGCTTGGTGACAAATGGTGATTTCACATCATGAGGAGCATGGAGTCAAGTGCAAAATTGTTGAATCATTATGTTGTACAATGTAACACTGTATGTTAATTATACTTCAAGAAAAAAAGAAATTCGGGGTGGGGGGAGAAACTACCTACTTCATAACATTCTTTTGACAATCAAATCGGATGACAAGGTCTCATATTTGGCACAGTACCTTGATGAGCATTGTAAAACCTCACAAGATGCTGGATTCTGAAATTAAAGCTACTGGATCTAAACAAAGAATTTTTGTAAGTATTTGAAGGTGACAGCAGACTTTTAATGGGGTTATTTTGCTATTATAAATCCTTGCAATTAGGTTCAGCATCAATGCAGTGTATTTCCCTGAAACACACACACTTTACGCTTTGTTTTCCATTATGCATAGCATCAAAACATGACCTCCTCCTTTCCTACCAAGGAAAGGTATGTGTTATTGCACCACTTTATAGGAGGTATTCTTTTTTTAAAGTTTATTCATTTTTGAGAGAGACAGACAGTGTGAGTGGAGAGGGATAGAGAGAGAGGGGGAGAGAGAATCCTAAGCGAGGTCTATGCTGTCAGCGCAGAGCCTGATGCAGAGCTCGAACTCACGAAACGATGACATCATGACCTGAGCAGAAACCAAGACGCGGATGCTTAACCGAATGAGCCACCCAGGCGCCCAGAGCACAAGGTATTCTTGATTGTTTAAAGAATGGAATCCTTTTCTTCTGAAAGTGGAGTTTGTCTGCAACTGGGAAACCAGTGGGTAGGTTGCAAGGGAGTGTGCTTAGATGTCACCACAGCAGGGACCGGGACAGGTGGGAACCACTCTTGGCTCCCACTGAATTCCCTAGGACTTGACACCATCAGCCAAGCTTCACAGGCACATGCGTTGCCAAGTCAAAGGTCTATTCTTATTCTGGACACTTCATCAGAATTTAAAACGACCTCCTTTTCTTAAAAACCCATTTAACCCTTTTCCAGGTTTTCCCCCTTTACAACCTGAACGGAGACTGCAAAGCTCTACTGACTCTGGCAAAGCCGAAACCAAAACTTTATTAAAAAAAAAAAAGATGCCTTGGTGTCCTTGTAAACTTCTTACAGCCTGCAATGGAATGTCCTTCCCCTTTCTTTGCCAGCTAATCCTTAATTGGGCTTCAAGTCTTGGCTCACTACTCCCTGGAGGCTTTGCACACATGTCTCTGCTGGGAGAGGCACCCACCTGTCCTCCTAGCTCCCTGAACACCTGTGCACACAAGCCTCCCACCAGAGCACTCGTGCACTGCGGAACAACTGCCCCCACACAGTATGATGGCTTGCTCCCATGGTCTCTAACTCCAGGGGGCAGTGCGCTTTCTTAAAGCCACCGCTGCCTGCCTGCTTACAATGTGCCAAACAATGCACTGACAGATGGTTTAGTAGGCTCGGCCTTACAGGTAAGTACTATTTTTCCCTTTTTAGAAATGAGGAAGCTATGACAACTTTCCCAAGGACCTACACCTAGTAAATGGTCATGTGGGACTTAAAATACACCACTCACGTGAAAGCCTCTGTGACAATCCACCATCGCAACCTGGGCAGCCTCCTACCTTCCCCTTCGGGTTTCCAGAGCCCAGCACGGTACCTGGCACAAATCAGGAGCCCAGAGTTGTTGCCTAAAGGTTACCTTATTTATTACTGCTGTACTTCTACACTGTGTATATTCGAAAGTCTTATCAAATGCAGCTGCTCTGAGCTGACCTTTATCTCTTAGAGTCAGCAGAACTGGACTAGCCTGACCAACTTCACCCTCCAGCACAGGGCTCCCATTTCTTTTTTTTTTTTTTTTTTTTTATTTTTTTTTTTTTTATTTTTTTTTTTTTTTTGGGACAGAGAGAGACAGAGCATGAACGGGGGAGGGGCAGAGAGAGAGGGAGACACAGAATCGAAAACAGGCTCCAAGGTCTGAGCCATCAGCCCAGAGCCCGACGCGGGGCTCGAACTCACGGACCGCGAGATCGTGACCTGGCTGAAGTCGGACGCTTAACCGACTGCGCCACCCATGCGCCCCAGGGCTCCCATTTCTTAAACCTTTTTTTACACACATGCACAAAAAATTCCAAGGCAGCGCGCTTGTTTTGCCAGAACACATATTCAAGTTAGAACAATGGAGGGAAGATTAATTATTAATATGGCCGCTGCAAGAAGGGCATGCAAATTTATGATGCATTGCAGATTAAAAAAAAAAAATCCCCAGCCAGGCCCAAAGATGAATAAGCAGCAGTCTTTGTCTTTAAAAAGGAGCCTAAGAATCTAGAGGCCGAGGTGAAATGTATTTGTAAAAACAAGGAGTAAGGTATTTGTTTCCTGTTTATACTTCATTTTTCCCAAAGAAGCTAAAATACTGCGTTCCTCATATTACCGATGACAAGTGAGTATAAACCTGCTGCTTTCAAAGGACAGAAGGGGGGAAGCCCCAGTAGGGCCTGACCAGGTGACAGTGATTTACACAAGGAGTCTTCAGCCTGTGTTCCTGGGGTGAGCAAATGGATTTCTGAGCTTCACTGTATTACAGACAGGGTGCCCAGCCCACCCACAAAACCTGATGATATGACTTGCTTTTTTTTTTTTTTTTTTAATGTTTTATTTATTTTTAAGGGGGTGGGGGGAGAAGGGCAGAGAGAGGGACAGAAGATCTGAAGCAGGCTCTGCACTGACAGCAGCGAGCCTGATGTGGGGCTTGAACTCACAAATGGTGAGATCATGACCTGGGCCAAAGATGCTCAGTGGACTGAGCCACCCAGGCGCCCCTAGCTAAAGTTCTTTAAAACAAGCAAACAAACAAAACCAATCATTCTAATGACTGTAGTAAATTTTTAAAGCTTTAGAACCAGAGAAAAATGAGGCTTAATGCTATAGAGCAAACGGTGAACAATTTTCCTCCAATAACTCAAGAAAAGCTCTGTCTCCCTCTCTCTCTGCTCTTCCTCCACTCATGCTGTCTCTGTCTCTCAAAAATAAAATAAAACATTTTTTAAAAATTAAAAAAAAAAAAAGAAAAGGGGCGCCTGGGTGGCTCAGTCGGTTGGATGTCCGACTTCAGCTCAGGTCATTATCTCACAGCTCCTGAGTTCTTGTGCCGCGTCGGGCTCTGTGCCGACAGCTCGGAGCCTGGAGCCTGCTTCGGATTCCGTGTCTCCCTCTCTCTCTGCTCTTCCCCCACTCATGCTGTCTCTCTGTCTCTCAAAAATAAAACATTTTTTAAAAATTAAAAAAAAAAAAAAAGGAAAAGCTCTAAGATATTAGGGTCAAAAGAAAGCGGAGTGAAACGTTAAGTAAGTAAAATTTGTCTTTTAATTACTGACGGGAAAGAAAAGTTTGAGAGTCCATCAAGCCTGGAGATGTGGCTCGGAAGCCCAGTGGACTCTTGGGCCAGGCAGGAGGGCTGATCCAGCAGACTCCCACCCCAGGGCCCTCCGGTGGGGAGGAGACCTAAGTGAAGGGGGAGGGACACTGCAGGCAGCAGAAACCCACCCAGTGGGGCCCAGCTGGCTTCCCTTAACTGGGTTCTACTTGATGAGGTGCTGGCAGTGGCACCCCACCCCACGCCACCCCACCCCAGACTTTCAAAAAGAGAAAAACAACTGGGGTGGCTCAGTCGGTGAAGCGTCTGACTTCAGCTCGGGTCACGATCTCACGGTTCCTGAGTTCGAGCCCCGCACTGGGCTCTCTGCCATCAGCCCAGACCCCCCTTCTGGATCCTCTGTCCCCTTCTCTCGGTGCCCCTCCCCCACTCATTCTCTCTCTCAAAAATAAACGTTAAAAAAAAGGGAAAAACAAGACACCAGAAAGAAACACAGACACGCTAAGAGGCTGCGGAGAAAAAGCACACCTAACCAACCAAAAGAATGATTCAGACTCACTATTGAGACTAACTTCAAAAAAGCACAAGTACTCACAGAGACCATGTCTACAGAATACAGTGAATTAATTTAGCGTGATACACAGGGCAGATTCACTGAGATTCATATTCCAATCAAGAAAGAACTAAAGTGCTTGTGAAATGTCAAAATGAAACACACTGAAATCAAATAATTTCAAAAGATCTTCACAAGAGGTCATTATAAGGAGGACAAATTTTTATTCCAAATTTAATTATCAGAAGAGTTCTGATCACACACTTGTGAAAAAAAAAAAATCTTGGTAACAAATGACATCTAACACTCCTTGGAGAGTTCATGAAAACATCCTAAATCCCCATGGGGTGTCAAGAGGCACACAAAGAGCTAGGCTCCAGAACAGCTGAGCTCCAAACACCTGTCCTCCTCACTGTGACTTCCTCACCTCACAAAGCCATCTCCACCCTCATTTGTGCCTATACGGACTCCTGAGCAGCCTCCTGACCCCGAATCCTTGAAGTCAAAGATGGCATAAAAAGGTCAAAAAACTTTTAGGTCGCTCTGAAAGAAAACTTTCTAGGGGCAGCTGGGTGGCTCAGTCGTTCGAGCACCCGACTTCAGCTCAGGTCATGATCTCGATGTTCACGGTTTCGAGGCCCAGGTCGGGCTCTGTGCTGACAGCTCAGAGCCTGGAGCCTGCTTCAGATATTATCTCCCTCCCTCTCTGCACCTCCCCTATTCACACTCTGTCTCTCTCAAAAATAAATAAAACATTAAAAACAATTTTATTTATTTTAATGTTTATTTATATTTGGGCGGGGGCGGGGGGGGGGGACAGACAGCACACAAGCTGGGGAGGGGCAGAGAGAGATGGAGATAGAATCTGAAGCAGGCTCCAGGCTCTGGGCTGTCAGCACAGAGCCCGACATGGGGCTCGAACCCACAAGCTGTGAGATCATGACCTGAGCCGAAGTTAGACTCTTAACTGACTGAGCCACCCAGGTGCCCCCAAAATAATATTTTTTTAAAGAAAGAAAACCTTCTTCTCTCAAAACTAAGTTTAGGGAAACACTTCTCTCCATGCAAATTAATGTCATTTGGAATTAGTACAACCAAAAAGGCGCAATGACAGCCATCCCCCACTTTTCTCTTCGTCCTGTCTTCATTCCTTGATCACATAACACAAGAAAATATCAGGCTAGACCTGCATCCAGCTGGTGGTAGCAATGTGACAAAAGTCACCTATCTCTAAGAACAAAAGGGAAAGGTCTGCATTTAAGTATCGATCATGTGCCTATGAAACCTGACATTGTTTATTACTCACCACCGCCTGGTGAGATAGGGTTATCTCCATTTTCAGATGAGGAAATTGAGCCTCTAAGGTTAAATTAATTTGCTCACGGTCACATGGTAGAGACAGGACTGGAACCCTCGGCCACCCGACTCCAAAACCAGCTCTTTCTGGCATAACATACTCATGTTCTCGAGGTACTGACTATTCCCTGTAACAAAAGGAACCATTTTTCTCAATGCCTTAACTCCTCACCACACCCTAATGGGATATGATGTGAATCCATTGGAAGTTTTACTTACCAATTAGACTAACACTGTTAGAGCAGCTTTCGACACAAAATTACTGTGGATTAAACTGACTTGAAAATTAAAAAGAATACATGCTGGGGCACCTGGGTGGCTCAGCCGGTTAAGCATCCAACTCCTGGTTTCAGCTCAGGTCATGATCTCACAGTTCATGCGTTCGAGCCCCACATCGGGCCCTGTGCTGACAGTGTGGAGGCTACTTGGGATTGTTTCTCTCTCTCCCTCTCTCTCTGTCCCCCCTCCCCCTGCTTGCTCTGTCTCTCTCAAAACAAAACAAAACAAAACAAAAAAAACACAAGAAACACAAAATACAACCTAAAATGAATACGTGCTTTATCACCAGGTGCCTTTGTTTAGAACAGAGCGTAGGAACACCACCCTCAAAAAGGGAAACAGAAAGGCTTTTCCTGCTTGGTAATTAAAAGTGGAGAAACACATCAGACATCAGAGAGAAGAGCACTGTAATCTCAAAGTACCATCGCCAGTCTTTACAACCTGAGGTCCCCCTTCCCTTGCACTACAAGTTCTCAGAACAGTAAGTGGTCCAACTCGTTTTTCCTGTTTGCTGTTATTTTATACTCACAGATGCTCCCTCCACAGGAACCTCAAAATTGCCTCGGGAAAGTACCCTCAAAGGTTTTTCCACTCTTGGTTGCCTGAAGGCGATGCTCCCAGATGTACAAATCCCACAAACGAAGAGATCACGGATGGACGAGGCTTGAGCACAGTCTGATTAACGTATGTTAATCACACGGCACTGAGGATTTAGCAAGCACAAGGTCCCCTACCCAAATGCACGCTGCCCACAGGGAAATATTAACATATACCAGCCAAGATGAATTCTGCAGCTCCTCAGAGTCAAGGAGTTGTTCGAGCTTCGGCAGGGGGTGCAGTGGAGAAACTTTACACTCAGTCTGTGATCTCCTTCTAGGCCCTCTTGTTCTAGTAACAGAAATCCTGGCGCAGACTGTATTTTAATAGGCACGTAGCTTGTGCCGGCACACGGCAACAGGTGTGCCACAAGGCACAGAACACCTTGGTCCTCAGAGCCTGTGGTCAGTCCACGTCTGGGGATCCAAATCCCCTTTCAGTTTACTCTATTGCTCTGTACGACAATACCATTTTCTGAGTATGCCATGGGTTGGAAAAGGCCTCACCTTAACTCAACAGCTTTCTGGGCTTGCAGTGTTCCAGCTGCAGCTTTGGTTCTCAAAGTGTCCCCAGACCAGTAACATCAACTTGGCCCGAGAACTTGTTAGAACCACCAATTCTCATGCCCCAGTCCTGAAAATGAGAAACCACGGCGGGTGGGGTCCAACAGGCTGTTTTCACCAGCCCTGCAGGTGATGCTGATGCTTGCTAAGAACAGCTGAGGGAGGACACAACTTTCCTCCAGCCATGGACAATACCTACTGCTAACTTAGCATTAACAGCGGGGCTGGAAACCTAGGAATCTCTGCTTTCAGACAGCCACAGACACACCCACTGGCGAGAGCACACACTCTACCACCTACCTCGCCATTCATTACAACTCTCTAAACCGGCTCTCCAGGATGCCTTGGCCCATCCGCCACCCCGTTTCCATTGACGGTGGTGCTGGGACAGACGGGGCTTTCTGTACTGCACGCTGTTGAGTGCTAGGTCAGTAGATGGATAGGCCACTTCCACTTTTGTTCCATTTTGTCCCCTGTAAGGCCACAGGTAACAGCACCATCCTTCCCGCAGTGAGAACCTAATGTCCTGATAGTCGGCAGCCCATAGGACTACTGGTACATTAAAGAATGCTGGCACTGGTTGAAAATTAAAAAGGTGTTCAAGTTTCTTTAGATGTCTGATGCTGATTACCACCACCGGCTAGTCCCAGCCACCTGCCCCACACCCACCTGCCTCCCCACTCGGTGTGCAGGGATATAACAAGCAGAGCCCGCCTGCGACCTTTAGGAAAGCCGTTGTTATTTTATTTGTGGCAAGCTTACAAATAAGGAAAGGATTAAGTTAAAGTGAACCAACATTAAAAGTATTTATATTTTGGGTATTCTTTTTTTTTTTTTTAATTTTTTTTTCAACGTTTATTTATTTTTGGGACAGAGAGACAGAGCATGAACGGGGGAGGGGCAGAGAGAGAGGGAGACACAGAATCGGAAACAGGCTCCAGGCTCTGAGCCATCAGCCCAGAGCCTGACGCGGGGCTCGAACTCATGGACTGCGAGATCGTGACCTGGCTGAAGTCGGACGCTCAACCGACTGTGCCACCCAGGCGCCCCTATATTTTGGGTATTCTTACCCAAGCTTCCTTATTCCAGCTCTCCGTGCAAACACTGACAATTTCACTCCAGCTAAAATTTGCTGTGTGTTAATAAACTATGTGCTGGTCCTGACCTAAGCCCTTTAATCACGACCACATCAGCTTGTCTGCAGATGAAACCTTTATTTTCATTTACATATGAAGAACCTATTAAATGAACAGATAAAGCCACCTCAGGGCAAAGTGATTTCCTTCATCAGAGTCCAAGGAAACCAAAAGCCAACCAATGCTGACCATAAAGGACAGGGGCCAAGATGTACATCAGGATCCTGCCCCCTTTCTCTACAACCAGCCAGATCATCCTCTCTATCCTGACAGGTCAAAAGCTGAAAACAATACTACATCGATGTTGCATCACCATGTCAAAAACCTTAAAAATTTCTAGAAATAAAACTACCCAGATAACAAAATTATTAGCCTTCAGACTTAAGTATTTCCAACTTAAAAACAGGATCTTGTTTAACAGACTTCATTTACTACTTGATAACAATGGAGAAATGAGTCAATGGCCTGTTCTTTCCAAACTTACTCTAGTCTTGCTTCTGAAACAGATCAAGTGATGTGACAAGAAAAAGGGTGCAAATTAGGAGCCGTGCAGGAAATACTAGCTGAGAATGGCTAAGCTGGTTTGTAGCAGATAAGCACCTTACACATATACACCTCATTTTAATCTGTCAGTTTGACTATGTAAGTGCTATCTTCCCCAATTCTGCTGGCAAAGAAAACTAAAGCTCAGAGGTTTTCAGAGGAAAAACAACAGACCCCAAAACACAAGTTATAAGGCAAATACAATCCTTGTCCTGCTGATTATGATGTCAGGTTTGAGTCAAACTGCTGGCTGGAGCCCTCTGCAAACCTCAGTCTCTCCTTCTGCAAGAAGAGCGCCCACACCGTCAGGATTGCAGTTAGGATAATAATCATGTATAAAGTGGCTAGCCTATAATGGTTACTTAGGAAATGCTGGTTCCTTTCTTTTGCTGTGATTTTTTTTTTTTTTTTATAGCTTTGTTGCCAAAATTAAAATGTGAAGCTCAAACCCGAGTCAGTTGATGTACTACACCGGCGAGAGCCCTGAGAAAGTCGTCTAAACAACAGCGGCCTATTCCTGACCCACTAAGTCACCACCCTGGCTGCCATCTAATTAGCGTGTCCGCCTGGCAGACCCACAGCTGCCTGCAGGTAAGGTCACTGAGGCAGACTGGAGGACCTCATCCTAAGGTCCCAGACCTCCCTCAAATTGTTTCACTTTACCAAAGCCAAATCAAAAGTCATTCCCAGGAGCGCCTGAAACTGAGGTTCTTAACTTTGTTTCTATTGCACCGGAACGCTGTAGGTATCAATGAAAACTAACCTCAAGTGCACACCTCTTACAATCAACGCTTTAATAATTACCACTGGCGTATGCTTTCCCAAGGCCAGGCCCCGTTTATGAGTATTTACTTAAAGAAAAATGAGTCTGTATGTCTTGGTATTTATATTTATGACCTTCGGAAAGTGTGTGTGTGTGGGGGGAGAGATCTGAGCACAAAGATCAACAGGAAATACTCATTTTCACAGGCTAATGAATATTAGTCCTTCCCGTGGCTCTGGCACCATGGCTGAACAGTGCGTCCCCATGACACTGTCCCCTGCCCTGTGGTAAGAATCCCAGCTCAAGCAGGGGCCCAAAGGGATCTGAGCAGCACGACACCCTCCTGGGAGGAGCCGACAGAGCACAGAGGGGCACTGGAGTGAAGCAGGCACATTCAAAGCTGCTCAGGAAGTCATTCTAAGCTCTTCCAAAGGCACTCTGAATGTGAACCTGGCTACATGTCCAGATGTTATCAAAAATAAGAGGGCAGTTACAATTAATTCATGTACTACGTATTGTTTCCAGAGCCCTGTTTCTCTAGAAACCATCTCCCTATGCCACACAGTAACTGTGGGAAATGCCATCTGCCATATTATGTGATGAGGGCCCTCCCTGGAGCACAGCAGGCTGGTGTACAGATGGTGACCCGACCCAGGCCTTATCAGGGCCCTTCCCCGGCCCGGTCTTAGATGAAGCATTAATATGAAAAACTCCAGAGGAAACATGCTGGATCACAGAATTTTTAAAGTTAAAATACAACTCAATCTTCACTTAGGATATTGGTAAACGTTAGACTGGTAATGTCCAGGGCAGGGCAAAGATGCTGAGAAATTAGCACTCTCACATCACATACTGTCAGAACTAAACAGCTTTTCACAATGAGGCAATTTCACAGCACCTAACAAAATACAAAACTTGTACACTCGACGAACACTTCGAGAAATCTATCTTACACGAGCACGGGCACATGAAGACACGTTTAAGAATGTTCACTGCACCGTTATCTCCAAGAGCAAACAACCGGAAGCAATCAAAATGTCCATCAACAGGGGGGATGAATCATGGTATCCTCATACCGTGTAATACCCTACAGCTGCTAAAAGCAATGAGGTACATGGGTTCTGTACCGACAGACTTAGTTATTTTAAGGATTTTACAAAGTTAATTCACTGTAACAAACCCATGAGGTGGATGCAATTACCATCCCCATTTTAGAGATGGGAAAGCTCAAGCACAGACACGGAAGACCCTGCCAGGCCTCACAAAATCAACGGGCAGGGCTGGACTGGGACCCAGGCAATTTGGCTCCACACTTCACACCCACTCTACTATACTGTGCTGGTTTTGTGTCTGCAACCGTACACATGGAGGGAGTCTAAGATGAGGACTTAGGGGAGGAGAAGCATCCACACTACAATAGTAAGAAGTCCCTAATCTCAAAAAAATTACATTGGAGGGAACAAAGGAGTGTCTTAGAATGTATGACATCAGTAACAATAAAAACAGGATATATATCTGTCTGTTAAATGTCACTGCCCCAATGCGAAACAGAGGGAGAGGGGTGGGAACTCCCCCCCCCCTTTTTTTTTTAAATTAAGTAGGGTTGGGCCACCTGGGGACTCAGTTAGTTAAGCATCTGACTTTGGCTCAGGTCATGATCTCATAGTTCATGAGATGGAGCCCCGTGTCAGGCTCTGTACTGACAGCCAGGAGCCTGGATCCTGCTTCGGATTCTGTGTGTGTCTCTCTCTCCCAATCTCAAAAACAAAAAAAAAAATTTAAAAATTTTTAAATTAGTTAATTAATTAATTAGGCTCTATGCCCCAGTTGGGGCTTGAACTCACTACCCTGAGATCAAGAGCCATATGCTCTACCAATTGAGCCAACCAGGTGCCCTTTCTTCCTTTTTCCTGTATTGCTTGTGTTTTGTTACAATAAATATGTACTCTTTTCACATTAAGAACTTCTTGCAAACCACCACAAACAAAAGTCATTATTTTAAAATGTCAAAAATTGAAAAAAATAACAGCAGGGGTTGGCCAAATAACCTGTACCATGGAATGTTACTAGAAAAGGTGTGTGGACAGAATTTCATACATCACTGATGTTGTATAAAGTGGTACAACCACTCTAAAAGGCAACTTCAGTGTTCAATTTCTCAATATTTATCAAAATTATAGACACATATATCCTCTGACTCAGTAATATTACTGAGTATTAGTAGGATACTCTGGGAAATCTATCCTAGAGAAGATTGTGTACACATGTACACAAGGTAAACAAAGATTTTAAATCATATCATTGTTTGTAAAACTAAATAGCAAATGTAACCATCAATGACTTTGGTGACATAAAATCATGGTACATCCATACCAGGATGAGGCTCCTTAAAAACTGGGAAGAAAGTTCATCAGGATACACTGTAAAGCAAAAAGGGCAAGTTACGAGCAGAATGGTGTGATCACTACACTAACTTTTGCGTAAATAAGCAGGGAGTCTATTTTTCTTTGGTTTTATTTTTGCAAAATAAAACCATGAAGCGCATGGTAAAAAACTAAGAGGAGTACCTAGAAGAGTGGGAAGGGGGGGGGAGGGGAAAATACCTAAAAAAAGAGAAAATGGGCACACAAGGATGGCAAGGAGACATTTCCTCAAAAGCCTGTTTTTAAATTTTTATTATTTTTTAAGTTATTATTTTAATTCTAGTTAGTTAATATATAGTATTCTATTAGTTTCAGGTGTACAATATAGTGATCCAACACTTTCATACACACCCGGTGCTCATCACAAGTGCCCTCCTTAATCCCCATCACTTACTTAACACATCCCCCTACCACCCTCCCCTCTGGTAAGCTTCAGTTTGTTCTCTATAGTTAAGAGTCTGTTTCTTGCCTTGCCTCTCTCTTTATTTTCCCTTTGCCCATGTCTTATTTCTTAAATTCCACATGAAATCATATGGCACTTGTCTTTCTCTGGCTGAATAACTTCACTTAGCATTATGCTGTCTACTCTAGCTCCATCCATGTCATTGCAAATGGCAAGATTTCATCCTTTTTTTTATAGTTGAACAACATTCCATTGTATATATATATATATATATATATATATATATATA
>NW_024412377.1:103947217-103969757 GCF_014898765.1 Herpailurus yagouaroundi
TGTCCTTATTCATTCATCAATAGACACTTGGGCTGCTTCCGTATTTTGGCTATTGGAAATAACGCTGCTATTAACATAGGGGTGCATGTATCCCTTTAGAATTAGTGTTTTCTTATCCTTTAGGTAGGCAAACACCCAGGAGTGCAATTGCTAGATCCTAGGGTAGTTCTGTTTTTAACTTTTTGAGGAACTTCCATACTGTTTTCCTCAGTGGCTGCACCAGTTTGCATTCCCACCAGCAGTGCACAAGGGTTCCTTTTTCTCCACATCCTCACCATCATCCGTTGTTTGTGTTGTTGATTTTAGCCATTCTGACGGGTGTGAGGTGATGGCTCATGGTAGTTTTGATTTCTTCTTCCCTGATGATGAGTGATGCTGAGCATCCTTTCAAGGGTCTGTTAGCCATCTGTATGTCTTCTTTGGAGAAATGTCTCTTGATGTCTTCTGCCCATTTTTAAATTGGATTATTTGTTTTTTGGATGTTGAGTCTTAGAAGTTCTTTATATATTTTGGATACTAACCCTTTATTGGATATGTCATTTGCATGTATCTTACCCCATTTCATAGGTTGCCTTTTAGTTTTGTTAATTGTTTCTTTTCCTGTGCAGAAGCATTTTATTTTGATGTAGTCCCAATAGCTTATTTTTGCTTTTGTCTCCCTTGCCTCAGGAGATGTATCTAGAAAAATGTTCCTATGGCCGATGTCAGAGACATTGATTCCTGTGCTCTCTTCCAGGATTTTTATGGTTTCAGGTCTCACATTTAGGTCTTTCATCCATTTCGAGTTTATTTGTGTGGATGATGTAAGAAAGCGGACCAGTTTCATTCTTTTGCACGCAGCTGTCCAGTTTTCCCAACACCATTTGTTGAAGAGACTGTCTTTTTCCTATTGCATATTCTTTCCTCCTTTGTTGAAGATAAATTGACCATATAATCACGGTTTATTTCTGGGCTGTCTATCCTGTTCCGTTGATCTTTGTGTCTATTTTTGTGCCAGTACCATGCTGTTTTGATTACTACAGTTTTGTAATACAATGTGAAGTCTGGAATTGTGATTTGTATACAGTCTTTTCTTTTTCAAGATTGCTTTGGCTATTTGGGGTCTTCTGTGGTTCCATACACATTTTAGGATTGTTTGTTGTAATTCTGTGAAAAATGCTGGTCTTATTTTGATAGGGATTGCATTAAATGTGTAGACTGCATTGGGCAGTATAGACATTTTAACAATATTAATTCTTCCAATCCATGAGCATGGAATGTCTTTCCCTTTCTTTGTGTCATCTTCAATTTTTATCATCAGTGATGTCTTTCACCTCTTTGGGAAAACCTTTTTTTTTCACTGTAATTCTCACCAAGGGATCTTTTTAAAGGGGATACTTAGGAAAGTTTCTATTTTGCCAAAAAATACAAAAATTAAAACAATATCATACTGATAGATGCAACAATATAAATGCATCTCGGGCGCCTGGGCGGCTCAGTCAGTTAAGTGTCCGACTTCAGCTCAAGTCATGATGTCATGGTCCGTGAGTTTGAGCCCCACATCAGGCTCTGTGCTGACAGCTCAGAGCCTGGAGCCTGCTTTGGATTCTGTGTCTCCCTCTCTCTCTGCCCCTCTCCCCACTCACACTCTGTCTCTCTCTCTCTCAAAAATAAACATTAAAAAAAATTTTTAAATGACTCTCACAGACAATATGTTCAGTGAGCACAAAAGTACACAGTACATAATTTCATTTATATGAAATTTAAGAACGGCAAAACCAATTGATGTGATAGAAATGACAGAGGTCACCACCCTCTAGAGGATACTGAGAAGAGGCATGAGGAAACCACGGACACCAGAATGAACTATGTCTTTATCTCTTTGATCACGACCATGATCTCATGATCATAAGCCACGCAATTAGTGTACCTACTGTACTTTACTCTGTGTATGATATACGTTGTACTTCAATAAAATTAAGAGTATCAAAAATGTTTTTGAGGAATATTTAATGATGTCATAAAAAGCCTACAATATAATGTTAAATCAAAAAATAGGATTTTAGGGTGCTTGGGTGGCTCAGTCAGTTAAGCATCTGACTGGCTCAGGTCATGATCTCGAGGTTCATGAGCTCAAGCTCCGCATCAGGCTCTGCTGTCAGCGCAGAGCATACTTTGGATCCTCTGTCCTCTTCTCTCCCGCTCCTCTGCTTCTGCTCTCTCTCAAAAATAAATTAATGCTTTAGGGGCGCCTGGGTGCCTCAGTCAGTTAAATGTCCGACTGTGGCTCAGGGCATGAACTCGCGGATAAGCCCTATGTCAGGCCCTGTGCTGACAGCTCAGCTGAGCAGCCTACAGCCTGCTTCGGATTCTGTGCCCCTTACGTGCTTGTGCTCTCTCTCTCTCTCTCTCAAATAAATAAATATTTTAAAAAATAAATAAAATAAAAAATAAACATTAAAAAAATATAAGATTTTACATAGTGTACCTGGATGGCTCAGTCAATTAAGCATCCGACCCCTGAGTTAGGCTCAGGTCATGACCTCACAGTTTGTGGGTTTGAGCCCTGTGTTGGGCTCTGCTCTGATAGTGAGGAACCTGCTTGGGATTCTCTCTCCCTCTCCTGCTCGTGTTTAGGCTCTATCTCAAAATAACTAAACTTTTAAAAAAATTCTATTAAAAAAATAGGATTTTACACTGATGGGGAACATAGTCCTACTTCTTCGGATTCAGATTAAGAAGGTGCAGGAGAGGCTGGGGTATGACAGAAAATACATGAGAACTGTAACTAAGGGTGGAAGAATTTTCTTGATAGCTCACTGTATTTCAAAATCTCTAGTTACCAATCAGATAAAATAAATTTTAAAAATACACACACACACACACACACACACACACACACACACACATACACACTTTAATTCAGAAAAAGTACCAACTACATCTGGAATTTGAGGACATAAGAGAAAAAAATAAACATGTGCAAATTTAATTAAAAGAACCTTCAAATATTTAATCTACAACGTTGGTACAAACTGAAGTGACTGACTGACTACAAAGGACCAGGTTAACACCCAAAACAATGTGCAAACATGGCCTGCTTATTTTACAAAGTACAAGATATCCAGAAGGGGAAGGGAAAAAAAACAACTCGAAAATTCCCTAGGAAGGCAGAGAAACCATTGTACTGGAGATTCAGAGACAGGAAATTAGCGAGTTGCACATTTTCCCCACACATAATACTTAAGAGCTGAAACCTGCTTACAACTCTTAAGGCTCAACTTTTGAGGCATCTTTGCTCAAAGGTTCTGAAACTACAGATTTTAAAATCCAGGAAAGGCAGTAAGATCTAATAAAATAATGAACATCTAAACCTACCCTAACATATAGGGAAGTTACAGTAAACTAATATTCAGTAGCTAATTAATTGTTCCTCTGGTAAGTTTTTCTTCCCCTCTCCCCCACCAAAAAGAAATAAAACAAAACAAAAAACATTAGTAGCTATATGGGGAGTGTCTGGTCTTAGTTCTCTACAACGAGAATTCAAATTTTAATCCTTAGTACAAATAATCAATGCTAGAGTTTTTTACCATTATTTTAAGCAGAGATTATTTTTATATTAAAAATACGTAGACCCTTGGGGCACCTGGGTGGCTCAGTCGGGTGAGCGTCCGAATTCGGCTCAGGTCATGATCTCACAGTTTATAAATTCGAGCCCACACCGGGCTCTGTGCTGACAGCTCGGAGCCTGGAGTCCGCTTCAGATTCTGTCTCTCCCTCTCTCTCTGCCCCTCTCCCACTCATGCTCTGTCTCTCTCAAAAATAAATAAACATTAAAAAAATTTTTTTTAATAAAAAATAAATACATATACCCCAAATAATGCTTTTTTAAAAGTAAAGTGCTGGGGCACCTGGCTGGCACAGTCAGTGAACCATTCGACTTTTGATCTCCAGATGGTGGTTCGAGCCCCACAATGGGTGTAGAGATTACTTAAAAATATAATCTTGGGGCACCTGGGTGTCTCAGTCAGTTAAGCACCCAACTCTTGATTTGGGCTCAGGTCATGATCTCATGGATGGTGAGTTCAAGCCCCAAATCGGGCTCCAGGTGGCCTCCACATGGAGCCTGCTTGGGATTCTCTCTCTCCCTCTCTTTCTGCCCCTCTCCCACTTGCCCACAGGTGCTCTCTCTCTCTCTCTCTCTCTCAAAATAAAATAAATAAACCTCTTAAAACATTTCTTAAAATATTTCTTTATAAAAAAATAAAAAATAAAATCTTTATAAAAATTAAAAATTAAAAATTAGATTAAAAATTTTTAATAAAAATCTAAAAAATAAAGTGCTTTCTGCTTCACCATCATTATCACCTCCATAAACTGTTAAGGCTATCTTTTGCCCAATTATCTAAAGCACCCAGAACTGATTAAAACCTCCTGACAGTAAGATCAGATGAGAAGCCAAAGTTCACTGGAACTCTACTATTACCAGCACTGGTCTCTCTTCAGTCAGTTTTTTTTTTTTTTTTTTTTTTTGTTAGGCTCTCGAAACCTTAAATAAACAAATCCAACAGCCAGTGAAAACTGACACGCCCAGAAACTCCCAGAAACTCCCAGCGAAACATTTACTTCACAGTTCACAATAGACAGTCCTATTCCATCTACAGGTGGCCTTGCCTGGAGCTAAAGGTCAAAAGAAAACAGTCCTTAACACCTTCACACTTTTTCAGGGTGGGAGGGAAGGAGGAGGAAAAAGAGAACAAGCAGGCTTCAAGGAGAGTTCAGGAACACAGGAACCCTACCACACCTGCTGATTTTCAAAAGAGTTTCGTTGTGGCTCCTTAACCAGAAGAAAATCTCATCTACATTTCTTCAAATCAGACAACACAGAACACCAGAGCTAAAGAGGCCTTCGAGATGAGCCATGTCTTTATCCCTCCCCTGACCAGCAGAACCCAACCTGAGCCCTCTTTACTCCACTCCCCCGGTCCAGAACACATCTACCCTGGAACCCGTGTCCAGGATTCACACCTCCCCTTCACAGCAAAACTTCAATCTGCTCCAGGAAACCTATGATGGGGGTTTCTGAGGATGTTCCCAACTGCATTCTTTTTTTTTTTTTTTTTTTAATTTTTTTTTTCAACGTTTATTTATTTTTGGGACAGAGAGAGACAGAGCATGAATGGGGGAGGGGCAGAGAGAGAGGGTGACACAGAATCGGAAACAGGCTCCAGGCTCTGAGCCATCAGCCCAGAGCCCGACGCGGGGCTCGAACTCACGGACTGCGAGATCGTGACCTGGCTGAAGTCGGACGCTTAACCGACTGCGCCACCCAGGCGCCCCCCAACTGCATTCTAACAGGACTTCTGAGAAATAAAGTCTCACTGCAGACATCTCTAAAGACAGGTCAGGTATCAGGAACACCTATTTCCGAGATATTAACACATACTCGTACGAATAACAGTACAGTATACACAAAAAGGGAATCGCTCCAGTCTCTCTCTGCTTCACGGAAGTATCTCTTAGGTAAGTATCCATGCAGAATCAGTCACTGTAATTTGCTAGGCTGTTATCCATGGAAGAAGTTTAAACATATGCCACTTGCTACGACTCCAAAACACCACTGCCAATCCTGAGCCAAGAGACAGCAAGCATCCCGCCCAAGTGTTTCCCTCCAAAATGACAAGAAGGAAAATAGAAGGGGAGGGGAGAGGTGTTTTGTTTTGCAAAAGCCAAGTCCTTTCTGCACAATTCTTTAGAAGCCATTTGGTTTCAGGGCCTAGGTACACTTCTTTAAAATGGAAATCTGATTTTCGCCTTGTAGTGAAACAATTTCCAGTTATCATACCACCTTCTCAGAGGTCTGAGCAAAACATGAGAGCACAACTTTTGCAACATATACAGACAATAATTCTAAGAACAGAGTTTCACAAAGCACTCAAAGTCAAATTTAGAGACAGAAACCTGGGGGGTTAATAAAATACCAGACATATGCTCTTTTTTTTTTTTTTTTAACAACACTTACCCATTCTTCGACATTGGGGGGTTGCTCATCATAAATATGTTCCTTGTCCCACAAAATATTCGACTTGTCATACCGGTCCATCTTACTTCGAGTTTTCACAGCAAAGAAAATTATTAAAGCAAAAGCCACAATAACCATGAATCCCAGGACAATGGCAATTGCCTAAAAAGAGATTAAAGATATTGACACAGTTAGATTTCAATTGTTTACTTTATCCTAATGCACTATCCAAAAATACCTAAGGCCCTGCACTTATACATCTGTGGTGTGATATAAAACTGATACAAATAGTTACATTTTAGAAATATAAAATGTAGCCCATGTCAGTTGGGCGGAGGCTAGCAATACATATGTGACTTGATTCAATACTCAGAACAGGCTTAAAGTTAGGTACTCTCATCACCCCATTTTATTTTTTTTTATTTAAAAAAAAATTTTTTTTCAACGTTTATTCATTTTTGGGATAGAGAGAGACAGAGCATGAACAGGGGAGGGGCAGAGAGAGAGGGAGACACAGAATCGGAAACAGGCTCCAGGCTCTGAGCCATCAGCCCAGAGCCCGACGCGGGGCTCGAACTCCCGGACCGCGAGATCGTGACCTGGCTGAAGTCGGACGCTTAACCGACTGCGCCACCCAGGCGCCCCAATCATCACCCCATTTTAAATGATAGAAATCTAGTTCCAAAGCTTGAGCACTAAGTGGCCTTTTTACCAACAGATGAAAATGGCCAGTAAATTAACTCAATCACTGGTATACTTCTAAAGGGCTTTAAATTTTTTTTTAATGTTTATTTATTTTGAGAAAGAGACAGAGTGTGAGTAGGAGAGGGGCAGAGAGAGAGGGAGACACAGAATCCGAAGCAGACTCCAGGCTCTGAGCTGTCAGCACAGAGCCCGACACGGGCCTCGAACTCAGGAGCTGTGAGATCATGACCTGAGCCGAAGTCGGCGGCTTAACCGACGGAGTCACCCAGGCGCCCCTCTCAGAAGTAGCTTTAAATACCCAATCATGTTTATAATCTTGTTCATAACACATGCTCGGCAAATCTTTTTATACTGAATGTAACTTCCAGTCTATAGAGGATCTACCTTACCATAAATTATGCAGACATGATCTAACCAAGCTATAAATTAGAGAAAATGATTCATTTAGTCTGGCAGGTGGTTTCTGTTGGGAGTCTTCTGTGCATTTACAAGAAAGGGCCCTGTGACAAGGAATCCCTCCCCGTGACAGTTCTCCCAGCGTCTGATAAGCATGTTGAATGGTCCACTGGCCTGCAGACGCTTGAAATTAGGCAGGTACCTGGACCCTGGCCTGGATTCTGCTAATGGGTAACAAGTGGGTCTCTTTGCAGCCATCTAACAGTGATATCCTTTTTCAGTGAACACAAGTTTGGGGCATTCAGAGAACTAAGAGAGATGGGGGGTGTGGTAAGATAGGAATATCAGCCCTCAGCTCTATTTACCAGACATACATTCGCAAGTCAACAAACATTCCGGAAACCTACATTTGGGGTGAAAACATTTCAGTCTTCAAAATAATGATAGTTACTGGAGATGATCTAACCCTAAAAGAGTGACTCATTCAGGTAAAAGAATGAGAATTACTGAGTCAGTGTAAGGAGGGGGAAAACAAAACAAAACAAGAAGATAAGGGAAAAAAAGGTAAATCCATGGGGGGGAAAAAGATTAGCAACTTCACACCCATCAGCATGGACAGAATCAAGCAGACAAAACACAATGTTGGTGACGATGCGCAGAAATTGCAATCATCATACGTTTCTAGTAAATGTAAAACAGTGCAACCTGTTGGGAAAACAGTTCCTCAAGAGATTAAACACAGAGACACTGTCCATGAGTGGCTCAGTCAGTTAAGTGTCTGACTCTTGATTTCAACTCAGATCATGTTCGTTGAGATATAGCCCCGTGTTGGGCTTTGAGATGACAGTGTGGAGCCTGCATGGGATTCTCTCTCTCTTTCTAAATAAATAAACATTAAAAAAAAAAAAAAAGAAAAAAAAGGCCCAGAGACAACATAAGACCTAGCAATTCTATCCCTAGGTACATACTCAAGAGAAACTAAAACATGAGTTCACATAAGAACTTGTACACAAATGTTCAGAGCATTATTCCAAACAATCAATGTGAAAACATCCCAAATATCCATCAACTGATGCATGGATAAACAATGATACAGGCATACAATCGACTGTTACTCGGCAACAAAAAGGAATTGACACAACATGCTATATAACATGGATGAACCTTGAGAATTTTACATTGATGTGAACTGGAAGGAGCCAATCACGGGGACACCCGGCTGGCTCGTTCAGGGGAGTATATGACTCTTGATCCCAGGGTCTTGAGTTCAAGCCCCACATTGGGTGTAGAGATTAAATAAAACTTTAAAAAAGCAAAGAAGGTTGGGTGCCTGGGTGGTTCATTTGGTTAAGCCTCCCATTTTGGCTCAGGTAATGATCATGGGGTCTGTGAGTTCAAGCCCCACATCAGGGTCTCTGCTATCAGGGTAGAGCTCGCCTCAGATCCTTCTGTTCTCCCTCTTTCTGCCCCTCCCCCGCTAACATTTTTTTCTCTCTCTCTCTCTAACATAAACTTTAAATAAATATGGTCTTAAAAAAAGCCAATCACAAAAGACCTCATATTGTGTGACTCTATATATGAACTATCCAGAATAGGCAAAACTATAGAATAGGATTAGCGGTTGCCTTGGTCTGGGAAGGGTTAGAGAAATGAGAAATTACCGCTAATTGTGTTATGGGGTTTCTTTCAGGGAGAGCGAAAATGTTCTAAAACTGATTATGGGGATGGACACACAACTCTGAATATACTAAAAATTACTGAACCAAATATAAATATGGTATTAAAAATATAATAATGACACCAGACCCTCTCCAGATTCTGACTTCAAAGGAAGTGAAGCCTTGTCATAAATACCTTTTAAAAGGTCCCAAAGTGATTCTACTAAGCCTCCCAAAAGCCTCTACCCAAAGCAGGGCAGGGAGGAAACCACCCATACCTCTTGGGGATCTACCACACAGTAGTGATACAAATACTGATCCACGTAGAGTCCACTAGCTGCAGGCGTGTAAAACTGGTTGCAGATGGCATATATCTGTGAACTGTATAGCGACCCAGAAGCCTGGGCAGTTGGATTGACTCCCATTATGTAGACAATTGTGGCAATAAACATCATGATGCCCAGGATAGCACTCAGTATTATCACGGTCAAGTAGTATCTTCTCGTTCTAGAGATTTCAGATCTGATAACGCTGGTAACAAATATCACCAATGCAGCAATGAAACAGAAGGCCACCATGGCCAGGAGGAAGCCCTTTGCGGCTCTTGGATCTGTGTAGCCTCCGTAGCCATAGCCGTAGCCATAACCATAGCCGTAGCCGGTTCCGTAGGTACCAAAGCCACTTCCGTAAGGGTAGCCTATACCACCTCCTATTAAGCCAGTTCCATAGCCTCTATCCCAGGCAAGCGTGGAGGCGACACAGGCAAATATGGCAATGCACATCACGATAACAAGCATAGACAGAATCCGAATCACTCCTGGAGGAGAGGTCCATTTGTAGAAGTGAAGAATTTCATCTTCCGGGTAAAAAGAATAGGCCGGCTGGGACAGCATTGGTCGAACGTGCATGTCTCCACCATACATATCATTGCTTGGTGCATAATGATTGGGTTTGCTGAAATACGCATGAAAACAGTTTCAAGTTAGTATCGTTTGGAGGTAAGTAGAAAGAACATATCGTGTACTCGGAATAATTTAAACTATCCATTGGCAAATAAAACTATTATTAGTACCACCCCACTACAAGCAACAACACTTTATGCCTCCCCCAACCCCCTGCTGCAAATTCAAATGCCAACACCTTAAACTCCAATGTGATGCTATTAGGAGGTGGCCTAATTAGGTAATGAGATGGAGCCCTCATGAATGGAAACAGTGCCTTTACAAAAGAGACTCCTTCTACCTTGCGAGGGGATACAACCACAAGCTGGCAGTCTGCAACCCAGAAGACGGACTTCACTAGAACCTGACCACAATGGCACCTGATCTTGGACTTTCAGCCTCCAGAACTGTGAGAGATAAATTATGTTGTTTATAAGTCACCCAGTCTGCACTGTTGTTTATAAGTCACGAAGTCGGTTAAGCGGCCGACTTCAGCTCAGGTCATGATCTCGCGGTGAGTGTGAGCCCCGCATAGGGTTCTGTGCTGACAGCTCAGAACCTGGAGCCTGCTTCGGATTCTGTGGCTCCCTCTCTCTCTGCCCCTCCCTCACTCATGCTCGCTCGCTCTCTCTCTCTCTCTCTCTCTCTCAAAAATAAACATTAAAAAAAAATTTTTAATAGAAAAAATAAGTCACCCAATCTGTACTACTTTGTTATAGCAGTCTGAAGCTACTGAGACACCCAGTGAACAGTAAAAGTTTCTGTGCATCAGAATCCCCTGGAGGGCTTGTTAAAACAAAGACTGTTGGTCCCCAGCCCCAAGGTGCTGATTCTATAGGAAGGACAAGCTGCTGCTCGTGCAGCCAGTCTGGGAAACGTGCACTGAGAATGACCACTCTATGGAGTGGATTTCTATGGAGTAGAGGTTCTCAAATTTTTGACATATTAGAATCACCTGGGGAGTGGGTACAATCCCTAGACAGAGCATTCCACACCAGTTAAACTGTAATTCCTGGGGAGGGAAGCCCAAGCAGTTTAGAATAAGGATGTCAACCCTACTGCTTGTGGAATTTGAGACCAGTGCATTCAAACAGGACACCGAAGGTGGCCTACCCAGGGTCATGTCCAATTCCTGGCAGCTTCACTCTCCTACCTGAGAAAGCACATTCATTCATTTATTCACATGATAGCTATTAACTGGAGCCACCAGGGTGATGTGCGCTGGGCACTACGCTAGATACTGAGGATACAACAACGAACAGCAATGTCTCAATCCAGACCCCTCAAAGGTTAGTTATGGTTAAGAGCTACGAAGTAAATCAAATATGCAAAGAGGACTCATCAAGGTGATGTCTAATTAGATCTTTATAAAGACACTTTGCAGGGGTGGCTGGGTGGCTCAGTCAGTTGAGTGTCCGACTCTTGATTTTGGCTCACGTCATGATCCCAGGTCGTGGGATTGAGTCCCATATCGGGCTCTGTGCTGATCATGGAGCCTGTTTAGGATTCTCTCTCTCTCTCTCTCTCTCTCTCTCTCTCTCTCTGTCTCTGTCTCTCTCTCCCTCTGCCCATCTCCCCTGCTCTCGCCCTCTCTCTCAAAACAAAAAACAAAAAACAAAACAACTACTTTGCAAACTTCAGTAATACAATCATAAACATCATGGGAGACAGGCACATTGACCTGTGGACACGCTGAATGTAAGAAATGTGGGTCCTGCAGGAACAAAATTCAATTGCTCAACTGACCTCACCCCCTTTTGTTTTTGCCATTATTTCCTTGGTCCACTTCTCTCATTGCAAAGCAAGATATCTTACTACTGGGTGCTGCTAACCACTTGAATGCAAGGAAATGCAAACTAGAAAGAACACTGATAAGATGGTCTTTGAAAACGTCACATATGAAAACTCCATAACTCATTCTACTTGGATATTTGGGATGTCTCCATCTGGGGCTGTTGTGAACAATGTAGCTCTGAACACGATTGAGCATGTGTCCTCATACACAAAAGCACTTATTCTTTTCTTTTGTAAAATAATTTTTAACATTTTTATTTGTCTTTGAGAGACAAAGGATGAGCGGGGGAGGAAAAGAGAGAGAGGGAGACACAGAATTCAAAGCAGGCTCTAGGCTCTAAGTTGTGAGCACCGACTCTGACTCAGGGCCCGAACCCATGAATCGTGAAATCATGACCTGAGCCGAAGTCCGACGCTTAACAGACTAAGCCACCCAGGCACCCCTGAAAAGCACTTATTTTTCTAAGGTATATACCCAGGAGAATTTTTTTTTTTAATTTTTTTTCAACGTTTTTTATTTATTTTTGGGACAGAGAGAGACAGAGCATGAACGGGGGAGGGGCAGAGAGAGAGGGAGACACAGAATCAGAAACAGGCTCCAGGCTCTGAGCCATCAGCCCAGAGCCCAACGTGGGGCTCGAACCCACGGACCGCGAGATCGTGACCTGGCTGAAGTCGGACGCTTAACCGACTGCGCCACCCAGGCGCCCCTCCAGGAGAATTTTTGAGTCAAATTTTTCTTTTTTTAACTTCAGCTCTATAAGACAATGTCGAAGTGTTTTCCAAAATGATTATATCATTAAAAATTTGTTTATTTATTATTTATTTTTGAGAGAGAGAGAGAGAGAGAGCAAGCAGTGGAGGGGCAGAGAGAGAAGTAGACACAGAATGTGAAGCAGGTTCCAGGCTCTGACCTGTCATGGGGCTTGAACCCACAAACTGTGAGAACATGACCTGAACCAAAGTCGGACACTTAACTGACTGAGAAACCCAGGCACCCCCCCCAAAATGATTATATCATTTAAAAAAAGATGATTATACCACTTAAAATTCCATGAACATTGTAGCATTCACAGAAGCATTGCTGAGAATAACCCAAAACTGGAAACAGTGTAAATTTCTACCTAGAGTGGAACAGGTAACTGTAACATATCCACAGGATGGAACGCTACAGGGCTGTGTCTAATATGGCAGCCACTAGCCACACGATCCACTGAACACTGGAAATGTGGCCAGTCCAAACTGATCATAGTGTAAAAAAAGAAACGTAGCACCATCAAGAGAAAACCCAATATTAACTACGTACTTTGGGTGACAATGATTTGTCAATGAAGGTTCATCAATTATAACATGTGCGCCACCCTGAAGGGGGATACTGAGACAGGCAATGTATGTATAAGGGCAGGGGGCATATGGGAAATCTCTGTACCTTCCTCTCCATTTTGCTGTGAATGTAAAGCTGCTCTAAAAAATAACATCTAGTAATAACAAGGAATATAAACTGCCTCATGAGTCAGTGTTTACATCACATGTTGAAATAACATTTTAAATATACTGGGTTAAGCGAAATATTATTAATACGGTTAGAAAAAAACCAAAAAATTACAAATATCATTCACATTTTATTTCTGTAGCATTGCTCTGAAGCAAAAAAAAAAAAAAAAAATGTTAAAAAAAAGTAAAGATAAAATGTATTGTTTTGTTATTAAAAAAAAAAAAAAGAAAGAGAGAATATCAAGTGATAATCATGTCAGAACGGTGGTTTCTAGGGGAAGGAGAGGAGACGAGGATGCACTTGGAGGTGACCTACGTGATGATTTTGCTTTATCTTTATCTTACTCATCATCATCACATGTTCTGTGCCCTTTTCTGTGTGTGTGTTATATCTCACCCATGTTTATAGGGGCAATGTAATAGGAACACAACTCCTACTACAGTTATCAAAGACTTGAAGCTACAAACTACTTACAGGAAGAAATCCCTATCAAAGTCTGATAACAAATTTAAATTTTTTCATAGTTAAACCCCCAAATGAATAGGGATGCAAGAACCCTCAACTTTGCTTCTTGATTTTATTAATGGCAAGAATCACTCTAATGATGTGGATGGGGTGCCTGGGGAGCTCAGTCAGTTAAAGTTGGATACTTAACTCTTGATCTTGGCTCAGGTCATGATCTCACAGTTTGTGAGTTCAAGCTCCATGTCGGGCTCTGCGTTGATGGTGCGGAGCCTGCTTGGGATTCTGTCTCTCCTCTCTGCCCCTCCCCAGCTTGTGCGTGCTCGCTCTCTCTCTCTCTCTCTCTCTCTCCCCCCCAAAAAATAAACTTAAAAAAAATTTTTTTAAAGAAAAAAAACTAACAATGTGGAAAACATTATGCCAAGTGAAAGAATCAGTCACTGAGGATCACATATTGTGTGATTACATTTGTATGAGATGTCCGACATGGAACAATCTAGAAAGAGAAAGTGGACTGCTGATGGCCTAGTACTAGAGGGAAATGGGGAATGACTGCTGATCGGGGTGATGAAAATGTTTTTAAATTGATGTGGTGACAGTTGCACAACTCTGTGAATATATTAAAAGTACTAAACTGTCCATTCTAAACGGGTGGATTATTTGGTGTGTGAACCGTATGTCAATAAAAGTTATTACTACAAAATTGACAAGGAGTCAAGTTTAGGGTTAGTCACCTAAACAGGGCATTAATAAAGAAGCTTCGCACCATTTGTGAAAAAACAAAAAGGAATAAATATACCCACAAATATAAGCTTAAACTATCTAGAAGCAAACGTTAGAAAGAGATAAGGGTGTCTGGGTGGCTCAGTCAGTTAAGTGTCTGACTCTTCATTTCAGCTCAGGTCATGATCCCAGGGTTGTGGGATCAAGCCTCAAGCTGGACTCTGCACTGAGTGTGGAACCTGCTTGGGATTCTCTCTCGCTCCCTCTCACTCGTTCTCTTTTTCTCCCTTGCCCACTCACGTGTGCACCTGCTCTCTCTTGCAAAGAAAGAAAGGAAATAAGGAAAAAAAGGAAGGGAAGGGAAGGGAAGGGAGGAAGGAAGGAAGGAAGCAAGGGAAGGAAGGAGGGAAGGAAGGGAAGAAAGAAGGAACAGGTGACAATAGTTGCCTCTGCAGAGAAAAACTATCATCCTGGAAGTTAAGCGGCAGAGGGAAACTTTCACTTAATAACCTTTGTTTCAACTTAAATTTATAAACACATACATATTTTTTAATGTTTATTTACTTTTGAGACAGAGAGAGAGACAGCGTTGAGTAGCAAGACACAGAATCTGAAGCAGGCTCCAGGCTCTGAGCTGTCAGCACAGAACCTGACTCAGGACTCGAACCCACAAACTGTGAGATCATGACCTGAGCTGAAGTTGGACGCTTAACCGACTGAGCCACCCAGGGGCCCCTAAACAGACATTTTTAACAGCAAACACTTAACAGATGAAAATTTCAACTATACATATTTTTTACATGTGACAGTTTAAAAAAAAAAACAACTGAAGAATTACTTACAATTCATCAGGTCTATAAGGAGGTGGACTTTCAAAAGGCCTCGATGACATGGCTGATACCAAGGATCACCTGATCTTCAGGATGAGCGCTGCCCCGTAGCTTCCAAGATAAGGCAATCTAAGCAACGTAAGTAGGGTAAGGGTGTTACTACTGAGCTCAGAGTTTCCTTGCATTGCTAAAAAAACTAATGAGACCAATCTCAAGTAACTTGTCACACCATGATTATTTCTCTTGTCCTTCTCACTGCCATCTTTATACAATGGATCATTAATTCCTTGAGTACAGGAAATCACTAAGCATAGCAATCATTCAGCCTGGTCGTCCTCACAGCACCAAGCACTGCATATCACTGGCTTACAAATATTAACTTTCATTGCTAAGTTGTAGTAATAAAAATTTCACAAAGCTTTTATAGCACAGGTAAAAATTGGTAATTTTCTACTGGCACAAAAACAGACACTCAGATCAATGGAACAAAATAGAGAACTGAGAAATGGACCCACAAACATGTGGCCAACTAATCTTTGACAAAGCAGGAAACAATATCCAGTGGAATAAAGGCAGTCTCTTCAGCAAGTGGTGCTGGGAAATGCACCTGGACCACTTTCTTACACCATACACAAAAATAAATTCAAAATGGATGAAAGACCTAAATGGAAGACAGGAAGCCAACAAAATCCTTGAGGAGAAAGCAGGCAACAACCTCTTGACCTCGGCCGCAGCAACTTCTTACTCAACACGTCTCCAGAGGCAAGGGAAACAAAAGCAAAAATGAACTATTGGGACCTCATCGAAATAAAAAGCTTCTGCACAGCGAAGGAAACAATCAGCAAAACTAAAAGGCAATGGACGGAATGGGAGAAGATGCTTGCAAATGACCTATCAGATAAAGGGTTAGTATCCAAAATCTATAGAGAACTTACCAAACCCCACACCCAAAAAACAAATAATACAGTGAGGAAATGGGCAAAAGACATGAATAGACACTTCTCCAAAGAAGACATCCAGATGGCCAACTGACACATGAAAAAATGCTCAATGTCACTCATTATCAGGGAAATACAAATCAAAACCACAATGAGATACCACCTCACACCTTTCAGAATGGCTAACATGAACAACTCAGGCAACAACAGATGTTGGCGAGGATGTGGAGAAAGAGGATCTCTTTTGCACTGTTGGTGGGAATGCAAGATGGTGCAGCCACTCTGGAAAACAGAATGGAGGTTCCTCAAAAAATCAAAAACAGAACTACCCTACGACCCAGCAATTGCACTACTAGGTATTTATCCAAGGGATACAGGTATGCTGTTTCAAAGGGGCACATGCACCCCAATGTTTATAGCAGCACTGTCAACAATAGCCACAGTGTGGAAAGAGCCCAAATGTTCATCAATGGATAAATGGATAAAGAAGACGTGGTGTGTGTGTGTATATATGTGTGTGTGTATATATCCACACACACACACACACACACACACACACACAGAATGTAGTATTACTTGGCAATTAAAAATCTGCAACTAAGTGGATGGAATTGGAGGGTATTATGCTAAGCGAAATTAGAGAAAGACAAGTATCATATGACTTCACTCATATGAGGACTTTAAGATATAAAACAGATGAACCTAAGGGATGAAAAGCAAAAATAATACAAAAACAGGGAGGGGGACAAAACAGAAGAGACTCTTAAATATGGAGAACAGAGGGTTACTGGAGGGGTTGTGGGAGGGGGGATGGGCTAAATGGGTAAGGGGCATTCAGGAATCAACTCTTGAAATCATTGTTGCACTATATGCTAACTAACTTGGATGTAAATTATAAAATAAATTATAGAAAGAAAAAAAAAATTGGTAATTTCCAAAACAGTCCCTTCCAAGAACAAGAAACATAAAAAAAAAAAACTTCTTAAAACTTATTGTTTCATATTACTTTTGAAAGGCCATATCAGAAGAGAATGCATAGGAAAGTGGATACAGAGCTGCGTCTAGCACATACTAGTCCCTCAATGTTGAAACGTAATCTGGTTTAAAAGTATGCCTTTATCACTACCAATTATTACACAATACATCTATGGATGGTAGGATTGTGGACACTTTTTCCTTTTCATTTTCCAAGTCTTCAAAATTGCACATAATGTTTACAAAAAGGGGGGAAACATTAATTATGTGTTATATTAAAGAGTCTTCTGCCCTACGAGAAAAGCAGTATGATTTTGTTCTAAAATTCCTCAGAGCACAATCCCGACATACCTGAGAGGCAATTTCATTCAATCGACAAGTACTTATTAAGTGTCTACACTACACCATGGGAGTCTGTGGAAGTACTACAGAAGGTCACACACAAAGAAAAAAGCAACCACAACAGGCAGTTATCGAGTTATTAGGATTGACTACATGATCGAGCCCAAGACAGGGCCAAGCAGAGAAGAAAGACCAAGACCCGAAGAAGGAGGGCAGGAAGTGGGAGTGGGAGGGGTCACTTGAGCAAGATCTACAATCTGAGTATATTCAAGGGTCTAGTATTGTTTTTCCTTTCCAAAAAAGCAACTGCAAATAAGGTATTATGTTAGTCAAGTAAATAAATTCAAACTCTCTAAATTTTGTTCTTTAATATCAATGGCAACTATCTTCCACATCCTTAAGGACAGTCAATTCCACATTTCTCAGAAGAAAATAATGCCCAAACGTACATCAGCTAAAAACCTTAAAGACAGAAATAGAGTGAATGTTAGGAACACCAACACCATTAGCATGATTTTCCAAACACAGTGAGGGAAGACTTCGCTAATGTTTTTCCTTTAAAAAACTGTTTTTACTGAAGTATTCACATACAAAAAGGTACACAAATCCTAAGCATACAGAGACCTATAACTAGCACCCAAATGTACATAAAAATGGGCAACTGAGGCCACTAGCACGTTACAGTGTTATGGGAGAGTGAAAGTCCAGATTGGCTTCTTAACGGATGTTCAGAAAAATAATATTAAGAAAAACGGAATTTAAACACTATTTAATGTAGGACTCTAGTTGTGAAACTGAATGTCAAATACTGACAAACTGACCTTCGAGGATTCTTACCCCTTTTATAGCCAGGGCTTACTCCTTCAAGACGAGGCCAAAAATTCCAGGCTCCACGGTAGGGCAGATTTTTGTTTTGCTTTGGCTTTTTTAAAGTATCCTCTATGCCCAATGAAGGGCGTGAAGCCAGGACCCTGGAGATCAAGAGTCACATTTTCTACCGACTGAAATTTTCTACTGCCAGCGAGGCGCCCCCTCCATGGTAGTTTTTGAAACTTCTAAATTAATCCAGGCTCAGGCGGAAGTTTACGTTTTGTCAGAAACGGTGACAACAAAAATCCATTTCCAAACTGCCATTTTCTGGATTCAGAGTTCTGTTATCAAATATCCTCTGATACCAGAGATTTTACATTGTGAAGCAAATAATTTTAGGAAGTTTATCAAGGACAAATCATGGCATATCAACTTCATTTACTTTTTTGAGAAGGTCGCCAGATTGGTAGATGAAGCCTGAGGATCTTGAGCACATCCCTAAGCACAGACAGCACGCTCAGGCAGATGCCTCTGGGACTGAGAAACAGAATCTAAATAGGATGAAAGAATGGAGCGTTTAGGTCCCCTAGAGGTTTTAACAGCTCACAATCAGAGAGAACAAATTCTACTTCTCTTCCTTGAACTTTAGTACCCCCCTAGGCCAAAGGGCTGGGGACAAACTTGACCTCTAGGGTGTTATAATTAAGATAATATATTAAGGAAGATGATCAAAACCATTCACAGCAAGATGGGTACCTTGAAGGTGAGAAAATTCAGTGTTTGGGCATTTTAGGTACTTTGTCTCCATTTTCAAATATTAGTGGCATGAATAAATCACTTTACAAATGTAGACTCAATTTTTATTTTATTAAAAAAATTTTTTTAGGTTTATTTATTTTAAGAGAAAGAGCACCTGTGCACATACAAGTGGGGTAGGTGCAGAGAGACAGGGAGAGAGAATTCCAAGCAGGGCTCCACACTATCAGTGCAGAGCCCGATGCGGGGTTCGAACACATTAACCGTGAGATCATGACCTGAGCTGAGATCAAGAGTCGGGCCACTCAAGCACCCCTAGACTCAATTTCTGGAAGTGTGTTTCCTTGGGGAGAATTTCATCAAAGTTAACAAGCCATCGCGGACTTTGGCAGTAGGCACAGACAGTGCTTAGATCTAGGAATGATACAGTTATGAAAAAGAAACAAACCTCTGCACAACCTTGAAATGTGTACATCATGTTCCAAGCAGGTGCCTCTCCAGGAGGTGACTAAGAGTGTTAAAGAACTAGAAAAACCATGTCTTAAGACAAATGATTGATAAAACAGGAAATGTTTGGCCTGGACCAATCAACATTAGAAGGACCACTCCAGCAGCCTTCAAATATCTGCACAGCTGTCTTTGTAGTCCTACAAACCATTCTTTGAAGAAAAGATACCACAGGGTCAGATTTCATGTCAATGTTAGGAAGCCTCTCCCTTACCCTGACTTCACACACCCTTCAAAAATAACAAATAACAATGTGATCTCAAGCCATGTATGCAAAGCTTAAGTTGTTTGATATTGTAGGGGGACTGGACTGGAGGAATTCTAATGTCTCCTTCAAGGCACTCGGGACTGTGCTTTAAGGCCACAGCCAAAGAAAAAAAGGACCAAGAAGAGATTGTTTACCCAACGCCCAGCACAACAATATTCACATTATCTGCTCAGTAAAAGTATGTTGAGTGAAGGACAAAATGAATGAAAAGGACACAGGATCTGGCCTAAGGGGCTCATCGGTCACCATCACAGAACCCGTGCCATGTGAATGATAGGGACATAAATCAAACAGCTGAGTAAAAGTCGAAAGCATAAGGCAAACAGCAGACTCTTACAAAATATGTTAAAGCTGATTGTTAAAATATTTAAAAAGTTCTCCCCTTGAAAATGGTTACTGGCCAAAGCTGTCTTCATAGAAACCTAAGCATAAGAGGAAGAAGAGAAAGCCTGAAAATGCTATCCCCCTGAAAAATTCTTTGAAGCAACTGTCAGTAAGTAAAAGATAAACTTTATCATATTTAAGGAGAGCCTATTCCTTTTCAATCATAAGCAGCAAGAGTTAATTTGCCTTTAAGAAGTTTTTAAAAATTGTGCCTGGTATTAAATTATTATATTTTGGCATACAATTAGTAAACTGTCTAAAATTTTAAAATTAGGCATATTTTGAAACAGACTAGCTCTGTATCAGAAGTGGTATTTTTAGTAAGATCTACAGATGATTTTTTTAAGTTTATTTATTTTGCAAGAGAGAGAGAAAGAGAGGGAGAGAGAAAGAGAGAGAAAACACAGCGAAACGAGGCGGGGGTGGGGGGTGGGAAAGAATCCCAAGCTGTCTCCGCACTAAGGCAGAGCTCCATCCCATGAACTGTGAGATCATGACCTGAGCCGAAATCAAGAGTCGCCCACTCAACCAATTGAGCTACTCAGGCACCCCGCTCCAGATGATTTAAAAACAAAAACAAAAACTTTTTTTAACGTCCATTTATTTTTGAGAGAGAGAGAGAGTGAGAATGTGGAGGGGCAGAGAGAGAGGGAGACACAGAATCGGAAGTAGGCTGCAGTCTCCAAGCTGTCAGCACAGAGCCCAATGAGAGGCTCGAATCCATGAAATCTAGAGATCATGACCTGGGCTGAAGTCAGACACATAACCAACTGAAACACCCAGGTGCCCCTCCAGGTGATTTAAAAAAAAATTTTTGGGGGGGGCGCCTGGGTGGCTCAGTCGGTTAAGCATCGGACTTCGGCTCAGGTCATGATTTCGCGGTCTGTGGGTTCGAGCACTGCGTCGGGCTCTGTGCTGACAGCTCAGAGCCCGGAGCCTGTTTCAGATTCTGTGAATCCCTCTCTCTGACCCTCCCCCATTCATGCTCTGTCTCTCTCTTCTCAAAAATAAATAAACATTAAAAAAAATTTTTTTTAATTTTTTTAACGTTTATTTATTATTGAGAGACAGAGACACAGCGTGAGCAGGGAGGGGCAGAGAGAGAGGGAGACACAGAATCCGAAGCAGGCTCCAGGCTCTGAGCTGTCAGCACAGAGCCCGACGTGGGGCTCGAACTCACAAACCGCGAGATCATGACCTGAGCTGAAGTCGGACGCTCAACCGACTGAGCCACCCAGGCACTCCCCCTTCCAGGTGATTTTTAAGCACACCATGTATTTTGAGCATCACTGCCTCAATTAAAGGCATCAACCCAAGGAGGGCCTTGATCTTGTCAGTCTCCTGTCTATAATGTCTAGATCTGTACATGGTGGGAACTAGCTGTCCAGCTTTCAACTCAAATGTCACCTCTTCAGAAGCTCCTTCCCTGCTATTCACTCCACCCACCAAGCCCGTTTTATTCTCAGAGCGAATTTCCCCCCTAATTATTATTTTTTCTTCTTTGTTATTTTTTAAATAATCTCCACCATCTCCACCTCAACTGGAACACCAGGCTTACAAGCACCCAGATGTCTGTCATGACCATCACTCTTCTTCCAGATCCCTACAGTCCCTGGTACAAAGGGATGGTCAATTGGGGCACCTGGGTGGCGCAGTCGGTTAAGCGTCCGATTTCAGCCAGGTCACGATCTCGCGGTCCGGGAGTTCGAGCCCCGCGTCGGGCTCTGGGCTGATGGCTCAGAGCCTGGAGCCTGTTTCCGATTCTGTGTCTCCCTCTCTCTCTGCCCCTCCCCCGTTCATGCTCTGTCTCTCTCTGTCCCAAAAATAAATAAAACGTTGAAAAAAAAATTTTTTTTCAAAGGGATGGTCAATCAACATTTGATTTATAAAACCAACAACCCATGTCAGAGTTGGGATTTCAATACAGCTGTGAATGCCTTCAAGTTCACAATACTAACAGCCACTAAATATAATCCTTCACATTCAACCAAATTAGTTAAGTGTTTACAGTCTGAAGGAAAGGGAGAGTAAAGGGTCAAACATTTAACCATGGACATCATTTGTAGCTTGCTGAAAAACAGAATTCCAGGCCCCACATCTGACCTATGAATCAGAATCTATGTTAATAAGATCCCCAGACAATTCGTACCATATTCGAGATTAGGAAGCACTAAATCACACAGCAGCTCTAAGCCTAGAAGCTAAAACAAAAAGGGTAACAAAAATCCTCATTGTCTTTTTACCCCAGTACATCCATAAATAATAACTTGGAAGAAAAAAGCCCACCAGGGAATCTAATCCAGTAAGCCTTAAAATGCAAGTGAAGAGGGGCGCCTGGGTGGCGCAGTCGGTTAAGCATCCGACTTCAGCCAGGTCACGATCTTGCGGTCCGGGAGTTCGAGCCCCGCGTCGGGCTCTGGGCTGATGGCTCGGAGCCTGGAGCCTGTTTCCGATTCTGTGTCTCCCTCTCTCTCTGCCCCTCCCCCGTTCATGCTCTGTCTCTCTCTGTCCCAATGTTTATTTATTTTTGGGACAGAGAGAGACAGAGCATGAAC
>NW_024412377.1:103969857-103970657 GCF_014898765.1 Herpailurus yagouaroundi
AAAAAAAAAAAAGAAATGCAGAACTACACAAAAAGGCGGTTTGGAGGAGACAGCCATTACTGTGGCTCCACCATTTACAATGTCTATTTTTAAATACCAGAAAGAGAAAATATTCATTTGTACCGTGCCAGAGAAGCACTGTTATACTGGGAATTGACAGCTTGAGAAATCTACCTCCGCCTGGAAAGAACTAGCTTCCAATCACAGCGGGAATCACTCGAAGTGCCTTAAAAGGAAGGTTTCACCTTTTCCAGGGATCCCAATAATACACCTGTTGTGCGTGAGGGCCACACTCTAACCTGGAAGGCTGCCTCTTCCCCCGCCCCGGGTCATTTCCCAAATGGGCAGTGTGCCCAGCCAGCCCGAGGATGCCGTGGCTTCTCAGGGTTAGTCGCTTCACCTGGGGCACAGGGGCTCGGAGGTGCTCCTCCAGCCCCAAGGAGCAGAGGCCATTTTGACCCCTCAACCCTGCTCTCCCCGCACACTTCCTCCGACGCAGGGAACATGTCGGCAGGCAGCACGCGCGCCGGCCCTTCCTCGGAGGTTTCTAAGCCCGCGGCAGTCCGTGTCCGTGCGCCCTGGCCGGTGCGCGCAGCGAGCGGTCAGCAGGGACCGCCCGGAGGCAGGTCCGCCCACCTGGCGGCGGCCTGCGGGTCACGGGTGAGGATCCCAAGCGCGAACAGCTTCCCTCGAAGTACAGCCTCGCTCGAAATTAAATCCCCGCCCCCAGGCTTAAATCGACGCGCGCTCGCACCGCTCGCACTAGCTGGATTCCAAAGAGCGGATCGGCCCACCCCAGG
>NW_024412377.1:103971057-104060414 GCF_014898765.1 Herpailurus yagouaroundi
AAAAAAAAAAAAGAAATGCAGAACTACACAAAAAGGCGGTTTGGAGGAGACAGCCATTACTGTGGCTCCACCATTTACGATGTCTATTTTTAAATACCAGAAAGAGAAAATATTCATTTGTACCGTGCCAGAGAAGCACTGTTATACTGGGAATTGACAGCTTGAGAAATCTACCTCCGCCTGGAAAGAACTCGCTTCCAATCACAGCGGGAATCACTCGAAGTGCCTTAAAAGGAAGGTTTCACCTTTTCCAGTGATCCCAATAATACACCTGTTGTGCGTGAGGGCCACACTCTAACCTGGAAGGCTGCCTCTTCCCCCGCCCCGGGTCATTTCCCAAATGGGCAGTGTGCCCAGCCAGCCCGAGGATGCCGTGGCTTCTCAGGGTTAGTCGCTTCACCTGGGGCACAGGGGCTCGGAGGTGCTCCTCCAGCCCCAAGGAGCAGAGGCCATTTTGACCCCTCAACCCTGCTCTCCCCGCACACTTCCTCCGACGCAGGGAACATGTCGGCAGGCAGCACGCGCGCCTGCCCTTCCTCGGAGGTCTCTAAGCCCGCGGCAGTCCGTGTCCGTGCGCCCTGGCCGGTGCGCGCAGCGAGCGGTCAGCAGGGACCGCCCGGAGGCAGGTCCGCCCACCTGGCGGCGGCCTGCGGGTCACGGGTGAGGATCCCAAGCGCGAACAGCTTCCCTCGAAGTACAGCCTCGCTCGAAATTAAATCCCCGCCCCCAGGCTTAAATCGACGCGCGCTCGCACCGCTCGCACTAGCTGGATTCCAAAGAGCGGATCGGCCCACCCCAGGCCTCTAGGAATACTTCACGGATTAAACCCGTCACCCCTCTCCCCGCTCGGTACCCAAAGAGTGAACAGGGAGGAATCGATGAGGTCCCTCCCCGCCGCCGGGATCCAAGACCCCCGGACTCCAGCCCTCACACTCAGGACCCCGAGGAGCCGGGCGCACGCCCCACTCCCTGAGGACCTCCCAGCTCTCCGTCCGGAGAGCCGCGCTCTGCGCTCCCTCAGTTCGGGAACCGCCCGCCCGCCCCCCTTTAAAGCGAGAAGGTGCCCGCGCCGCCTGGACTCGAGGAGCTATAAGCGTTTCCGCCGAAAGAGCTGATCGGCGGCTCCAAGTGGCCCTTCGCTGGGGGAGGCAGCCGCCAAAGTAGCCCAGGGCTGCTCTCTCCGCGGACCCGCGCCCCTCCGGCTCCCGCCGGTCCCAGCCCAGAGGCGAAACCGCCACCGAAACTGGCGCCGGGCGTCCTCCCCCGCCGCGCCTCCCCTACCAGACCGGAGCCACGATCCCCTGGGGGACTCTGGGGCCACCGTGAGCCCCCGGCGCCGCGCCCAACTCCCATCTACTCACTGCAGCCCCGCACGACCCACCAAGGACCGCGGGAGCCAAGGAACGCGCTTACCTGGCGAGCGCACCTGACGAAGTGCGGGCCGCCCGCCAGCAGCCTGGGACTAGACTAAGAACTCTGTCGGTCCTCCACCTCCACTCCTTCTTCTCCTCCTCCCCCCACCCCCCCACCCCTGCGGTCCTGCCCCCGGGCATGCGCACCACCGCCTGGCCGGTGCTGGAGGTCTGGGGCCGCGCACTGGCCAGTCTCACCTGTTACACCAAGCGCGGGCTCTTGGGCGCTCTGGCTAGCTTTCCCCGGAGTCCCGCGGCCTCCAGCCGGGGAAGGACAGGTCAGGGGTGTGGGTGGACGCCAGCGAGGAATTGTGTGTCGTGGCCGTCTCCTCCCTCGGTGACCCATTCACCTGAAACTCGGATGGGAGGGGGAAGGGAGCGGTGGAGAAGGAGGCGGGAGGAACCAGCCCTTCCCCGCACACCCTCCCAGCGATCCCAATTAAAGGCACAGCGCAGCTTTGGCGACCGAGGGCAGAGGAGGGGCCCCGGCTCCCAGAAGGTGGGGGTGGTCCTGGACCGCCCTGCGGCGCGCTCCGAGCTCCTCTGCTTGGGGTAGAACAGCCGACGAGAGGCGGAGGGAGGTCTGGAGGGGGACTGTTTTACTCTGAAGGAGGTCCCAGGGTGCTCACAAGCTGACACGAAAGGCATGTCCTTACCCAACAATTTTATGTTCCTAAAATTTGGTTAAAATTTTGTTGGAAAGCAGCCAGAAATGGGAGATTTGCAAAAGTCACTTGTAAATTAAGGAACCGGTTCTGAATCTCTGGAGCCAGATAAAAGACCATTAACCAAAGTGTGGTAGGATCTCGTTGGTAAACTTGCTGTAAAAATAAAGTGCATGCGGTAGTGTACATGATTACCAGCTCAAGGTCCTTTGCACCCCCCCCCCAAGGGATTTCAACTATTTTAATGTTTTTTTAGCTTTAAAAAAGGGGGGGTACGCCTGAATAGCTGAGTCCTTAAGCTTCTGACTTTGGCCTCGGTCATGATCTCACAGTTAGTAGGTTCGAGCCTGGAATAGGGCTCTGCACTGGCAGTGGGTAGCCGGCTTCGGATTTTCTCTCTGCCCCTCCCCCACTTGCACTGTCTCTGTCTCTCTCAAAAATGAATAAATTTTAAAAAGAATAAAAAATTAAAGGCCCTAGTTCTGTGTACTATGTTCTATTTCGTGATCTGGAGGCTGGTTCCAAAGGAGAGTTCACTTAGGAAAATTCATAGTCTACACAAAACTGTGTATCCTTTTATGTATGTATATAGCATATCTGTATCTATATATATTTTTAATTTAAGTTTATTTATTTTGAGAGACAGAGCCTGCAAGTGGGGAAGTGGCAGAGAGAATCCCAAGCAGACTCTGCCTTACCACTGCAGAGGCCACTGCAGGGCTTTACTCCATGAACCTGTGAGATCGTGACCTGAACCAAAGTCAGACCCTTAACTGAGTCACCCAGGCGCCCATCAATATATATATTTTTCAGTTATACTCCAGATTATTGCAATTTTAGTTCTTGCAATTTAACCTACATTGAAGGCTAGAATTCAGGTTTCCTAAATTCCTGCTTCACTTTGTGTTCCAATCTGGAATGTCAGCATTACTAATTAATTTTTGTCCAATCTCACCCACTTCTCTGCCTTTAATTAAGTGATTAGAGATGTGACTCTCCCATACATTAGATCTTAAGGCACAATTCAATACTTAAGGAAGTAAAAGCATTATATAAATATAAGGTATTTGAAATGATGACAACCTTAATGGATAATTACTCTAATTGGGGTGTGTGTGTTTGTGTGTGTGTGGAAGTTATTGCTACAATTATTTTAGCATGAGCATGTAGTTTTTGAATGATGCAGCTTAAATTGGTGGTGTTAACACTGGGGAAGCCAGGTTAATCCTCTTAATGTTAGCTGTCAGATTACTGAAATCGCCAAACATTCCATTCAGTTTATAATTAAACAAGGGAACATTTCCTAATACTCTCAGATTTATAAACACACATCTATTATTTTATAGTGTACTTTGATATGTTCAGAAAAGAACCTAGAGGGGTTTTTTTTCCCCAGTTTTTTTTTCTTTTGTTTTTTCAACGTTTATTTATTTTTGGAACAGAGAGAGACAGAGCATGAACAGGGGAGGGGCAGAGAGAGAGGGAGACACAGAATCGGAAACAGGCTCCAGGTTCTGCGCCATCAGCCCAGAGCCCGACGCGGGGCTCGAACTCACGGACCGTGAGATCGTGACCTGCCTGAAGTTGGACGCTCAACCGACTGCGCCACCCAGGCGCCCCTTTCCCCACTTTTTAAAACTTGAAATATATTTCATATACCATACAATTCACCCTGAATTTTAAAGTGTGCGTACAAGTCAGTGGTTTTTAGTATGTTCTGAAGGTTACACAATTACCACCACTTTCTAACTCCGGAAACCTTGTGTGTCCCTTAGCAGTCACTCCCCGTTCCCTCTTGCCTCCAGGACCCTGGCGACCACTACCCTACTTTCTGTCTCTATTGATGACCCATTCTGGACATTTTATATGAATGGGTAATACGATCTGTGGCCTTCTGTGTCTGGCTTCTTAGCATAATGTTTTCAAGGTTTATTCATGTTGTGGTACCTACCAGTACTCCATTCCTTTTTGTGGCTGAATACTATTCCATTGCATGGATATACCACTTTTTTGTTTAAATTTTCATCAGTTGATGGACATTTGGCTTATTTCTACTTTTTAGCTATTACCATAATGCTGCTGTGAACATGCCTGTACAAGTGTTTGTGTGGGCATGTTTTCAATTCTCTTGAGTGAATTAGGTGTTTAAGCATTTTATCATTTGAAGAGACTTATGCATCGAATGCTACTTTTCTTACTCCCACACTAAACAGAACGCAAAGGCATGTGTGAGGATGGAAGGTTAGTTGCCGTATTTCATTTGCTTCCCAGATTCATTCATTCACAACCATTTCCTGAGGGCCTACCATGTGAACAGTAGTAACAAAACCTGAAAATCACTGTCTTAGCGGAGCTTACATTCTAGGTACTGCTGTACTCACACAGATGAAATAATCAGATTTATTAAATTGAACTACACGAAATTGGTAAGTTTTATCTACATTTTTAACTGCAAAATGGCAATTTCATAGGGTCCAATTTAATACTAAGCTAAATTTCTATTGGGAATGTTGCATGGCATTTTTATTGCATTCAGGTTAATTTCCCAAACAATGCTTACAACACTGAAAAATCTAAAAACTTTGTTCTTTTAACTGTTTCCTAATGGTGTGCATAGTAGGTAGTAGTTGAAAAGGTTCAGAAAGAAAAGCCAGCCTGAAAAGCTGAATGCATCATTCTTCAATAGAAAAATTGATTGTTGAATGTTTCGTGATGCCGTGCTCAATGTAATCATGTTATATGATCCTAAATTGTATTAAAGCTTTAATTAAAAATAAAATTTAAATTTAAATTAAATTAAATTTAATTAATTAAAAATTGTAATGAAAAATAATTAAATAATATTTTTAATCAAATATTCATTCCCAGCAACTCAGTCTTTTTGACTATGGTTACACTGTTGAACATATTTGATGAAAATTCTCATGACTCAGAAACAAAGTAAATATTATTTTCGGAAGACCTATGATTATAAGTTTGTTGATCTTACATGCAGTCAAGTGAATGATAAGATTTTTAAATTTTATTTTTCTTCCTTTTTATATGTAAAGAAGAAAGTTCAGAGCTCAGAATATGGTGTCAGAAATTTGGGTTCAAATCTCAATGTTGCCACATAGCAGCCAGATAAGATTGATCCATGAGGGAAATTAAACTACATCAGTCTCATTTTTCTCCACTGTAAAGACGGGATGATGGTAAATAGTTATCTGTTCCTAAGATTGTTGAGCAGTACATGGTCTGTTCACCAAGACGGTCCATATGCTGGGCCATATGTTGAGTCTCGATAAATTCAACAAGTCATTGGGGAGCCTGGGTGGCTCAGTCAGTTAGGCATCTGACTCTTGATTTGGGCTCAGGTCATGATCTCACAGTTTGCAAACTAATAGGCACAAAGCCCCCCTGGGATTCTGTCTCCTGCTGTCTTTGCCCCTTCTCTGCTTGCCCTCTATCTCTCTCTCAACATAAATGAAAATAAACTTTGAAAAAAAGTTTTAACAAGTCATTGTTGTATCCTGTCTGCCCGAAACAGTCCCGGTCACATGGTTGTTCCAAAAGTATGTGTTGGATGAGCAAATGAATACAACCCTGATTCCTCATTCCAACATGCCTGTGGAGCCGTGCCCATCTCTCAGATAGCTTGTTAGTATAAAAACAGCATATTGCTTCACAGCATTTTAAGGCTTAGATCCCTGGTACTAGGTTTCAAAGGAGAAGAGAGTGGAGGTTAGAAAATTTCTAGGGGCGCCTGGGTGGCGCAGTCGGTTAAGCGGCCGACTTCAGCCAGGTCACGATCTCGCGGTCCGTGAGTTCGAGCCCCGCGTCAGGCTCTGGGCTGATGGCTCGGAGCCTGGAGCCTGCTTCCGATTCTGTGTCTCCCTCTCTCTCTGCCCCTCCCCCGTTCATGCTCTGTCTCTCTCTGTCCCAAAAATAAATAAAAACGTTGAAAAAAAAATTAAAAAAAAAAAAGAAAATTTCTTCTCTGCTTCGCCTGCTTAGTGAATGAATTCAGTGATTGGTATTTGATCGAGAGCAACTAAGGAGTTGCTGAGGGCCTGGCCTGAAGGGCCTCTAGGCTCCCCACCCAATCAGGAATGGGGAGGATCCTAGTCCATGGAGGGTGGATTCCTTGGACAGATTTATGGAGAAATTCATGGGAAAGTCACCAGGAAGGCAATTTCTGAGAGGATGATGACACTTGGTGAGTAAAACTCTATCTCCTCAATTCCTATGTATTAAGCAAGACCCTTCTGGAGAGATCAAAGATTAAACAGAGGGAGCACCAGGAAGGGAGCTTCTAGTAGAACAAGAGTAACTGCAAACCCCATCATTCCTGTGCCAGGCTCTGTGCTGCGTTACGGACTTTTTTATCCTTAAAACAATCTTAGGATGTACTATTGTTTCCCTCATTCTGGGAAGAGTAAAGCTCAGAAAGATTTCTTCATTTACTTAAAATATCTGCTAAGAAGTTGTCGAGTCAGGATTCAACCCAGGCAATCCAAGCCCAGAACTAATATCTTAACAGTTTCACTATACTCTAGGACTGCCTTTTTTCTCCAAAAAATAACCAAACTCCTTTAAACTCCCCGCCCATAGAAAGATTTCATGGTGCTGTTATAAAAAGCAAGCAAACAAACAAACAAACCCTTAAAAAGTGGAGTGTTTATTGGGGCGCCTGGGTGGCTCAGTCAGTAAAGCATACAACTTCAGCTCAGGTCATGATCTCACGGTTTATGAGTTCAAACCCCATGTCAGGCTTTGTGCTGACAGCTCAGAGCCTGGAGCCTGCTTTGGATTCTGTGTCTCCCTCTCTCTCTGCTCCTCCCCTGTTCGTGCTCTGTTTCTTTCTTTCTCAAAAAAAAAAAAAAAAAAAAAACAATAAAAAAAAAAAAAGAGTGTTATGGATGAGAATGAACCAATTAGAGATTCTTCCAATAACATGGTGAATCTTTCAAACATATTGAACAAAACAAACAAGCCCACCCCCACTAAAAACATACAGTATGATTCCATTGATATAAAGTTCAAAACCAGGCAAAACTAAGCTATATCACTTGGGGATTCTATGCATAAGTGGCAAAACTACAAGGAAAAGCAAAGAAATCATCATCTTTCTTAAGAAAATAAGAGTGGGAAAGGGCTCCTGAGTGGCTCAGTCGGTCAAGCCTCCGACTTCGGTTCAGGTCATGATCCCACAGTTCGTGAGTTCGAGCCCTGTGTAAGGCTCTGGGCTGACAGCTCAGAGCCTGCAGCCCGCTTCAGATTCTGTGTCTCCCTCTGTCTGCTCCTCCACAGTTTGCACTCTGTCTCTCGCATTGTCTCAAAAATAAACATTAAAAAAAATTAAAAAGAAAATAAGAGTGGAAGAGAAGAGCAAGATGTACCCGGGGTGCTGGCAATATTCTGTTCTCTTCACTTGGATGCAGGTTACATGGCTATTAGCTTTACAACAGTTTACTAAACTGTACATGTACGTTTGATGCACTTTCTATGGGAATTTTATGTTATAATAAAAATTTTATTCAAAAGAACAGAGATTTGGGGCGCCTGGATGGCTCAGTCGTCTGAGCGTCCGACTTCAGCTCAGGTCATGATCTCGCGGTCCGTGAGTTCGAGCCCCGCGTCGGGCTCTGTGCTGACAGCTCAGAGCCTGGAGCCTGCTTCAGATTCTGTGTCTCCCTCTCTCTCTGCCCCTCCCCTGCTCATGCTCTGTCTCTCTCTCTCTCTGTCAAAAATAAACATAAAAAATTTAATAAATAAATAAATAAATAAAAGAACAGAGATTAGAGCCATTTTTTAAAGTTGGTTGGAGACCTATGTTTCATTAGTTTTGTTTTGTGAATAACATTCCTCAAACACAAGCAGAAAAGAACTTCCTAGGATCAAAGTTGAAACCATCATCTAAGAGGGAGGGTTTCAGTCTGGGACAGAATGCTGCCACAATTATGTAGGTGATGCAGACAGAGATTTGGGGTAGGATCAGAGGAAGTCGAGACTATCATCTGGAAAAGGAGAGGGAGGGTTTCAATCTGGGACGGAATGCTGCCACAATTATGCGGATGATGCAGAGAAAGAGATTTGGGGATGTTTTTTTTTAACTGTAGCAGTCATCCATTGCAGTGGAAAATTGGCCTTGCAGGGTTTTTCAGAAACTGGTCTTCCTGAATCTTTTAAGCTAAAAAATTTTTTTAAAAAAGGAAGAGGAAAAAGTAAACATTAACCAAATACTGCAAATACTGTGTTTTTATATGTCATTTTAACTTCATAGGGCTCTTTACCTTCTATGTCCCCAAACTTTGAAAAGTACTAATAATAATCCTGTTACTTATCACAAGGAATCCTAACCCTAGAAAAATCATTTGAACAGGGTTGGTTTGAAACTGACATACTCTTACCAGACCACAAGCTTCTCTTAACATTTTGTTGGTTATGAGTTACAATTCTTTTATCCGTGACAGGGGCTTCTGCCTGACAGCTTTTCTGACTTCAATTTAGAGATGATTTAGGAGAACCTTCAGGAGCTACAAAGGGAAACTTAGTGCAGCTCCTGAAATGTTTACACTAACCCACACAGGGTGTGGTCTGAGTGGCACATTTGCGAACTGTACCCGAAAGGGAATATTGATTCACTCAAAAAATATTTACTCGGTACCAGGCTATACACCAGACCCTGTTCCGAGCCCTGGAGATAAGATGGACTCAAGAGAAGAAAGGGTCCCTCACGGAGGCTGATACTTTAGTTGGGAGAAGACTTGCAACAAAGACGATTGAGCTGAAAATGAACAAGATACTTTCGAATAGTGATGAGTGACTTGAAGTAAAAGCACCTGGGGTGCCTGGTTGGCTGAGTCGGTGGAGCGTGTGGCTCTTGATCTTATGATCGTGAATTCGAGACCCACGTTGGGTGTAGAGCTTACTTAAATAACTTCATTAATTAAAAAAAAAAAAAAAAAAAAAAAGGAAGTGAAACACGCTAAGGAGACAGGGAGGGCTGGGAGAGGCAGCCGGCATTTCGTAGCAACGAATTTATGTTTTAGAATTGTGTGGAGTTTTAAGTGTCCTCCTAAGCATTCTCCTGTTGTTGTTGTTGTTGTTTAATTTTGGTAACACTTGACTTATTTATCTTTGAAGTGTTAGCTTCTGAATAGACAGGATTAAACCTGAGAAAGAGCCAGGGTGATCTGAAACCAGTTGATAGTATCTTGAGAAATGTAAACAACTCCTGTTCATCTTCCTACGTGCATCTTAATTAGAAAGTCTGGCCCCTGTGCCTGAGCGGTTCAAGATGCTTCCCTAGAAGGGAAGACGGTAAGGGAACTTCTGCAATAACCACATGATTACTTTCTTTTTCATGCTTTTTCCAGGTTTTCTAAAATTTCTCAATGATCAAGCATGTAGTCTTTCTGATGATTGGGGAAAAGATAGGTTTTCATTTTTTCCTAACTTGCTGTGTTGGAAAATTCAAACCTACAGAAAAGCCAAGAAAATAGCACAGTGAACTCTATCCTTCACCTAAATTCACCACTTGCTAAAATTGTTCACATTTGCGCTCTCGCGTGCTCTCTCTCTCTCTCCATGGCACATGCGAACGTGAGCACACACACTAAATTTACACATGGCATTTTTTAACTCAATCATTTATACTCGTGATACTTTTTTTTTGGTTCAGCCATTTAAAAGTTACTTCCAGATGGGGCGCCTGGGTGGCGCAGTCGGTTAAGCGACCGACTTCAGCCAGGTCACGATCTCGCGGTCCGGGAGTTCGAGCCCCGCGTCGGGCTCTGGGCTGATGGCTCAGAGCCTGGAGCCTGTTTCCGATTCTGTGTCTCCCTCTCTCTCTGCCCCTCCCCCGTTCATGCTCTGTCTCTCTCTGTCCCCAAAAAAATAAATAAACGTTGAAAAAGAAAATTTTTAAAGTTACTTCCAGATACAGTGACACTTCACCGCACATACTTTGTAGCACGTGCTCCTAAGAACTAAGACATTCTCCTACACAACCAAGGTCAGTTTGTGCTGCTATAGCAGAATATCACTCACTGGGTGGTTTATAAACAACAGAAATTTATTTCTCAGTTTGGAGCATGCAAGTCAGATCAGGGTGCCAGCATGGTCAAGTTCTGGTGAGAACCCTTTTCTGGGCTGCAGACAGCAGTTTCCTCTTTGTGTTGTGAAGAGGGTGAGATCCCTCTCTAGGGTCTCTCTTAGAAGGGTGCGACTCCCAGCACTCTCAACAATAGCCAAATTATGGAAAGGGCCTAAATGTCCATCAACTGATGAATGGATAAAGAAATTGTGGTTTATGTACACAATGGAGTACTACGTGGCAATGAGAAAGAATGAAATATGGCCCTTTGTAGCAACATGGATGGAACTGGAGAGGGTTATGCTAAGGGAAATAAGTCACACAGAGAAAGACAGATACCATAGGGTTTCACTCTTATGTGGATCCTGAGAAACGTAACAGGAACCCATGGGGGAGGGGAAGGAAAAAAAAAAAAGAGATTAGAGTGGGAGAGAGCCGAAGCATAAGAGACTCTTAAAAACTGAGAACAAACTGAGAGCTGATGGGGGGGTGGCAGGGAGGGGACGGTGGGTGACGGGTATTAAGGAGGGCACCTGTTGGGATGAGCACTGGGTGTTGTATGGAAACCAATTTAACAATAAATTTCATGTACTTTTTAAAAAAAAGACTCATTTCACACACACACACAAAAAGAAGGGTACTATTCCCATTCACAGAGGGACTGCCCTCATGACCTAATCACCTCCCCAAAGGCCCCCACCTTCTAATACCATCAGGTTGGCTAGGATTTTAACGTAAGAATTGGGGGGGGACACAAACATTCAGACCATAACAACCACCATACCATTAACAGACCCCCCCCCACCCCATGAACATTAATACATAATCCTACCTAATATGTAGGACATACCCACATAGCTCCAGTTCCAAAAATATCATTTATGGTTTGTTGTTGTTGTTTTAAATCTAGGAATCAGTCAAGGATGATTCCTTGCCTTTCATTGTCATGTCTCTTACGTCTCCTTAACTTTTCAACAGTCCCATTACCATTTTTGTCTTTCATGACATTGTCATTTTTAAAAAAAATTTTTATAATGTTTATTTATTTTTGAGAGAGACAGAGACAGAATGTGAGTGGGTTGGGGCAGAGAGAGAGGGAGGCACAGAATCTGAAGCAGGCTGCAGGCTCCAAGCTGTCAGCACAGAACCCGATGCGGGGCTCAAACTCCCGAGCTACGAGATCATGACCTGAGCCAAAGTCGGATGCTCGACTGACTGAGCCACACAGGCGCCCTGACATTGTCATTTTGTAAAAATTTTTTATAATGTTTATTTATTTTTGAGAGAGACAGAGACAGAATGCGAGTGGGTTAGGGGCAGAGAAAGAGAGACACAGAATCTGAAGCAGGCTCCAGGCTCTGAGCTGTCAGCACAGAGCCTGACGCGGGGCTCGAACTCACGAACCGTGAGATCATGACCTGAGCTGAAGTCAGACGCTCAACCGAGCCACCCAGGTGCCCCAACACTGTCATTTTTTAAAAGAATCTGGTTGTCCTGTTGAATGTCTCACTATCTGGATTTGTCTCCCTCCTCCCCACTGCCAACTATTAGATTTAGAGGAAACACCACTGGCACAAATACTATATGGGTGATGTTGTGGACTGCATTCTCTATCACATCAGGAGGCTGACGCCATGAAGTTGTCCCAGAATGAGTGGTGCTAACTTTGAATCAGGTGGTACCTTCCCTTTGTAATCAGTAAGTATTCCATGCGCTGATGCTTTGGCCGTCTTACTGTCCAACAACCTTTCATCCAAGGAAGGCTTTCAGGGTCCACTGCTGATTCTTGCCTGACTCCAGTATTGCACCAGTCGGTGCCTCATGTTATCTTCTAGTATCATCAAGTATTCGTATCAACACTATCTGGTGCCATCAAGAAAAAAAAAAAAAAAAAAGAACTTTCAAGTGTGAAGAAAAGAAGGTGGAAAACATTCTACGTCATTGGCATACTGACCTCACATGAAGAAAAGTTTATTTTTTATCATACAGTTTTTTTTTTCTGTGTTTTCTTTAAAAAGTCAACCAACGCCCTTACCTGAATAATATATGAGCTGATTGTTTATTTACTAGGGAGGGCGGGGGATGTGGGGAGAAAGGAAAGCCTACTTCTGTATAGCCCTCTTCCCTCACATAGCCCAGGAGATGAGGTGTACCTCATAAAAATAAATAATAATAATAAAAAAAGGACAGATAAGTGCTGTGTGAGTGGTAAAGATAAGATAAGAACGCTCTCTTTTCTGACTCACTGCAACTCCTCACCTGCCCGCCCATGTGCTTCCCACTTGTGTGTCTGTGACTTGCCCTTTGCTCACACTAATTCCTCTACCTGGAATGTTCTTTCACCTTTGCATTCAGGTTCATATATTAAAATACTGCCACTGCTTCAAGACTGAGCAACCCCCTCTCCTATTAAAAACAACAACAACAACAACAACTTCTTTAATTTTTCCTCTTTTTTTAAAAAAAAAATTGGCCTAGGGGCGCCTGGGTGGCGCAGTCGGTTAAGCGTCCGACTTCAGCCAGGTCACGATCTCGCGGTCCGCGAGTTCGAGCCCCGCGTCGGCTCTGGGCTGATGGCTCAGAGCCTGGAGCCTGTTTCCGATTCTGTGTCTCCCTCTCTCTCTCTGCCCCTCCCCCGTTCATGCTCTGTCTCTCTCTGTCCCAAAAATAAATAAATGTTGAAAAAAAAAATTAAAAAAAAAAAAATTGGCCTCAGGGCACCTGGGTGGCTCAGTGGGTTAAGTGTCTGACTCTTGATTTCAGCTCAGGTCATGATCTCATGGTTTGTGAGTTCCAGCCCCAAGTCTGGCTCTGTGCTGACAGGATCCTGCTTGGGATTCTCTCTCTCCCTCTCTCTCTGCCCCTCCACCTCTCTCAAAATACATAAATAAACTTAAAAAATTTTTTCTTTTAAATTTTTTAATGTTTATTTATTTTTGAGGAAGAGAGAGACAGAGCACAGCAGGGGAGGGGCAGAGAGAGAGAAGGAGACACAGAATCCAAAGCAGGCTCCAGGCTCTGAGTTGTCAGTACAGAGCCCAACATGGGGCTCAGACTCGTAAACCACAGGTCATGACCTGAACCAAAGTCAGATGCTTAACCGACTGATCGCCCAGGCACCCCCCCAAATTTTTTTTTTAATTAAAAAATAAAAAGGTTGGCCTCTCCCAATTTTGCACATATTCCAAAATCAATTTATCAAATCTTTTGGCTGCTCCGTGTTAAATTACTTCCTAACTTGGATTATAGGAGGGTGTGGATCCTCTAGACTGCACACTGACTGAGGGTGAGCTTGCCTTCTGACTCGCCTGGACTCCCAGTGGGCCCCTCTTTCTGGTACTTTGCACTTTTGTTACTTTGAGTAAATGAACAACAGTCAATGCATCAATAAACTGTCCTTAAGTTTATTGAGGTTGAATTATGCTGGTAATAATCTTGATGAGAAACTCTACTCTTGCCCTCCGGGCTTATTTTTTTTCCAAACATGTTCCTTACAGTAGTAAGTTAACAAGGAAGTTTCTTTTACTCCCTTCCTCTAGACAGAGGGAAAAAAATAACAGGAAACCAACCCACAGCAAACAATGAAGATGGATATCAAATATTTGTTCCTTTCCATACAAGAGGAGTTATGCACAATATTAGGTCATCACAGCACCACTTGAAACAACCAAAGTTGCTTTGAGCTTTAAGAATTTTCAGTCTAGCAATTTGGCTGTTTTTATTGAAATCAGGTCAAGTTCAAATACAGCCTTACAGGGGAAACTGGGTGGCTCTGTGGGTTGAGCGTCTAGCTCTGAATTTGGGCTCAGGTCATGATCCCAGAGTCGTGAGATCGAGCCCCATGTCAGGCTCTGCTCTGAGCATGAAGCCTGCTTGAGATTCTTTCTCTTGCTCCCTCTGTCCCTCTCCACTGCTCATGCTTGCTCCCTCTCTCTTAAATTAAAAAAAAAAAAAAAAAAAAGCAGAAATAAGTAGATATTATTCCAAGTATCCACAATTGTCCCCTGGAAGCTGTGCTTGGTGTCAAACTGTGACTCAGGAACTCGGAACGCGGCTGCAGGTAGATAACTTCCTTTCTTTCTGTGCTCCCGTACGTTTTGTAGATTGTAAGAAAAGAAATAGAAGGAACTATCAAGTAACACAATATCACACGTTAAATATTAACTCCATTTTATAGATAAGAAAACTCAGTTTCATAAATGATAAAAATTCACTTCAGATTACACAGCTAGAAAAGGATAAAGCGGGGATATAAAATATATGTCTTTTTGACCCAATCCATGCCGTCATAGGGCTGTGTCTTTTAGATGTCTGCCCTGATAGCAAAGTGTGAGGTCCTTGTGTCCACAATAGTTAGTGCAATGCTTGATGCATGAATACTGAATATAACCAAATATCTCCCAGTTTCCTCTGCCTCACCGAATGTCAATTTTAGTCTTATATTCATCCTTCCCATGCAGCCAAAGGCTTCCTGAGAAGCTGACTCCACCCCAGCTCCTGGGGAGTGGCTTAATGGCTAAAGATAATCCTAGTCCCTTTGCCAGTGATTGACTCAGGAACTCACATCTCAGCCCATCAACAGGAAGCTGGACACACTGCCCCCACTGCTGTTGGTGGCCATCTTTACAACCACAAGAGGAATCAACCTAAAGATCAAAGTTACACCCAGATAAGGCAGATCCAGGACCACCAAGGGAACCTAGAGCCTAGAGCCCACTCTGGATTTCCAGTCATGTGCAATAAAACAGTGCCTTTTATTTAAACCACTTCACAATTGCTTGTTGTTGTTGCATTGAGCTGAAATTCTCCTGATATAGACAATATGGGCACTTAGTAAATGTCCACTGATGAATATTTCTTTTGTGCCAGGAATAAGGCTAGCCACTTTATGTGCAACCCTTCAAAGGTGAGTATTATCACCCTCATTTTCTAGATAAGGAAATAAAGCCCCAGCAGGGTAAGTGATTTGATTAAGGTCACAGAACTGGTGAAAAGTGAATTTGGAAATCAGACTGGGATCTTTTGATTCTGTGGCTTCCTTGCCTACCATACAAATGATGGGATGAGGGGCCTCACTCTGTGACACCCTTTTCCTTAAGGAAGAACTCACAAAAGTGATAAAACCGTTACTTGGCAAGATTAATTTCTTTTGCCTCCTTTACTGAACAGACATGTCCACAAACTTTCCTTGACACTGACCAAAAGATCCATGTCCAAAATGGTTCTGTGCACTTGGTCTCAGGGGGAATACAAGAATAGTTAAGGCATGGCGAATGTCATGGACATCTATTGTTTTTGCAAGTCCAGCCTCTGTTAAGAACTCGCAGCTTTTCCTTTGAAGACTTATCCCTTCCGCCACTTTCGTGAGGTCTGATAGGGCTCTCTGTCACAGTGCTGTAGCCCACAGGGGGGAGTAGGACAGCGAGGCCAGCCAGCTAATTAGAGGTGGTCATTGGTTCAAAGATGGACATATGGCCCAATCAAGGTCTATCAGAGGCTTCCCAGAGATGTGGTAGAGGATGGCTGGAAGACAGTCTCCTCCTGTGATCCCTCAACATAACTGTACTGCATACAGCAGGGGAGCCATCTTCCTCATTGCACACAAGTGTGCAAATAGAAGACGAGACTAATATGCTGTGAGAAACAGGGGGGACAGAGGGATGGGCTGAGAAGGAGCCCTGAAGCCAAGTCAATTCCTGGACTGTTCCGTTCTCTCAATCAGTAGATTCAGTCAGTCTTACTATCTCAGAGGTGAGACTTAACACATCCTGTTTTGTAAACCCAACTCAGGGCTCAATTCCAACCTTACCTCTTTCTCCGAAGATTCTCTGGCCGTTTCAGCCTAGTGCAGCCTCTCTGGAACTCCCTTCTCCTCCCCAGAATTCTTGACTCTGTTGGGGTCTGTCGGTCCTGAGATAAGCTACGTGAAAGTGCTTAAGAAAGGATAAGGACTGCATGCATGGAAAAGTATCTCTTGTGAACGTAAAAATGGTATCTGTTGAATTGTTAAACATATTCCCTCATCCCCAGCTCAGGAGAACTAAACATGCTTTTCAAACTGCTGTGAATGCCAAAGAGTGCTCCACTTGCTAATACCAGCACATGCATCATTCTCAAACCCTGCCTAGCCTCACATCCTTCCAAACTTGCCTCAAAAGAGCTCTGTTTTTACTGAGAAAATGTAGGACACTTCACCTTTCTCAAAGGGTCTCTAGAGTCAACCCTCTTCTCCTGTCCTCCCCTCCCACCCCCTCTCCCCACATTATACACCCTTTCAGGGTGCGCTCTCATTCTCCAAGCGCACCTCCTATGGGGCTGTCCCCTAATCCCAAATTGGAAGCCCTTTCCTTGGTTCCTGTGTTCAAAAATGCAGGAGTTCCTTTTATCTTTTTAAGGAGTAAATTTTTGTATAACGCCAAGCACTACCAATAACCTTCTACAGAAGTTATTAAAGGTAACTCATCTTTGCTATTCATAAAGTACTGGCCCTTGACTCAGGTTTTACACAGCAATCGATTCAGCGTTATACTGAGAAGTTGAGTTGCCGGCAACTTTGCTGAACTCCCACTAGGCAATTACCCAGATAGTTGGAATTCCTTCGTTTTCCAGCTGGAAGGCTTTGTTAAGTTTGCATTATCAATATTGACTCAGGTTGATCTTTAGGTACTAGGTTGGCTTAGTCTTTCGCGTAAATGTCAATTTTGGTTAGTCTCGCTTTATTATTGTCAATTTGCTATGTTGCTTTGCTAACCATATTGTTTTTTAATGCTTTTTCGTGTCAATAGGATTTTGAAGCCGCAGTTTTCAAGAACTAGATTTTAAGATCTGTGTGGTTTGATATTCTAATAGAACTCTTTTATACCCCTGCGGCTGAATCAGATGTTTTTTTGTAATTTCCTAGAAATGTGCCCACACTATGACCCTTCAGTGTTTATGTGTTTTTCATGAGTTTGTGCTATTTGTATAATTTATGACCTGGAATCCAAATTAAGCGTAATGAAGCCGCTGGGTTATTTTTAAATTTATAAGATATTATTTGACAGTATAAAATCATGTGAGCAAGCTCAGATTCTTCTGTTATCAAGTAAATACTGAGTGATTTTATGTTATGTACCCAGCAAATATCTACCTCAGTTTCTGTATGAGGAAAAGCATATTGATGATACCACTAGTGTATTATATGGTATCATGTTGTGATATAATATTGACATTTATTGTTTTGTTTAAAATATATTGCCATTTAATTATTTTTAATATTTATTTATTTATTTTGAGAGAGAGAGAGAGAGAGAGCACATGCAAGCAGAGGAGGGGCAGAGAAAAAGGGAGAGAGAGATTCCCAAGCACGCTCCACACTCAGCAAGGAGCCTCCCACAGGGCTTGATCCCACAACCACGAGACCATGACCTCAGCCAAAATCAAGAGCCAGTCACCCAACCAACTGAGTCACCAGGTGGCCCAGGAATGTGCTGGCATCTTTTTCCTAGAAATGAAAGTACGCACTCAAAGAATAAGTTCATTTTTAATTTCCATAGGTATTGCCAAATTGCCACCTATACTGGATGCAACGATTTACACTCCTTTTGCTAAAAATGTAAATGACGGTTTCCCAAACTCTGGTCAAAGTGGGTTATGAAATCTTTGGCATTCTGATACATGACAAAATAGCATTTTGACATAATTTTAATTTGCATTATCTAATATCAATGAGCTCAGCATCCTTCCGTATGTTTAAGTATTCTTTTCCAGTGAACTATCCCAACCCTTTGCAAATTTTCTATTGTATCATTCATCTTTGGTGATTTATAGGGACTCTATATATTAATGACACTGGCTTTCAAAATATACTTTGCATTGCGAGTCACAGGTTGCTTTCCTGGTTTGTCCTCTGGTCATTTTTCTTTTGCTTTTTTTGTGTCTGTTGAGGGGGGGGCATAGGGGACATGGGGCATTGCTGTGAAGACAGACATATGTCGAGATACTGTACTCTCAAATTTCAGACAGATCAAAGAATTACTCATAAAAAATGACAAAAACATGAAGCCATGGAAGCATTTTCCCTTAGTCTCAAAGTAGGGAGTGCCTTTCTGAGAAAGAATTAAAACACCCAAAAGACCAATAAATCTGACTCTATGAAAATAAAATATGTCTTCATGATAACAGATGACGTGCTAACCCCAGTGCCTTGGAATGTAACCCTATTTGGGAATAGAGACCTTGCAGATATAGTTCAGTTAAAATGAGGTCACAGTAGAGTGAGGTGGGCCCTGGACACAGCATGACTGGTGTCCTTATGAGAAGAGCAGAGACACCGAGATAGAGACGCAGAGACATAGATCGAAGTGCTGCAGCAGCAGAGCCAAGAAATCCCGAGGGCTGTCACAAGCCACGAGAAATGAGAAAAGATACAAAGAAAGATTCTCCTGTGCAGGTTTCAGAAGGAACATGGCCTGGCTGACATGTTGATTTCAGATTTCCAAACTCCGGAACCAGCAACAATAAATTTCTGTTGTTTTAAGCCCCTGGACTTGTGGAACTTTGTTGCAGTAGCTGAGCGAAGCCAATATACCAGCTTCCTTTCTTGCTTGATCAGAAAACTGGTCTGATCCTACGAAAGGTTTTGCTCTTAAGCACTCTGGGAAAACGAACAGAGGTAGAAAACACAAGGTACATCTACAGAGGTTACGGAGACTTAAAAAGTGGCCTTCCCTAAAAGTACACTTACTGTGATGCACACAGAGTAGTGTATAGAATCGTTGGGTCACTATATGTACACCTGAAACTAAGATAACACTGCATGTTAATTACACTGTAACTAAAAAAAGTAAATAAGTAAAAATTTTTAAGTGGGCTTGCCTCACTCCCATTTCTAGGTACCCATGCAGCTACTCCCTTGGACAATCCTTCTCTGATACTATTGTTATTTATTACTTGCTTCACCTAGAATACAAACTGCATACGGCAGAAAACTTCTTCTTTTCTCTTCACCACTATACCCAGAGGATACGCCTAACAGAGGCAGATTGATGGTACACCATCCATACTTTGTGGGTGGAGAATGGATAAAAATCGTAAAGAATTCTAGCCCTTCATGACTCTGTGACCTAAGGCACGTTAGGTAGCTGTTCCAGCCCTCCGTGTCTTCATCTGTAAAATGGGACACGTGCGTGCGCTGCAAGTTAGGAGGGGAAATGATCAGTGCTATGGGGAGTGGTGCGGTTGTTTGGTTTGTCTTCAGTGGGGCGGAATCAACCAGAGCGTAAGCTCTCCTGGGTTCTCCACCAGAGTCTGACTTACTGCTGTAACCCCAGGGGTAGCCTGACACACAGTAGATGGTCAATAAATCAATCTGGAGGCAAGGGTTTTGAGAAATATTTAGAAGGGAATACCTGGTCCTGAACTGGATGTGGGGGGGGAAGAATAAAAGTAGTGACGTCACATCCTCTCTTTAACCTTGGGAACTGGTTGAGCTGCCCGTAGACTTTGAAACTTGGGAAGAAAAGGAAATAACACCCCTCCGGGTCTTTTGAACTGGTAGGCCATAGCCTCCAATTTCTACCACCCCAGCCCCTCAGAAAAGAAAAGGCAGACTTTCAAAGCTGGCAAAATAGCAAACTTTGGTGTTTTAAGTGGAAACAAAAACAAACATTTACAACCCTTTTTCCACTTGTCAGCCTCCTCCGGGCAAAGATTTAATAAGTAAAGATTTGCTTTCTGTTCCCTCTTGTTTTTCAATAAGAAAAATCCACACCACTTTTCTCTGAATGTAAATTGTATATTTTTTACAATTTAATGTATTAAATTAAATGTATTTATGATATTCAAATATATTATATGATTTCAGTCCCTTCTTAATAGTTATTTTATAGGTTAACAAAACCCAGAAATTTAAAAAGCAATTCATTCATTCACATTATCTAAAAGCTTTATTAAGTTTATTTTGGTAGAATTTTTAAATTGCTTTCCTTCTTGTTTGGAATATATGTTGCAGCCAAATAATTATTATGAAATAGCTAGATAAAAATTGCTTTCTATAAAATTAGATGTAACCAATTTTTGTGTTGCTATTTTGAAAAGGTCCATTTTTGTCAGCATGGTGCTTTAGCTATTTGTAATATTCATGCAACTATCTAGAAACGTAAGTGCTTGTCTCTTGTCTTGACTTAAACTAGACTACAAACAAGGCAAAGGTTATAGCACAAAAGTAAATATTTACATTGCCTCTTAAAATAACTCTGTCGGCTGCAATATTCCCATAAAATAGCATTTCCAAAACCAGTTCCAAGGGGTAAAAGCATAATTGGGTGTTTTTAAATTTAAAAACATTTTTTTTTTTTTTTTGAGACAGAGAGAGACAGAGTGTGAGAGGGGGAGGGGCAGAGAGTGGAGAGGGAGACACAGAATCTGAAGCAGACTCCAGGCTCTTAGCTGTCAGCACAGAGCCCGATGTGGGGCTTGAACTCAGGAACTGTGAGATCATGACCTGAGCTGAAGTCGGACACTCAATGAACTGAGCCACCCAGGTGCGCCAAAGATAATTTTTTAAGTTAAACGTTTCTTATTACAAAAATAAATGGATATTCAAGGTAGAAAATTGGAAATTATAGAAAGACATAAATAGAAAATGAAAATAATACAGTGTCACCAACTCAGAAGAACCAATTACCTACATGCTTCCTTTTTTTACCCAATATTATTTCATGAGCATGCTACCAATTGACTTAATTTTCCTCAAAAAACTTTATTTAAATCACTGTGTAACATTCCATGATACAGATATGCCGTAAGTTATTTAAATATTCTATTGTCAGACCCTTTGGGTTGTTACCAGTTATGGAAATAAATGAAGACCACCCAAACGAGAACAAAGGCTATTGATTCAGAACTTGTTGCAGCGAGGAAGTCATCCACCATCGTCTGTGTTTGGCAGAGGTTCAAAGGCAAGCAAAGGAATTGAAGGCTTTATAGTGGAAAGAAATGTCTCAGGCATGCCCTGATCAGAGGTCGTTGGCATGGGAAACTGGAGGTGGACTAATTAGAAGCGGGCACCATGTGATTGGTTAGGGGGAATGGATTTGGCTTTTTGTGATCGGTCCTAAATTGGAACGTGGGGGAGGGATGGCAAAATTATGGAAGCTGGCAGTCATTGGTTCCGTCCTTGCTGTTTGGGGCTGATGGCTGTGGAGGTTGTAGCTTGTCTTCCTGAAACATTGCTCCCAAGTTGTGGGGCAGACAGAGTTCCACTACTCTGCCTGCTCTGAACATTGACTGATCATCAGTCTCCCACAATGTATATGCACCTGGATATGTACCATTATAAATTTTTTTTTTAACATTTATTTATTTTTGAGAGACAGAGAGAGGCAGGGGAGGGGCAGAGAGAGAGGGAGACACAGAATTCAAAGCAGGCTGCAGGCTCTGAGCTGTCAGCACAGAGCCCAATGTGGGGCCCGAACTCACAAACCGCGAGATCCTGACCTGAGCGAAGTCGGACGCTCAACCGACTGAGCCACCCAGGCGCCCCGGATGTGTACTATTATAAATAACATCGAGATAAACATACTTGTCCGTAAGTCTTCGCACATATCTGTCTATTTCTTCTTCATATGAACTTCCAGAAGTGAGATTGCCAAGTTAGAAGTTAATGCTTTTTTTAAAGAATTGTATTAAATTTTGACATTTTGGCTACGGGCATTTTGACAGTTTATCAACTTCTACTCTAAACAGCTATGAATGAAAATATTTGTTTCTCTCTACCTCTAGGCCAGAAGATTCCAATGCTAAAATAGCTTATCTGTTATGCAACTAATAATCATTAACCAACCAAACCAATCAAAATGAACTTGTTGGGACACCTGGGTGGCTCAGTGGGTTAAGGGTCCAGCTCTTGATTTCGCTCAGGTCACGATCTTAACAGTTGCATGAGTTTGAGCCCCGTGCCGGGCTCTGTGCTGATGGTGTGGAGCTGCTTGGGATTCTCCCCCTCTCTCTGCCCCTCCCGCACTTGCACTACACTCTCTCAAAATAAATAAATGAACTTTAAAAAACCAAACCGAAACAAAACAAAACGAATTTGTTGAATATGGGCCATGTGTTCTGCTCTGCTAAGGGGTGTGGGATACAGATCATGTAAGACTTTGTTTCTGCCCTCCTACAGCTTACAGTCTAGCTAGGGAATGGAAAATGAATACAAGACATAGAACTTGGGCTGCTGATTACTCTAGAGAATGAGAGAATTGGGTGGTGCTTCCTTGAATGACCCCAACATTATATATATTTATGGAACAAGCTGTGACTATAAATGGGGAAGGAGAAGAAGGATGAAGATGTGAAGATCAAGGAGCTAAAATGAGCTGGGCATTCAATGGGAGCAGTCAGACCCTATGAGATTTGGTGCAAATTCTGTAATGGAATACTACCCTGTAGGTAGAAGTGAACATTGCTAGTGAGAAAAACTTGAGGATCTGCCTCTGGGCCCCAGGTTCCTCAGTTGTAAAATGGGACAATAACAGAGTTGATGTTGGTTCACGTTCAGTGAGTTAGCAAAGGTGCTGGATGCCTTCCCCAAAACCCACTCTCCATCCTTCTGCACCATCCCCCAAGGGGCTGACCTGGGAAGATGACATCATCAGGCTCCTTGTCTTGCCTTCGGGTTGGGCTCGGCTGTTGGGAGGCACCAGCAAGACACGAGAGCAGGGAGGAGTTTGGAGTATCTGGTCCCTAGGTTTCTCCCCTGGGTATCCTCACAGACTAGACATAACACGTACAAATTTGTGGTCCCTACTCCAGACTAGTTGGAAAATCCCAGAAAGGAAACGAGAAAATGAAACTAATAACAGCATCCCTGGTAATTCTGATAATTAGACCAACCACTATAGAGGCCCAAGCAGAGGCACAAAAATGATGGAGTCAGGGTCCCTATTCTCTGAGAGTTTAGAATTAAAGGCATTGGGCTTTAGGGAAAAAGAAAAAAAAATAATTCTATTCTGACTTATATCACCATTGCTTTGTTTTGCCTCTTCTGGACTCTATATGAATGGGATTGTGTAGTATGTATTCTTGTCTGGTTTTTGTTCAATGCTATATCATATTTTGCAGGTAGCAGTGGTTCATTCTATTTCATTGCTCTGTAGCATTCTGTTTTATGGTTATCACAAAATAGGGAAGGACTGGTGTCTTTCTCACATTTCTTTTTTTTTCTTTCACGATTTTTTTTTTTAACGTTTATTTATTTTTGAGACAGAGAGAGACAGAGCATGAACGGAGGAGGGTCAGAGAGAGAGGGAGACACAGAATCTGAAACAGGCTCCAGGCTCTGAGCGGTCAGCACAGAGCCCAACGCGGGGCTCGAACTCACGGATTGTGAGATCGTGACCTGAGCTGAAGGCGGCCGCTTAACCGACTGAGCCACCCAGGCGCCCCAATTTACGATTTTTTTTAAAGTAATCTCTGCACCCAACATGGGGCTCGAAATTACAACCCCGAGATCAAAAGTTGCACGCTCCACTGACTGATCCAGCCAGACACCCCTCTCACATTTCTAATAAAGCGCATTTTACCCACCTGCTATACATCCTTCAGTCTCCTGCCCTATCACAAGCAAAGAGAATTCGTTACCATAAATACTTTAGAAAAAAAGCATGTTTTATGAAAAATTGCTAATAATTTGCAAATGTTTTGTCGGCTACTGTGTGCTAAGACACTGTCCTAAGTGTGTTTTACATGTTTTAGTTCAATTACTCTTCACAAAAGCCTCAGGGGGTCAGCGGTGTTATTCCCATTACACAATAAGGAATCTGAGGCACCGAGAGGTGAAGTCACTTGTCTAACGTTAAATAGCAAGTAAGTGGCATCACCAGGATTTGGACCCAGGCAGTCTGGTTCCACAGCTAGTACTCTCAGCCATCAGTCACTCTACTCTACTTTGTTGCTTCCAACAAAGTTCATGAGCAGATGGCACACGAATGACTTCTGTGAAAGAAAAATCCATGGTTTTCACAAGCTGTGTAAGCAAAGCATCCACTTTGTGTATGGGAGGTGCTCAAGTCATATTCAACTAACATTGCAAAATGGAGGTGGAAAGACAAGGGAGGCAGCTGTTCCAGCCCAGATGTGAGCTGATACAGACTTGAGGGTCACAAAGACGAAGAGGAGTTTCCACAGTCCAATCGTTCAGTACCAATTTCTCATTGCGAGCATAGGGGAAAATCAAAGAGCAACCTATAGAGGAGGAGTGATACTGTGCAAGTGACTCATGAGAAATACTCACTGACATTGGCATGTTGACATCAGACACCTACAATAACATTTGTGCAGTATGTAATCTCTCCATATTCTCTGATTTCAACCTCTTAATCCCAAGGATTTCTAAGAAAATCCTGGATATCACCACTCATTGTATAAACAGCAACAGACTGTTTCCGTCACACTGTTGCATCGGGGTGGCTCGATCACATGGCAGGCACCGTCCACATACTTTTGAAGGTAGTTGTGCATACATTTGTCCCACTGTTTAACTTGGGCTTGCCCTTCAGCAAGAACAATCTGCAGAGTACCCTTGAATATTAACCACATTGGCAGGCTTCCTGATCACAAACAAGATTTAAACAGGGAAGGGCTGCTGTTTTTCACACATTACTAAGAGACAGTATTTTCCCCACCAGTCATAAATCCTTCAGCCTCTGGCTCTATGCACAAAGATAATTCGCAGGCACGAACACGTTAGAGTGCAAGCTTTTCAACAGGTAAAAATAATTTTCAGGTTCATCCGTTTGTAACTTTCTGTGTTTGAGCTGCTCATAAAGGAAAAGGTAAAGAAAATGGTCATAATCCGCCATCTCAGATGTGGGATTTAGTTCAAAGTCACAAACACAATCTTGGATTTCAAGCAGGACTCATTAAACCAACAGTCCTAAGACTGTTGTGTTGCCATAGCTATAAATACTCTCCAGAGACCACTAGAACACTAAGCAGTTTTCAATGTATGAAAGGACTGTGTTCCTAAATTTATATTGATGCTTTAAAGTGGGAACAAGGACACCTGGGTGGCTCAGTTGGTTAAGTGTCTGACTCTTGATTTTGGCTCAGGTCATGATCTCATCATTCATGAGTTCGAACCCCACATCGGACTCTGCACTGACAGCATGGAGACTCCTTGGGATTCTCTCTCTCCTTCTTTCTCTGCCCCTCCCCTGCTCACGAATGCGCACTCTCTCTCTCTCAAAAACAAAGAAATAAACCTTAAAAGAAATAAACTGGAAACATACTTTTCTTCAAACATATTATTAAAAATTAAGGAGTTATAGGGGCACCTAGGTGGCTCAGTTGGTTAAGTGTCTGGTTCTTGATTTGAGCTCAGGTCATGATCTCATGGTTCATGAGATCGAGCTCTGCATTGGGCTCTGCAATGACAGTATGGAGCCTGCTTGAAAATTTCTCTCCCTCTATCTCTGTCCCTTCTCTGCTCACATACTCTTTCTTTCTCTCAAATGAAAAAACTTAAAAAATTTGAGGCATTACATATGTACAGTTAAAAAGAACTAACTTTTGGGGTGCCTGGGTGGCTCAGTCGGTTCAGCGTCTGACTTCGGCTCAGGTCATGATCTCGCGGTTTGTCAGTTCAAGCCCCGCATCGGGCTTTGTGCTGACGGCTCGGAGCCTGGAGCCTGCTTCGGATTCTGTGTCTCCCTCTCTCTCTGCCCCTAACCCACTCGCATTCTGTCTCTGTCTCTCTCAAAAATAAATAAACATAAAAAAAAAAAAAAAGAACTAACTTTTAAGTGTGCAGCTAGATGAATTTTTATGTAGATACCCAGGTAATCAACCAGATCAACATATAACCCCTAGGGGGCTCCTTCATGCCCCTTCTCAGACATAACCATCTCTCAGAGGTAACCTCTATTCTGAATTCCACCAGCAGAGATTAAATTTTTAAAATGACTTTTTATTGATATAGAACAAATATTAAGTACAAAAAAGTGAAGGAATCTCAAGGGTAGAGCGAAATAAATATTTAAATACGCATACACCCATGTACCTACCATCAAGAACAGTATATAGAACATTCTCATACCCCAGAATGCCTCCTCATTCCCCTTCCCAGTTACTAACTGGCTCTTATGTGATCCATTTTTGTAGGTCAACCTTGCTTAATTTTGCATGTTTGGAGGCTTTATATAAATCAGCTTGTGCAGTATGCATTCAGGTCTGGCTTTTGTTCAACACTGTGTCATGTTTTACATGTAATACCAAGTTGTTTTTTTTTAACTGCTCTGTAGTATTCTATGACTATATCATAATTTATTCTCATTTCTACTACACTAATGTTGACGGACATCTGGGTTACTGCCAGTTTGGGGCTATTATGTGTAAAGCTGCTAAGAACATTCTTGTACGTGTCTCTTGGTAAACATTTATACTCATTTCAATAAGAGGCACGGGTGTTTAAGAGCGTATAATAGGAAAACCTGACTTATTTTGGTAAGGCCAGGAAATTACTGCGCTGCAGTGTTTTTTGGGTGATAATGCTTTCTGAATCTCAAGCCCGGAGTCAAGGAACACACCTCCTATGTCTAGGAAATCAGTGGGGACCCTCCCTGCCTTTTCTCTCAGAAGTGCTGAGGCTAAAGATGTTTTGGCATTGGCTGTACCTGGACTATTCATAAGTGAGTAATTTAAATCCCTAACTACACTCATGGTTAGGACAACTACTATTGGGTAGGTGATATTTGTTTTCCTTTAGCTGTCAGCATCCAAATCCCTTCATACTTTTGGGGAATTCCCCGAGTGATGAATCTCGGTCGGAAGGCCCAGCTCTCGTACTGAAGCTCAACGGCCCTTGCCACCCCAGTCTCCTTTGTAACCGGAGTGGGGCAAGTGACCTAGTTGCCTCAATCCACTTCTCACTCTGAATCATCTGAATCTGAGTCATGAGTGCTTCCAGCAGCGTTGGTGGTACATGTGGCATGGAGAGCTATTCTCAGCAGATGGGGTTTTAGGTGACATTGTGGACCATGCATAGGCTGTCGCATAGCGTCCAATGCGACGCCAGCCACCCCAGCGATGCTGTAAGCTAGACAGCAGGTGCTAATAAACCCCTCTTCTCCTTAAATCAACCAGCTTTGCTTTCTGTGGCTTCTAACTAAGAACTCTGACTGCTGAATCCTCCTATTCAAATCTTCCCATAAATGATGATTACAAATATGTGTTGTTTTTACACAACCAGAACAAAAAAACCATAAAAGCTGTATGGAGTCACAAAAGGCTTTGAATAGCCAACACAATCTTGAGAAAGAAGAACCAAGCTGGAGGTATCACAATACCCTATTTCAAGCCATATTACAAAGTTATAATAATCAAAACAGTATGCGGGCACCTGGGTGGCTCCGTAGGCTGAGCATCTAACTCTTGGTTTTGGCTCAGGTCATGATCCCAGGGTCATGGGATTGAGCCCCAAGTTGGGCTCCATGTTGAGCATGGAGCCTGCTAAAGATTCTTTCCCTTTCTCTCTTTGCCCTTCTCCCCAACTCGCACTTTCTCTGTCTCTCTAACACACACACACACACACACACACACACACACACACACACACACAGTATGGTACTGGAACAAAAATTAGACATATAGATCAACAGGAAAGGATACAGAGCCCAGAGAGAAACTCATGCTTGTAAGGTCAATTAATCTACAACGAAGGAGGCAAGAATATGCAACTGGGGTAAAGACAGTCTCTTCAACAAATGGTGCTGGGAAAACTGGACAGCTACGTACAAAGAATGAAACTGGACTGCTTTCCTACACCAAACACAAAAATAGACTCAAAATGGATTAAAGACCTAAATGCGAGACCTGAAACCATAAAACTCCTAGAAGAAAACATAGGCAGCGAACTCACGAACACTGACCTTGGCCATATTTTTCCGGATATGTCTCAGGAAATACATTTTCCAGGCAAGGGAAACAAAAGCAAAAAAAGAAATCATTGGGGCTACATTAAACTAAAAAACTTATGCACAGCAAAGAAAACCATAAGCAAAACGAAAAGGCAACCTACTGACTGGGAGAAAGATATTTACTAATGATATATCCAATAAGGGGTGAATATCCTAAGTATGTAAAGAAATCATACAACCCAACACCAAAAACAACCCCAAATCATCCTATTAAAAATGGACAGAGGGGCGCCTGGGTGGCTCAGTCGGTTGAGCGTCCGACTTCAGCCAGGTCACGATCTCGCGGTCCGTGAGTTCGAGCCCCGCGTCAGGCTCTGGGCTGATGGCTCGGAGCCTGGAGCCTGTTTCCGATTCTGTGTCTCCCTCTCTCTCTGCCCCTCCCCCGTTCATGCTCTGTCTCTCTCTGTCCCAAAAATAAATAAACGTTAAAAAAAAATTTTTTTAAATGGACAGAAAGCCTGAATAGACATTTTTCCAAAGAAGACGTACAGATGGCCAATAGACACATGAAAAGATGCTTAATATCACTACTCATCAGGGAAACGCAAAGCACAATCACAATGAGCTATGACCTTACACCAGTCAGACTGGCTAGTATCAAAAGGACAAGAAATAACAAGCTTTGATGAGGATGTGGAAAAAAGAGAACCCTTGTGCCTTGTTGGTGAGAATGTAGATTAGTGCAGCCACTGTGGAAACAGCATGGAGGTTCCTCAAAAAACTTGAAATAGAAGTACCATATGATCTAGTAATTCTATTTCTGGGTATTTATCCAAAGAAAGTGAAAACACTAATTTGAAAAGATATATGCACCCCTATGTGTGTTGCAACATTATTTACAATAGCCAAGATATGAAAGCAACCTGGATCCACAGATTGATGAATGGATGAAGATATGTTTATAGATATACAATGAAGTTATTACTCAGCCATAGAAAAGAATGAAATGTTGCCATTTGCATCAGCCTGGATGGACCCAGAGGGTATTATACTAAACGTACCAAGGGAGAAAAAGACAAATACCACATGATTTCTAAGAACAAAACAAGCAAACAACAAAAACGAATAAAGAAAATAAATTGGTGGTTGCCAGAGGAGAGGGGGGTGAAGGGATAGGCAAGATAAGTGAAGGGGATTAAGAAGTACAAACTTGGTTATAAAACAAATAAGTCACTGGGAAGAAGAGTACAGCATAGAGAATGTAGTCAATAATATTGTAATAACTTTGTATGGTGATAGATGGTGACTACACTTATCATGGAGAGCACTCCACAATGTTTATAACTGTTGAATCATTATGTTGTGCACCTGAAACTAATATGACATTTTATGTTATACTTCCTTTAGACATTTAAAAAAATATACACATATTTCGCATTTTAATTGGTAGTACAAAAGGGTGTTTATTGTACAAAGAGAAACCTTGTGTGCTACTTATAATTCAAACTGTCCTGTTAAATGCCTACTATGGGACTAACATGTTGCAATAATTGTAGTTTCTCCAAAGCAACTAAATGGCAGGCTTAGCCATTAAACAAATTACAGAGCAAACAGAATTATGTCTTTAAATACATACCTGGAGGTGGGGTCTGTGAGAAGCTTCTCCTATCGGGTAGCCTTTTTTCCCTTCTTTATACAGAAAGGGGGTTCCTGGGTGGCTCAGTCAGTTAAGCATCCAACTTCAGTGCAGGTCATGATCTAGCAGCTTGTGAGTTGGAGCCCCATGTCCGGCTCTGTGCTGACAGCTGGGAGCCTGGAACCTGCTTCAGATTCTGTGTCTCCCTCTCTCTCTGCCCCTCCCCCTCATGCTCTGTCTCTCTCAAAAAGAAATAAACATTAAAAAAAAAAAAGGGGGGGCGACTGGGTGGCGCAGTCGGTTGAGCGTCCGACTTCAGCCAGGTCACAATCTCGCGGTCCGTGAGTTCGAGCCCCGCGTCGGGCTCTGGGCTGATGGCTCGGAGCCTGGAGCCTGTTTCTGATTCTGTGTCTCCCTCTCTCTCTGCCCCTCCCCCGTTCATGCTCTGTCTCTCTCTGTCCCAAAAATAAATAAAACGTTGAAAAAAAAAAAAAAGTAAGGTGTCAAGTCTGTATCTTGTTAGTTGGAAAACGTATTCCCTGGTGGTCTCCAGCCTTTCTTTCCTCCTTTCGCATTGGCATCTGAATACATCAAAAGCCATTGTGGAGATAGTAGTCTGTATCTGTACTAGAATATACAGACTTCCAAAGAAGCCCTGGTTATATAAATGTACTCATTAATAGCTCAAGTTATTAATAATGAACTGTACTTCGCCTAATGAAAAGTTCTTATCGGTTATATTATCAGAGCCAGAAAAGTCAAATTAAATGTAAGCATTTTCAGAGAGAATTTTCGTTTATACTAAAATTTGAGGTTATTTTTTTAATCCCATCTGCTCTCATTGCTCAGAGGAGTTTAGTGACTTGCCTGAGGCCACACAGCTTGAACCTAGATTTAACTCCCATTCCATGCTTTTTATAATATGAACATCAGTAACTTTAAAACAATTATGTAACTGAATTGTATTAAAATGAAATAGAAAGCATAAAAACCCTAAATTTAGAAAAATAAATGATCTAGTTTATTATGCTAAAACACAACATAGACCATAAAAATTTTTTTGTAAATACTAAAGCTCTCCTTTATATACGTATATAAGTACATGCCTCAGTAAGATGGGGGGCTATGCTCCAAAATGTTAACAGGGACTATCTCTTGGGGGTAAGCAGGAGTAGAAATATGGGCAATTTTATTTGTGTGTGTTCCAGAGGAAGAGCATAAGCTTACCTTCATTTTGTACATTTTCTACAATACATGTAGCATACATCCTTCCTGAAAAAGCCTTTTATTATTGTTATTATTAAAGTTACTTTGATATTGTACCTTTAAAATAGTCAACTCATCATCTAACACAACGAACAGTGTGTTTTGAATATCCAGCCATTTACTGAGCAAGCATGTTCCTAATTTTTCACATATATTATTCCATTAAATTTTCACATTCGCTTCATTAAGCAGTAACTATATCCCCATGTCACAGGTAAGGAGGAGGATGCTTAGAGAGGTTCAGTGGTTAAGATCACACAGTCAGTAATGGAGTCTCGGTTGTGGCAAGCTCAAAAGTCTACCTTCTGCATCTACTGGGCTGCACCCTCCTTACCTTGAGACCACTCCCAGCTTCTCTAGTATAGGAGAGTCGCTCTATCCTTTGCTGGTGCAGCCTTTCAGATACTCCTCTTATTTACTGATTGATTGATTTTTTAATTCTTTTTTAATGCTTATTCTTGAGAGAGAGAGAGACAGAGCATAAGCAGGGGAGGGGCAGAGAAACAGGGAGACACAGAATTGGAAGGCTCCTGGCTCTGAGTTATCAGCACAGAGCCCGACGCGGGGCTCGAACCCACAAACCGTGAGATCATGACCTGAACTCAAGTTGGACGCTCAACTGACTGAGCCACCCAGGTGCGCCTTTCTTTTCTTTTTTTTAATGTTTATTTTTGAGAAAGTGATAGCTGAGAAGGGGAAGAGAGAGAGAGGGGGACAGAGGATCCAAAGTGGGCTCTATGCTGAAAGCAGTTTGAGCAGCGGCTCAAACTCCCGAACCGTGAGGTCATGACCTGAGCCAAAGTTGGACGCTCAACCAAGTCATTTAGGTGCCCCTCAGATACTCCTCTTTAAAAACGCATTTAAAGTATTAATGTAGACAATGTAAAAATGATTATATGTATCATAAAAAGACCAGAGGGGCACCTAGTTTGCTCAGTCAGTTAAGTGCTCAACTCTTGGTTTCAGCTCAGGTCATGATCTCACGTTTCATGGGTGTGAGCCTGTGTCTGGCTCTGTGCTGATGGCAGGGAGTCTGCCTGCTATTCTCTCTCTCCTTTTCTCTGTGACTCTCTCAAAAAGTAATAAACATTGGGGGGCCTGGGTGGCTCAGTTGGTTAGCATCCGACTTCGGCTCAGGTCATGATCTCACAGTTTGTGGGTTCGAGCCCCACATTAGGCTCTGTGCTGACTGCTTGCTCAGAGCCTGGAGCCTGCTTCAGATTCTGTCTCCTTCTCTCTCTGCCCCTCCCCTGCTCACGCTTTGTCTCACTGTTTCTCAAAAATAAATGTAAAATTAAAATAAATAAATAAATAAAAATAATAAACATTAAAAAAAGAGAGAGGCCGGGAGGATATGTTCCAAACAGTATATATTGACAGGTAGTAGAATTGACAGCGGTGGGACTTTTATTTAAAAAATTTTTTTTAATTTTTTTTTATTATTTTTGAGAGAGAGAGAGAGAGAGAGAGAGAGAGAGAGAGAGAAACCAAGCAGGGAAGGGGCAGAGAGAGGGAGGCACAGAATCAGAAGTAAGCTCTAGGCTCTGAGCGGTCAGCACAGAGCCCGATGTGGGGCTTGAACTCACAGACCACGAGATCATGACCTGAGCCGTAGTGGGCTGCCCAACCGACTGAGCCACCCAGGCGCCCCAACTTTTATTTATTTTTTAAAGTAATCTCTATACCCAACAAGGGGCTCAAAGTCATGACCCTAAGATCAAGAGTCATCTGTTCTACTGACTGAGCCAGCCAGGCACCCCAACAGTGGTGGGACTTTTATTTTCTAAGCTTTTGCACTATTTTTTTTCTTTAAAAAATTATTCTATAATAGTTTTTATTTCATTTAAAAATTTTTTAAATTTAGTTGAGACAGAGAGAGAGAGAGAGAGAGAGAGAGAGAGAGAGAAAGTTGGGGAGGGGCAGAAAAAGAGGCGAACAGAGAATTCAAAGTAAGCTCTGTGCTGAGAGCAGTGAGCCCAGTGTGGGGCTTGATCTCATGAACCGTGAGATCCTGACCTGAGCCCAAGTCAGACGTTCAACTAAGCCACCCAGGTGCCCCTACAATTGTTGTTGTTTTTTTTTTTAAAGATAAGAATCAGAAATAATTATATATTTTTCCTATATTGTCTATCTTTTGAACATTGGTGCATCTCAGTATCAAGTTCACTACACAAACCATTTCTAGAAATGCACATAACAAAAACGTGTATTTCATTATCAAGCCCTGGTTGTCTCATCTGTATCTCCCATTAGACAAAAGTCTTGGGTTTTCTGTATCACCCACTACTGTACCTTCAATGCTAGAGTAGCATCTGGCCAATGAAAGCATTTGGCACATAACTGGCAAATGAATGAGTGAAGAATACATATCTTCTTCTTTCTAAGTTTTAAATATATTGACATATTCTCGGGGCATGTGGATGGCTCAGTTGGTTAAGCATCTGACTCTTGATCTTGGCTCAGGTCATGATCCCAGGATTGTGGGATTCAGCACTGTGTCAGATTCTGTGCTCAGTGTGGAGCCTGCTTGAGATTCTCTCTCTCTCTCTCTCTCTCTCTCTCTCTCTCTCTCTCTGTCCTCTTCCCTTGCTTGTGTGCATACACTCTCTAAAATAAAATGTTTATAGATATATTGACATATTCTTATATTAAGTTTCAAATTAGAATACATGTTAAAGTTATCTGGAAGAAATAAAATGTACTGGAAAATATCTTTGCTTCTGAATCTCACAACTTGCCAAAAATGACTGCTATGGGTTAAATTGTATCCTTACCCCCCAAAAAGTTCTAACCTCTGGTATGTCCAGAATGTGACGTTATTTGGAAATAGGGTCTTTGCAGGTGCAATTAGTTAACATGAGGGCATAGTAGAGAGGATGAGTCCCGATTCCAATATGACTAGTGTCCTAAGAAGATAGCCACATGAAGACAGAGACACCAGAAGGCAATGTGAAGGCGGAGGACTGGGATGATTAATACATAAGCCAAGGAACACCAAAGACGGCCAGCCAACTGCCAGGAGCTAGGAAGGATTTCCCTACAGGTTTCAGAGAGAGCTTGGCTCTGCTGACACCTGGATTTCAAGCCCCTGCCTGCAGAACCGTGAGACAATAGATTTCTGTGATTTTAAGCCACTCAGCCTGTGGTGCACGGTGGCCTTGGCTTTGAATTTTTGCAAATAATGGGGGAGGAGGAAACTGTCACCTGAACATCACGACCTACAGGTTTTCAATGACTTTCCAGTTTATTTTCTGATAATGGAAAACATTTTCAAGAACATGCCCAGTCAACACAGGAATGCTAGAAAAGCAAACAATAAAGCGCATGCATGGGGCACCTGGGTGGCTCAATCAGTTAAGTGTCCGACTTTGGCTCAGGTCATGATCTCAAAGTTTTTGAGTTTGAGCCCCGTGTTGGGATCTCTTGCTATCGGTACAGAACCCGCTTTGGATCCTGTGTCCCCCTCTCTCTCTGCCCCTCTCCTGTTTGTGCTCTCCTTCTCACTCAAAAATAAATAAACATTTAAAAATAAGTAAATAAATGGTACACACAAAAAACAAGTAATTGAAATTTTAATATGCCCAGGTATTGACATAAAAAATTTAAAGTCAGTGTTACAGCATTGGTTTTTCAAAGGTTAACATTTATAATTAGAGTTAAATTAAATTTCACAAAGTTAAATCTAACACTTCATTTCAATACGAATCTAGCTCTTTATAATCTATCAAAATGGTATTATTTCATGTTAGTTTTCCTCTTCTTAAAGCACTGGTATGCATCTTAAGTGAAATGTTAACATGGAGCCCCAATATGTAAAACAGAAGGTGAAGCTGTTGCAGTTGAGGGGACTTTATAGGGGCCTCACTCTTCCCTAGGTGTCACCTGCTAAGTTGCTTAGGGCCTAAAGCATAGTCTGAGAGCCATGGAATTAAAATATTAACAATAAATGCTAAGATTTCAATGATAAAGAAAAACTAGGAAGTCCATTTAGTATGCAACACTTTTTAAGCCTCTTGCTTTTCCACATGCTTTTCTTTGGTTCCATCACTTTAGTAAATTCTTTGAACATCACTTGTTTGAATGGCAGCTACGTTAAGCAGAAATTGTACTTCTGCACCTAGGAAACTATCTCCAAGATAGATGCTGTGGAATAGGATCCAATAATAACAGTGATTTTTTAAAAACATTTTTTCAGGTAGTCCACTGTTCATACTGATAAAAACAAAACATTTTTCATGAATAAAGCCCCAAAGCCAAGATAATGCTTAGGAAGACGAAACATCACAGTAAGTCTAAAGGAGGTCCCAAGTAAAAGTAAGATCATGGGGCCTTAGAGGGACACCCAAACAGGTCAGAAAACGCAACAAGGGTCACACAATCCTCACACTGAATGTATACAGGAATGGCTGGGCTGTGGGGATGTGGACATATGTCCCCAGTGACACTGATGAACGAGAGGAAAGATGTGGTGGACCCCAACGGACACAGATCCACAAGGAGGCATCCACTTAAGGCTACATGTGGTTAAGAGTTATTAACAGCAAAGAAAGAAATTCATGAGACACGTGGGACTTGTGGTTAGCTGGCTGAACTTGCCCATTAAAAACCTTTCCTCGCTAGTTTGTTCGTGTCACAATCACTGCTACAGATTTCATACACTCTAAGGTACTGCGTATAATGTGCCAGGGTCTATTCTAAGTGCTTTACAAATATTAACTTATCTAATCCTCATAACAACCCTACAAGGGAGGCACTATTATTAGCTCCATTTTTACAGACGAGAAAATAGGCACAGAGAGATTAAGCAACTTGCCCAAGCTCATAAGACTTAAAAATGTGGATCTCAGATTCAAATCCCTTTCAAGAGAAGAAATCACACTTGGGTTGGAAGAGAAATGTGTCCTAGAGAAATCCCAGGTGTGGCCTGAGTGAAAAAGGAAAATGCGGCACCAGAATTGATACTCTATGTGTCCATCACACTGCAAGGGTATGATCTCTAAGCTACTTTTAACAAGATAAATATAAAATGTACACAGATGAACATACCACTTCTTACCCTTGGTAAATCCGAATCTGTTTTGAAATGTGTCAAGTGGAATCATACTATCATAACATGGCTGACTGGCTACACCAATTAAAAGCCGATGTCGGAAGCACATGCTTTTCTCTATCGTAGACTAGCATGAAAAAGACCGTAAATAAATAGTAAGTTTAATATAAAAAAAAAGTGGTTTCAAACAAGGGTTAAGAATAACCTTGTACATTCCAATTCATTACTTTATCATATTCTTGAATTCTTTGCTTTATGTGAGAAAGTTTATTCTTTAGATAATCACAGCGCTCTTTTTTTTCCAGAAATGTAGGATCCTGAAAAAGAAACACAGCCATTATTTTAGCCTCCAGTTTCCTCAGTGAAGAACACAGAAACAGACATTATCATCCAGAAAATGACCCTTCATGGGAGAGTTTCTGCAACAGATTTCAAAATCTTCCTGATAACAAGAGCATGTCTCTACATTTTTAAAATAGATTTTACTTTTTACAATAGTGTTAGTTGCACAGCAAAATTGAGTGGGAAATACAGAGAGCTGAGACAACTTTAACTTTGGTAGTTTAAATTATATCAAGGAGCAAATAATAAGTGCAGAAAAAGATTGATAAAAGCTCTATCCAGGCTCTACTTCTCTGTGCAATTAAGTTAAGGATGGAGTGACAAACATAAAATAACTTAATCTTTTTGAAGGAAACGTCAGTGAAAAGTTCTATATCGGGTGTTCATTTCCCTAGGTTGCTAAACCAGGATGTAACAGAAGACAAAGAGAAGAAAAGGTATTCAGGAGCTACTCATGTTCTCTAGTAAGTACCATCTTAACAAATACTAAAAAAGAGGAGCGCCTGGGTAGCTCAGTTGGTTGAGCGTCTGACTCTTGATTTTGGTTCAGGTCATGTTCCCAGGCTCGTGGGATCGACCCCAGGCTCAGACTCTGCACTGACAGCACAGAGCATGCTTGGGATCCTCTCTCCTTCTCTCTCTCTCTCAAAATAAACAAACAGTAAAAAAAAAAAAAAAAAAAAAAAAAAAAAAAAGAAATATTAAAAAAGAACTACTTTAGCTGAGAATCTAAGGTCTGTCAGCTCACCACGGCACCTGGATAAGAAAATACTTTGAAGAAGAAAATGGTTTTACTCACATTCTTTTTTTTCTTAAACTCTTCATGGATTCTTGAAATTCTTTCATGTTCCTAAAAATAATATATTGTATACTTGAATTAAAACACCAGGATTTACTCAAATCATATCTCAAGAATGTCTCAGAAGTACACTGGGAATTAGAACAAAAAATAATTTTTATCTAAGACTATAATGAAAATATTCACACACTAAAATTCAATTCAATGGATACAGATTAGAGGGCTTACCACTCATCACACACTGGGATCTAGGGGTGAAGAGAGAGAAAGGCCCCCGCCTGTGTGAAACCAGAACGGAGTCTCAGGGCCACTGCTTGCCAGGTGTCTGACCCTGAGCAAAAGCTACTTATCCTGAGGCTCACTTTCCTTACTGGGAACATGGAAATAATAACCACAAGGACCTCATAAGGTTGTGAGAAGCTGTACTTATTTGAAATGATACTTATAAAGTGCTTGGTATGTAATAACTACATTATACACCGGGACTAAGAGGTTGAGACTATTCAATTTTCAAAAATAACTAATAGAAGGTTCCTTCTAACTTTAAGTTTTATAGTAAATATGAAGTTACTCAATGGATTGAACCAAAGGGAACAGATTACTAGAACAATGCCCTCATTTATCTGTGTAAACCAGTGCTTTAGAGTTGTCAAGCACTGTAAACCTAATACATAAAAGAGAAAATATAATAATTTATAGTTCTAAAAGCCTCCCGAGAACATTTTTTTCATCACCCACCCATATCCTTTTTGCAATACATTTTGATTCTTCAGTGTCTTTTGTATGAGTTTCAATTGTGTTTTCATCCTTTGCCAGCATCGAGATGACCTTGGTAATTCAACGGTCATCTGTATGAATGGGTCCTGGCCTGGAAGTAAACTAGCTGCCTGGGGCCAGGGGTGCTGTGCTGGAGACACAGCACAGATAAGAGCTGCAAAACCTCTCCTAGAGTCTGTCACAGAAACTGAATTTCAGACAGTGAGGACCAGAGAGATTATTTTGAGCATTATTTCTATTTTGTGGGCTTAGAAAAGTTATGTGATTAATTTTTCAAGGGCACACAACCAGGTTTGTGAGAGAACGTGTGCCTGCAAATGGGCCCGCTGTGCTTGGAAACACCCCTCCCTGGGGACCTCGTGGGAAATGAACGGGCCTGGCAGGCCCCCACCCATGGCAAAGCTCAGCCTGTGGCCGAGAAGATGTTAAATTTTGTGATACAACTAATATTTCTATTTTATTATTATTTGTAAAATGTTTTAATGTTTATTTATTTTTGAGAGAGAGAGAGAGAGAGAGAGACAGAGTGAGAGTGGAGGAGGGGCAGGGAGAGAGGGAAACAGAATCCGAAGCAGGCTCCATGCTCTGAGCTGTCAGCACAGAGCCCCACACAGGGCTTGAACTCACGAACTGCAAGATCATGACCTGAGCTGAAGGTGAATGCTCAACCGACTGAGCCACCCCAGTGCCCCTAATATTTCTACTTTAGATAAGAACTAGAGGAGACACTGAGACTGTGGCCTTTTCATCTGGTTAGTTACTTGCCATGCTGTGTACAAACCAGAGGAAATGACTATTGTTGATACTGTACAGAAATGTCATGGGAAGGCCGAGTCTCAGCCCCTACCAGAATTAGGACTTTATACCCCTCAGTTGCAGACCCACATGCCTGAGCCCTTGCCCATCACACAAAGCCCATACACTGGAGTCCACTGGGTCTAGATTCAAAGACTCCACTGCACAACTGGATTGCTCAGCATCTTATCTGTCAACCAGCTTGCTCTTCCCAGCCTGAGCCAATCCAGTTTCCTGGGGCCTGCTCATTCCTTCCTGCACTCCTTTAAGGGCCTATAAATTTGGGCGTCCTTCTTGGACCTATGGACCTTGCTTGTTTTTCAAGTGGTACTAACTGACCCTTGACCTACAGTATTTGCTGGATTTCTCCTGCTTCCTGGTGCCAGTATGTCACAGATAACACCATTCCATTGCTCCAGGATTGGGAAAATGTTACTACTCTGGTTATTTTGGCTTAGAGAGCTCGTAATTACAAATGATTTAAATGTACACTTAAAAGTTTATTGTTGGGGCGCCTGAGTGGCTCAGTCGGTTGAGTGTCTGACTTCGGCTCAGGTCTTGATCTGACGTCTCTTCAGTTTGAGCCCCATATAGGGCTCTGCGCTAACAGCCTGGAGCATGCTTTGGATTCTAGGTTTTCCTCTCTCTCTGCTGCTCCCCTGCTGGCGCTCTATGTCTCTCTCTCTTTCTCTCTCTCAAAAATAAAAACATTAAAAAATAAATTTTTAAAAAAGTTTGTGGTCGGGGTGCCTGGGTGGCTTGGTTGGTTAAACGTCCGACTTCGGCTCAGGTCATGATCTCACGGTCTGTGAGTTCGAGCCCCGCGTCGGGCTCTGTGCTGACAGCTCAGAGCCTGGAGCCTGTTTCAGATTCTGTGTCTCCCTTTCTCTCTGCCCCTCCCCTGTTCATGCCCTGTCTCCCTCTGTCTCAAAAATAAATAAACGTTAAAAAAAATAAAAAAAATAAAAAAGTTTGTGGTCAAAACAAAGATGCTCAGTCAATATGGATTTCAGGGGCACTATATATACATATATATATTAGTTACATACATACATTGAGTTGTTTGACATTTGTTAAAAATGCTGTGTGAGTTTTAAAAATTTGAATTACAAGGATCCCTGGGTGGTAAAGCCAACTATCTGACTCTTGATTTTGGCTCAGGTCATCATTTCACAGTTTGTGGAGCCTGCTTAAGATTCTTTCTCTTTCTCTTTCCTACTGCCCCTCTCCCTTGCTCATGCTCTCTCTCTCTTTTTGAAATAAAAAAAATTAAAATTAAAAATTTGAATTATATGAATAATAGATTAACACATTGTCTTTTAAAAGGATAGAATATTACACACAAAAGTTCATAGCATTATTCATAACAGCCAAAAATTAGAAACAACCAAAGTGTCCATCAGCTGATAAATGGATAAATGAAATGTGGTATATAGATACAATGGAATAAATGCCATAAAAAGGAATGAAATCCTGAATATTCCTACAATATAAATGAACCTTAAAAACATTATGAAAAGAAGCCAGACACAAAAGGCCACATATTAAATCATCTCATTTATATGAAGAGTTTGAAATAAATCCATACAGACAAAAAGTACATTAACAATGATCAGTGATTGGAGGGGGGAGGCAATGGGGAGTGTGTGCTGATGAGTATGGCGTTTCTTTCTGGGGTGATGAAAACGTTCTGGAATTAGGGGGTGGTAATGGTTATACAACTTTGTGAATGAACTAAAATTCACTGAATTGTTCATTTTAAAAGGGTGAATTTTCTATGTGAATTTTGCCTCAATAAAAAATGTGCATCTGAGAAAAAAAAGTGCCACTGATTATCAGGGCATCCTGACTTCAGAAATATTAACATGCAAACCCCCCCCCCCACAAACTCCAGAGCATTACAGAAAATGCTTGAGTCCCTGGTGACTGGCGTCTCCTCCCTGGTTCCCTCTGTCAGAATCATGGTTATCAGTCTGATGGGATGAGCTAACAGCTCAGATCAACTCTCTGTCCTTACCATTGTGTTCTTTGGACCTGGGGTGGTAACCGCTTGGCTGTTACTTATCCCCGGAGAACGCACGACCCCTGGTAGCTCCCCTACACCCACCCCTGTGTGAATAAATCTTTTTCAAATTAGTTGGAGTGTGCCATCTGTCTCCTTTGGGACCCTGACGGATTCAGTACGGACCTGAGGAACAATGACATTTTACTTACATAAAAAAATAAAATGACTGTTTTATAACGGTGTATAATTATTTAGTAATTGACGGCAAAAGACACAAAATTATATAATGTGAATTGTAACCCTGACTAGTCCCTTCGAAGATCTCAAATGACTTTCCCAGACACAGACAGCAAATGTACCCAGTTATTATGGCTTCCCCACATCGACCTGAAGAAAGCTCAGATTTTTCACTTCCTCTCTCACTGCTCCTCCTAGATTTTACGCTTCCTCTTTCAGTGCTCCTCCCAGGCACTGTGGGTACTGACCTGTTGGTTTTCCGAACAACGTGGCAATCTGCTCATCACTGCATCCAGCTCATCAAACTTCCTCAAGATGGCTTGGACTTCTGCAGAAAGCTCTTTGTACTCTGAAAACTGGTCTTGGAACACAGCTTTATAGCGTTCTCGTTCATCATCTGTCTGAATCACAGGGTATTTTCTGCGGGAAAAAATTGGCCAGCGATGTAACTTTTTCACTGAAACGGACTGAATGGGAAATCAGCTTAGCTCTTTCCTCACTGACCATATTGTATCTTCAATTCAATGTACTACCTCTCAGGGAACAAACAGCTGAGAGAGAGGGAGAGAGGGAGAGAGGGAGAGACAGACTCCGAAGCAGGCTCCAGGCTCTGAGCTGTCAGCACAGAGCCTGACACGGGGCTCGAACTCACAAACTGTGAGATCATGACCTGAGCCGAAGTCAGACGCTTGGCTGACTGAGCCACCCGGGTGCCCCTGGATACAAATGATCTTAAGCAGAGAGCATTAGCTTGGAGACAAACAGGAAAATGAAACGCCCAAATGGAATCTCTCCATTTCTACCTCGAAGAAGGACTTAGACACTCACGCCACATAGTCGGGCATCACGATAGGTTTAGGAATGTGGCCTGGGGGAATGTGCCCACTTAGTAGCTCAGGCTTCATTTTTGTTGGTCTCATTTCTTTGAAATTAGCTTCTTGGTCTCTCTGTCTGTCAACACCAGTGGCCATTTCACACTGCAGTTAGGGAGGAAAAGAGGATTTATTTGTAAACAGATGCGGAAGAAGAAGAACAAAACCACGACTTTATTTCTTAGAAGAAAATGGTGGGGAGAAGAAGCATGAAGTAGAAGCAGAAATTAATACTTCACTTTAGAATTACAGGTTTTATAGTCACAAAGTTGTTCTGAATGCTTTTGTAATGACTAAAGGGAACCACACTGCAATACAGGAGTACATAACAGTACAAAACAATCATGTGGATGTCAAATGTGGAGGATGAAATGTTAAATGTAGGGTCTTAACTAGTTTATTTAGGATTTATACCTCAATTAGCTATAAAAGAATACAAAATGGGGGCGCCTGGGTGGCGCAGTCGTTTAAGCGTCCGACTTCAGCCAGGTCACGATCTCGCGGTCCGTGAGATCAAGCCCCGCGTCAGGCTCTGGGCTGATGGCTCAGAGCCTGGAGCCTGTTTCCGATTCTGTGTCTCCCTCTCTCTCTGCCCCTCCCCCCTTCATGCTCTGTCTCTCTCTGTCCCAAAAATAAACGTTGAAAAAAAAAATTAAAAAAAAAAAAAGAATACAAAATGTAGTTCAAAACAAGAAGTTCATGGGCGCCAGGTGGCTCAGTCAGTTAAGCATCTGACCCTTGATTTCAGCTCAGGTCATGATCTCACAGTTCATGAGATTGATCCCGCATTGGGCTCTGCACTGACAGAGTCTGCTTGAGATTCTCTCCCTCCCCCTCTCTCTGCCCCTCCCTGGCTCACATGCACTCTCTCTCTCTCAAAATAAATAAGTAAACTTGGAAAAAAAAAAAAAAAGAAATTCAGAGATGAAAATGGAACAAGGCTACTTAAACAGCAAGAGAAAAAATGACAGGGGAACTTGAGATGAATGAACTACCAGTAGCCACTGAGTAGGTCAGAAAGGGAAACAAGTTACATTGTCTTCATTACCTGAAATGGAAAACAAGCAAACCCAAGGGAAAGGCAGTGAAGGTCTTTCAGTTGTCCAAGAGTTCTGAACCTGTGAGTCCCTGGTTTAAGTCATTCTGGTTTCTAGACTGGAGAGTTCATAGAGGCCTTTTTTGTAAAAAAATGGTACATTTCAAAAGAGGGGAAACAGCACAAAATGAAGTGGCCCAGAGAGGAAGTATCAGGACAGGCTTTCAAGCACTAAAATACTGACATATGGGAAGCAGGGATGCAAAGGCCCAGGGGAACCCATTCTAGAATGAGCAGGCTAACATGGGTATGTAGCTTTGGGGAGAGACTGTTCAGGAACCCCACTGGGCAGTGCCCAGAATACCAACCATGCTGGGGAGGGCTGTGGATGCCAGGAGAGGGGTTTCTATTTTACACAGAAAGAAGCAAGGTTCAGAGAAGTTAGGTATATTTTCTAGAGCCTCACAGCTGGGAAGTGGAAAAGCCACAATTAAAACCCAGAATTTTGGGGTCACCTGGGTGGCTCAGTCGGTTAAGCATCTGACTCTTTATTTCGGTTCAGGTCACGATCTCCTGGTAATGAGATGGAGCCCAGTGTTGGGCTCTGCACTGAGAGTGGAACTTGCTTAAGATTTTCTCTGTCTGGGGGCACCTGAGTGGCTCACTTGGTTAAGTGTCTGACTTCGGCTCAAGCTATGATCTCATAGCTCCTGGGTTTGAGCCCCACATTATGCTCAGAGACTGGAGACTGCTTCGGATTCTCTGTTCCTTCCTCTCTGCCCCTCTGCCATTCATGCCCCCTCTGTCTGTCTCTCTCTCAAAAATAAACATTAAAAAAAAATTATTTTTAAAGATTCTGTCTCTCTCCGCCCCTCTCCCCTGCTTAGGCTCTCCCTGCCCGCCCCCAAAAACAACAACAACAACAAAAAGCCCAGAACTTTTTGGGGTTTTAAGGAATAACACAAGGAAGGTTTACATAAATGCATACTGTTCAAGCCTCAATTCTGACAGCATGCTAGAAACGGTTGATTTCTCATTAGAGCAGTAAGCCCCCCTCCATTGACCCCTCTTTGGGACTTCAGCAGACACTTGCTGAATTAAACTTGCTGAACTAAACTGAGAGCAGCTTGGGCGGGGGGCAACTTGGCTGAAAACAAACTGCAACACAGGATTTTAAAACTTTGCTCTTTACCTTACCAGGCAGCTTTAAAATCCTTTTGTTTCCTGATTTCCCTATCTCTGAGGCTGCCTCTGAGGTTTGGTTTAAGATTAGCTCACACATTAGATGGTGAGGCTGCTAAACCAGCATTGGGGGAGGGTTGGAGAGGAGAAGCTGGGCCCAAGGCACCCAGGGTGACAGCTGGAAGGGGAACCAGATCATCTTGGTGCAGAAGGCATGCCTGGCCAATGGGCCCCAAACAGCAAGAATTCAAGTGCAGAGCAGGAAACCCCAAGGAAAGGAGATTAAACAAGAGTATTTCAGGGAACAGCTCCTGAGGTTAGTATTTATTCTCCTTTGTTCTCTACTGCTTGGGATGCCATTTCTTCATCCTACTGAATTCTTAATGTGTTTGATCTTGATAGTGAATCATGGTATTAAATTAGGGGGACCTTTTTTGGCTTAAATAAATGGATCTCTATTTCATGGCATCCCTTTTTAGCTTTTAAGTATTTAACAACCCATTTCCCACACAGCTCATTGAAGGAGCTATGGAGCATGGTGACTCTCTAGAGCTTAGCGGCAGCCGCAGGTACCAAACTCGGGTTTCCAGGTCAAAATCATAATTTCTGCCCAGGCAGTCACAGTGGGCAGGAGAGTCCATAGGAGGGCGGTTGTTGTTTGTTTGTGTCTAGGTCAAGTTTTTCAAGCAGGAACTATTCATTTTCCTTACTTGCCTATACCTAGTTGTAAGATTCACTTTTTAATTTGAAAAGGGAGCTTTAAGGGGCGCCTGGGTGGCTCAGTTGGCTAAGCATCTGACTTCGGCCCAGGTTATGATCGCATGGTCAGTGAGTTTGAGCTGAGCTTCGGGCTCTGTGCTGACAGCTCACAGCCTGGAGCCTGCTTTGGATTCTGTACCTCCTTCTCTCTCTGCCCCTTTCCCACTCATGTTCTGTCTCTCTCTCAAAGATAAATACATAAACATGAAAAAAAAAAAACAACTTAAAAAAATAAATAAAAAGGGAGTTTTAAAGAAGTCAGAGTAGTTTCACAGTAGTTTCCGTGCTGTCATCTGCTTTAAATTTTTTTGTTTTTATGCTCTTAACTTGTTTTTGGGTGAATGTCACTGACCCTAAGTTTCAGAAAACCTTATTGAGAAAAAAAAAATCTGAAAGCACACATAAGACAAAGAATCAAAACCTCATCAGGCTTTTAATTTTTTAAATGTTTATTTATTTTTGAGACAGAGAGACAGAGCATGAACGGGGGAGGGGCAGAGACAGAGGGAGACACAGAATCCGAAACAGGCTCCAGGCTCTGAGCTGTCAGCACAGAGCCCGACGCGGGGCTTGAAGTCACAGACTATGAGATTGTGACCTGAGCTGAAGTCGGATGCTTAACCGACTGAGCCACCCAGGCGCCCCTCATTAGGCTTTTATCGGATGGATGTGTTGGGCTCCACAGCCCTGGAACACATCACTCTCAAACCGTATCCGTGACTACAAACACATGGCCCGAGATTTCAGATGACCTTTCTTTGCTTCTAGCAAAAATGAATGTCGTCAGCAAATATCAAAAAAGCTTTATCATGAGGCAAGAGAAAGTAATTAAGCAACGGGGTAAGTAATGCTATGGTTATAATTACTAAGCTTTTCAAATTAAAAAATGTATTGGGCAGGGGGGGAAAGATGAGTGAAGAGGAGAGGGAGGTGCAGGCTTCCAGTTATGGAACGAGTAAGTCACGGGGATGAAAGGCACAGCATAAGGAATAGAGTCAATGACACTGGAATAGTGTTGTACGGTGAGAGATGGCAGTTACACTTGTGAGCAGAGCATAACGTAGAGAGATGCTGAATCGCTATGTTGTATGCCTGAAAGTAATTAACAGTGTGTGTCGACTTCAATAAAAAAATGCTTTAAATAAAAATGGGCTGAATATGCTACCAAGTTAGAAATAGTGTACATTTGTCCAAATGGCTGAGTCTCTCTCCCTCTGAGCATAGAATACAATGGTGCAGAGGCCCCAGTCCCAAACGCACACCATCACCTTCAATGCTCAGATTAGATTCTCACTTTTCTGGCTTGGAAAAAAACCTGTTCTGCACTTAGGGAGTTATTAGAATTTTTTTCTGCCTCTGTTTGATCTTACTTTATGTCTGTATATTTCTTTTTAAAAATGATCTTATTTAATTTTCAAAAAGTGTATTTATTAAAATACAAAATAAAAAGTTACAGTCTAGGAAATAGCTCCAAACAAGGGACAGGAAACAAGGGACAGCTCAGAGAGGGTGCATAATTTCCTCAGAATCATGGAGTTACTAGTAATAAAACTCAGATTTGCCTGATTCCAAAGTTTATTTTGTTCATCATACTACTGCCTCTCCTGTGGTAGGCTGCCAATTCTTACTAAGAACTGGGAAGGAAGCTGGTGGAAATCAAACCCAGTGAGAAGCTGGAGATCCAATCTTTTCTAAAAGGTTTCTAGCAGGTAAGTCCAATAGAGATTCCTCAATTAAGTCAATGAGATTCCCTCTCACAGAAGTTTGCCTCTAGAACACACCTAATTGTAGAGCCATAATGATTCATTTCCCAGGAAAAGAGCCCCATGAAAGGACATCTTTTGCATTCAGCAACCATATCTTGAAAGAGTATAAATTAACTGGATTGGTATGATTTTTTTTTTTTAATTTATTTTGAGAGAGAGAGAGAGAGCATGTACGAGAGGGGAAGTGGGGAGAGAGAGAGGGAGAGAGAGAGAATCCCAAGCAGGCTCCGTGCTGTCAGCACAGAGCGTGACATGGGGCTCAAACCCATGAACCACGAACTGTGAAATCATGACCTGAGCTGAAATCAAGAGTCTGATGCTTAACTGACTGAGCCACCCAGGCGCCTCTGGATTGGTATGATTTTCAAAGGAGTTCTAGGAATGGGGGTTCCAACTCCACTAAGGTTATTTCTGACTATTCCAGGACCCCTCAGGAGCTGGGACCCTGCAACACACTCTCGACGTGATGCGTACCAGCCTTCTAAGGCAGCCTGGAAGAGGTACTCTGGAACTTGCTTGCAGATTTCCCTAACCCTGTCCTACCTGTGGAATCTGCTTTAGCCACATTCTCACCAAACCAGGATGCTGACCACCCTAGCATCTGGGGCAACTCTCCCCCAATTCAGCCAAACCTCTGAGGTGGACTCTACTCTGCACTTAACCCCACTGGTAAATCCCTTGACCTCAAAGGGACTGACGAGGAAGCCCATAAATTCCACCATGGCAAACAATGACCACCATTGCCACATAGCTGTCACACTACAGCCCCATTAAACAGCCCTGTCCAGCTTGTTGCTTAACAATCAACATCTGCAAAGTGCACACCACCTTCAACCCCCACAAAGCAAACAGATTAAGTCCCTGAGGATGATCTGAAACATACTTTTTTTAAGTTTATTTATTTATTTTGAGAGGGGTGCAGAGAGCGGGAAAGAGAGAATCCCAAGCGGGCTCTGCACTGTCAGCGTGAAGCCCGAAGCAGGGCTTGAACTCACAAACCACGAGATCATGACCTGAGCCGAAACCAAGAGTCTGACCCTCAAAACAACTGAGCCACCCAGGCGCCACCCCCATGAAATGTACTTCTTAATGCTAGCACTCTAACTTGCTAACTCTGGTATCATGTTACACTATCACCTGTTAACAAGTTAAGTTTGTAGACCCCTTTTCGTTATAAATAGCCTTTGTAATCCTGATTCATCTTCTAAACCAAAGTCCTTTTAAACTTGATTATTCTCCGTGCGGTGAGCACTATGTTAGGACTCTCATTGGGCTGAGAGGCAGCAATGATGGTCATTCCTGGCCAGGGTGGGATTCAAGAGTTTCGGAGTCAGTCCCTCTGAGGGAGTAGAACTTCCCAAAGGGTTAAGGTGGTACTAGAAACCTGGAATGAGAGTACCGGCAATGGTCTGCCCAAGACGCTCTGATGAGGACTCTCCACGGGGAAGAGTGCTCTCTTCATTTGGTCAAACTTATTTACGTCTCAGTACTAACACTGGAAGGCAGCCCATAGGTAAGTTAGGGAAGCTGCACCTAAATCTCAAAGGGCCAGTGTTATTAATTAAATCAACATCAGCTTTACATTGCTCATCTCAATTTTATGTATGTATGTATGCAGGCTCCATGCCTAGCGCAAAGCCCAGAGCTCAAACTCACAGCCCTGAAGTCAAGACCTGAGTCAATATCAAGAGTTGGACATTTAACCAACTGAGCCACCCAGGCACCCCTGATCTGAAGTATTTGTTAGTTTAATTCGTTAAAAGCTTTTAAAATTTTGAAGGGGGACCTGGGTGGTTCAGCGTCCAACTCTTGATTTCAGCTCAGGTCATGTTCTCACTATTTGTGGGATCTCCACGGAGAGCACAAAGAGTGCCTGGCATTCTCCTTCTCTCTGCCCCTCCCTACTTGCCCTTGTGTATGCATGTGTTCTTTTTCTCTCAGAATAAACATTAAAGATAGATAGATAGATAGATAGATAGATAAATAAATAAATCCCTTACTTCACTGTGAATAAAACATTTTCATCCAGTATTTGTGTTATAATATAGAGAATAAAGTTAAAAAGAACCTATAGGGATGGCTGGGTGGCTCTGTTGGTTAAACGTCCAACTCTTGACATAGACTCAGGTCATGATCTCATGGTTGTGGGATCAAGCCCTATATTCGGCTCCATGTTGAGCACAGAGCCTGCTTGGGATTCTCTCTCCCTCTCCCCCTGACCCTCCCCTGCTATGCTCTCTCTCTCTTAAAATAAATAAATAAATAAACTTTAAAAGCAAAAAAGATCCTGGGCACCTGAGTGGCTCAGTCAGTTACTTAACTGACTCAGTTTTGGCTCAGGTCATGATCTCACAATTTTGTGAGCTGGAGCCCCACATCGGGCTCTGTGCTGACAGTGGAGGGCCTGCTTGTGATTTGCTTTCTCTCCCTCTGTCTCTACCCCTCTCCCGCTCACACTGTATCTGTCTCTCTCAAAATGAATAAACTTCAAAAAAACCCCAAAAAACCTATAAAAGGTATTTTTAAAATGCATTCACTTAAAGGACTTGTATAAATTAGCAACTTAGTAAAAAAGTGGACAGGATACAGTTTAACAGGGAAGGAAAAGCAAACATAATACATTAAAAATGCTCAATCTCACTCCTTATAAGAGAAATGTAAATTACAGCTATATTAGATATCATTTTTCACCTATCAGGTTGACAAATGTCAACAAATTTCCTAACACAGTGTGTTGGTCAAGGTGTGAGGTAGCCCGTGGTGCTGCTGGGAGTACAAATTGGCAAAACTTCTATCGGGCAACCTGGTAGTCAAAATAAACACGTGCATTTCTTCTAATCCAGAAATTTCCTTCTCAGAATTTATCTGTCAGGTGCACTTATGCGTATCTGGAAGGAAGTATGTACAAGCATATACTTGGATGTATAAAGTTATTCACTGCAGCACTGTTTTTATTTTTATTTTATTTTTTTTTAATTTTTTTTTAACGTTTATTTATTTTTGAGACAGAGAGAGACAGAGCATGAACAGGAGAGGGGCAGAGAGAGAGGGAGACACAGAACCTGAAACAGGCTCCAGGCTCTGAGCTGTCAGCACAGAGCCCGACGCGGGGCTCGAACTTACAGACCGTGAGATCATGACCTGAGCTGAAGTCGGATGCTCAACCGACCAAGCCACCCAGGCACCCCTGCAGCACTGTTTTTAATAGAGAAAGATTGGAAACAACTTAAATGGTCATTAAAAAAATTTTTTTTAATGTTTGTTTATTTTTGACAGAGATAGAGAGCAAGCAAGCAAACAAGCGGGCGAGGGGTATAGAGAGAGGGAGACAGAGAATCCAAAGCAGGCTCCAGGATCCGAGCTGTCAGCACAGAGCCCAACATGGGGCTTGAACCCAGGAACTGTGAGATCACGACCTGACCTGAAGTCGGACGCTTAACCGACTGAACCACCCAGGCGTTCCATAAATGGTCATTTATGGTTAGGTAAATTATGTAACATCCATATAATGCAATACTATACATATAGCTATAAAAAGAGAATGCAGAACTTCTTTATGTATTAATAAGGAAACATCTCAAGAAACATATTGTTAAGTGAAAAAAAAGGGACGTATGTAACTGTGTATGGGATGGCAGTGTGAAAGGGGGAGTTAAGCAAATATATATATATTTTACATATGCGTATATATGTAATGTGTATGTATAATATAAACAGATATCTGAAAGGAAACACAAGGCACTGATAACACTGGTTCCTTCCAAGTGGGAGAGGTGGGAAGCTGAGACAGAGGAGTGAGAGAAGACTTTGTATTAAAGACCCCTTTGAATTTTTTTTGTTTGTTTTTGAGAGAGACAGAGAGAGAGAGAGAGAGAGGGAGGGAAGGAGGGGTTGCAGAGAGAGGGGGGTACAGAGGATCTGAAGCAGGCTCCACACTGACAGAAGAGAGCCTGATGTGGGACTCTCACTCATAAACCATGAGATCCTGATCTAAGCCAAAGTCTGAGGCTCAACCAACCTAGCCACCCAGGCGCCCTTGAGAGCTTTTTGAATTTTGAACCAAGTAAATATACTCCCTTTTCAGAGAAACAAACAAACCCAAAGTCTGGACTCTCAACCTCTTGCTTAGAAATAATACCTAATATTTTTAAAAAAGGACTTTTCAATGAGGTAAAATTATGATAATATATTAGTTTTTTACATATGTGTATATAAGCATAACAGCATCTCATTTAATTCTCTCAGCAAACATGTGATGTAGAAATTATTATTATTATTCCAATTTTACAGACGAAATTAAGGCATGGAAAGTTAAATACCTTGCCTATTGTCACACTATTAGTAAATTCCGGAATAGGAATTTTCTTCCTGACACAACAAAATTTAGCATCTGAAAACAAGATGAGAAGGTCAGAAAAGAATGTCAAAGAACTTTAAAGAGACTAAAAAAAGTTTGAGAGAATCTCCTTTACTTAAAAAAATTAAGTTTTAAACATATAAGGAGAATCAACTGTTCACGGGTTCAACTAACAAAATGAAAAGACACTATCAAAACTATAAAAGCCATAATTTTGCCCAATAAACACCATGTGCATGTCTAATTTGATCCTCTCATTATGAGAAAAAAGTTGAAAGTTAAACTCCATGTTCAGTTAGGAACTCAATGTAATAGATACACTTTCACAGACAGATGATCTACTCTGCAGGTAAACAGATAAGAGAGAAGTATTTAACAAATCTAGACATAAAATAATAATGTGAACTTTATTCTTACCATTTTCCTTTTTGATGGCAATGATGGCTCACTTATCTGGAACAAAAAAGAGGTAAAATGACTTTTCAAAGGTGTGTGAGGCTACTGTGTTAATATTTTCATCCATTTGCATTTATAGCCCAATCTCAATTTCACAGAGGTCAGTTCTCTGCTTGACAGATGCTCCTCCCCCTCACCTGGGTGACTTTCCATTGGCTGGAGAAGAGCCAGAGGAGGGATAACGATAACCTCTAGTCAGTCAGGAACAGACAGCAGGGTTGGAGTACAGACATGACAGAGACTATCAGGTAAAGTGCTTTGAATTACCTAGAGATTTTATTTATTCTTGGCTCCCAATACCTTGTGCAATTAAAGAGCTGGAAACAGAGACCGTTATAAAATTAACAGAAAAAACCCATAGGCCAGAATAGCTTCTAACTATTAAGAAGTCACAGCAACACCCAAACTGGGACCACCTCCTATAGCAGGGGTAATTCAAGTCTCATCAACCATTGGAAAAAGTCTGATGGGAACAAGTTTTGAGAAAGGAAAAAGAAATGAATATATCATGTCGATAATTATAATCCTATTCATGAAGAATTTTGAAACAACATTAAGAACTCTGTTGTTATTAAACTTACATAAAATTATGAGGAAATGTGGGTGTTTCACTATCTGGATTTCATACTGATTGAATCTGAAATTCTCTATTTTGTATACACAGATGTAAAATTAAGAAATATGCTTAATGTGCTAAGATAAATCTTTAGAAATAACTTGAATCTAGGGGCACCTGGGTGGCTCAGTTGGTTGGGCGTCCGGCTTCAGCTCAGGTCATGATCTCACGGTTTGTGGGTTCGGGCCCCGCATCATCTCTCTGCTGACAGCTCTGAGCCTGGAGCCTACTTCGGATTCTGTGTCTCCCTTTCTCTCTGCCCCTCCCCTACTCACACTCTGTCTCTCTCTCTCTCAAAAATAAATAATAAATATTAAAAAAAAAAAAAAAAAGAAACAACCTGACTCTATGTGGAGTTCCAGTAAGATTAATATATTGTGATGAGAGAGTATGGATCACATTGCACCATGTTGAGGTTCATCGTGCAAACACAAGGTACTTGTTATAAAATTAGTCAAGTTTTATGTGTAAGATTCATGCAAAAGAGTAAACACAAAGTACACAGATCAGTGAGTAAATAAATAGGTTACTCAGTACTTTTTTTTTTTTTTAATGTTTATTTATTTTTGAGACAGAGAGAGACAGAGCATGAAATGGGGACGGGTCAGGTCAGAGAGAGAGGGAGACACAGAATCTGAAGCAGGCTCCAGGCTCCAAGCTGTCAGCACAGAGCCTGATGCGGGGCTCGAACTCACACACTGTGAGATCATGACCTGAGCCGAAGTAGGATGCTTAACCAACTGAGCCACCCAGATGCTCCTGTTCAAAAAATTTTAAATATGGCTTCTATATAATCTTATCCCTCAGGCATTGTTATTATATTATTATTATTAATTCTCCTCCTTCTTATATTTAATTAGTTAAATCCTACAAATAAAAACAAGTGCCAGACTCCCATTCTAATTTTGGGAACACTCTTTTCCCCAAAGTAAGAATGAAACATCAAAATGCCCAGGCAAGTGTTCAGAGTACGCTCATGACCATTCAGCCTCTTGATACTTGAAAAAAATCAAATACGGTTCACTGTATTCTTTTTTTTTTTTTTAATGTTTATTTTTGAGACAGAGAGAGACAGAGCATGAACAGGGGAGGGTCAGAGAGAGAGGGAGACACAGAATCGGAAGCAGGCTCCAGGCTCTGAGCTGTCAGCACAGAGCCCTACGTGGGGCTCAAACTCACGGACCGTGAGATCATGACCTGAGCCGACGTCGGACACTTAACCGACTGAGCCACCCAGGTGCCCCCGGTTCACTGTATTCTTACTTCACTTTATTTAAGTCACCGGAAGAAAGTGTCACTCATCATAACATGTAAATAAGCACTTTCTCCTTATAATTGAAAAGTTATTTTTTTTAGTTAAGCTTTACCATATTAAAGAATCAACACTGTTCTTAAACTTATTTTAACGGGGAGACATTTATTGTACTGAATATGGTCTTATTCTTAGTTGTAAGAATCAGTAGCTGTGTTTTCCCCTTAAGCATCACAGACATAATGTAATCGACAAACTATATACTGTATTTACACATCTGGTACCTACCTGCAATGTTCTAGAACAGTGACAGAGTGGGTGATCCCACCCACAGCAGGTCAGTCAATGAGGTAGGATTCTTGAACTTCAGATCATTAAAACAAAAAGGTTGGGGGGGGGCGCACCTGGGTGGCTCGGTCAGTTAAATGCCTGACTCCTCATTTCAGCTCAGGTCATGATCCCATGGTTCATGAGATCAAGCCCTGTGTCAGGTTTTGCACTGACAGCAGGGAGACTGCTTGGGATTCTCTCTCTCACCATCTGCCCCTACCCCACTCACATGCTCTCTCTCTCAAAATAAACAACATAAACTTAAAAAAGCCTTTTATAAAATTTTTGTTTTAAGAACTATGTATATTTAACAAGGGGATAAATAACAGGAAAAAAATTAAAAATGAATGAAGGATTATGAAGTTCCTTACCTCCTGCTGTTCCATGTATTCCCTATGTCTCCGAGCTGCCTCATGCCTCCATAACTTTAGGCAAACCAAAGCACTAACAAGATAAACAATCATGGTGACAAACAGGAAGATCATCGCTGCTATCTGTCCTCCTTCTACCCGGCAGAACAATGCATTCATCGGTGTATTGAATAATGGATAGTAGCAGAGTCCCCCTCGGTTGGTATCATTCACATAGACTATGGCTGCAGCCATATACAAAATAAACAAGGCAACGTTAATTCCAAATTCGGTCAGAGGCCACCAGTTAGAATCCAAAAGAATGGTCCGATAATACATGGACATGCCAAGAACCAGAATAATAACGGTGGCGATCCAAGCTAATCCAGCAACCACGAGTACAAAAGGGGTTTTGGGGCCACTGTAGTAATAGCCCCCGTACGTACTGCCCAGGCCACCGAGGCCTCCCATGCCATAGGGCTGTGAATATCCAAACAAGTTATACCACTCGCTGTCCTTGTAAATGTAAGCCGTGACACAGGCAAAGACACCAGCTCCCAAGAGCAGCTCCACCACACCCAGAATTCGCAGCAGGCCTGCCCACGACTTCATGTAGGAATACCTCAGGTTATACTCCTCCACCTTCTCACTGTACGTTCGGGCTGTCTGTGTGTGGCGGCCTAGTGAACCGTAGGGGTCGTGGGGAAACATTGCCTCAGCCTCTTTTGGGGAACTGAAGGTTCCTTCTGACCCTCCGTAAGGATCTTTGTCGGAGTTGGGGGGTGAACGGTGGTTTGGTCTTGCTGGAGAGGACGGAGGTGAACACTCCACTCCATCAGAGATGTATCTGATGTCAGACACCGGCTTATCCCATCCCAGGTCCTTTTTCTTCCCTCTGAAGAAGTTCTTCCAGGACTCAGGGACAAAGCGCCTTACGGGTTTGAGATCTGGCGCTATGGCCGGTTCCTCTGTGTCACTTGAGTAGAAGTCTGGGCCGAATGGTGGCTGTAATGGGAGAGGGGGTGGTGGCAAGGGATCAGCGCTCACGGCCAGCTCACTGTCATGAAGAGTCTGGAGGGTTCCTATGGTGCCATCTTCATAGGGTGAGTCCCTTGGGACCTCATCATAGTGCCTGTCCCGAATCTTGCATCTTCCATCACTGGACGACATTTGTGATTTTTATACCTGTGGCCAAGATAAAAGTTATCACTTATGCCTAGTTATTTATTCTTTCAACGATGCTGATTTTATCCACTTAATGGCAGATGATCATATTTAGGAAACCAATATGATCATGTCCAACGATCATGATATGTAAAAATGATAACATAAACAGGTATATTTTAAACATATGTAACATACTAGCCAGGGATATCATCATCGTTCTACATGATTTTAAGGGAAATCAAAATTTAAAATCTTAGGTCTGAATTAAAACATTTATAAGTCTAACTTACCTTACGAGCCCTATGAACAACGGACTGTAAACACCATAACGGACACCAAATTTTAACAATACAGGATACTGACACATCCCAAATAGAATCCTTTCTTCAAACATCTAAATCAAAATATTTAATAGTCTGGGCATACCAAAGTTTGACAGGTCAGCAAATTCTCTTCATTTTCATTACCTCAAATCTGCTTTGGAAAGGCCTGGGAGAAGCAGTCTGATAAACACAGGGAGTGAAGAGCACCTTTCTTTCTTAAATCAGGGAAGTCAGTGTGGGGACTTGCTTCTTCCACTCTAAAATATTAACACTTCATATTAGATTTTGAATTTTTTTTTTTAATGTTTATTTACTTTTGAGACAATGCGAGAGACAGAGTGCAAGCAGAGAGGGGTAGACAGAGGGAGAAACAGAATCTGAAGCGGGCTCCAGGCTCCAAGCTGCCAACCCAGAGCCGGATGTGGGGCTCGAACTTACGAACCGTGAGATCATGACCTGAGCCGAAGTCGGACGCTTAACCGACTGACCCACTCAGGCACCCCTTAGATTTTGAAATTTGAAAACTCAGAGGAAAAAAAAAAGCCACCAAAGCTTAAGATTCCCCAAAAGTACAACAAAGAACAGCCATGTATATCATGTATGTCACTCTTTCCAGTGCAGCCACCTCAAGGTGATCTGCTGTTGCCATAATGACACTCAGAAAGTATCTCAGAGGGGGTTTGAGCCACCTAAAAAATAAGGCACAGAAAAAGCACTTTCACTAAACCTGTTTGATTTCTTTCACACAATCAATGACCTGGACACGTATAAAAAAAGGAGGACACTTTCTGCTAATGTAACTACTAGGTTTAAGGCACAATGAATTTCTCCCTCATATTGCTCATGAAGCAAGTATTTACTAAAGCAAGTATCTCCCTCATAAAGCAAGTATTTGCTAAAGACTCACCGACCATATAGCATTGTACTTGGTACCATGAAGGTCTCAAATTTTAAATGAAGAACCCTGCCTTTACGGGGTTGAACCATTTAGAAATTCCTAAGGCTTTTTTTCCCCCTAGTGTTTATTTTTAAGAGAGAGAGAGAGAGACAGAGCGTGAGCAGAGAGAGAGAGGGAGACACAGAATCTGAAGCAGGTTCCAGGCTGCTCACAGATCCCAACGTGGGGTCCGAATTCATGAACCGCAACATCATCACCTGAGCCAAAGTCAGATGCTTAACCAACTGAGCCACCCAGGTGCCCCAGCTTCTTTTTTTTTTTAAAGTTTATTTATTTATTTTGAGAGAGAAAGAGAGAAGCAATGAGCAGGGGAGCGACAGAGAGAGAGAGGGAGAGAGAGAGAGAATTTCAGCAGGCTCCACACTGTCAGCTTGGGAGCCTGATGTGGGGCTTGATTTCACAAACCATGAGATAGTGACCTGAGCCGAAATCAAGAGTCAGATGTTTAACTAACTGAGCCACCCAGGCACCCCCTAAGGCTTTGTTTTGTTTTGTTTTTTTAAGTTTATTTTTTAAATTTATTTTGAGAGAGAGAGAGAGAAAGCGATAGCCAGGAAGAGACTGAGAGAGAGAGGGAGAGAGAATCCCAAGCAGGCTCTTCGCTGACTCAGGGATTGAACCCACAAATCGTGAGATCATGACCTGAGCTGAAACCAAAAGCAGGACACTTAACTGAGTGAGCCACCCAGGGTTCCACTAAGGCTTTGTTTTATTTTATTTTGTAAAATGGAGACCTATCATTCAACAAATATTTGCCAAACATCTACCATGTACCAGGCACACTGAAAGTGTATCAGTGAACAAAACCAACTGAAATCCCTGCCTTCATGGAAATTAAATATCAATGAAGGGATAAAAGATGATAGATAAAGGAAGTGAAAGACATCTGATCAGACGCTAAGGAACTAAGAATGGTGAGAAGGTACTTTGTGGGCAGGATATTATAATTCTAAATAGAACGACACTGGAAGTCTCCATAGAGAATATGACATCTGAATACACAAATGAAGGATGTGAAGGAGGAAGCCAGACAGGTTATCAGGGGAAGAGGTCCAGGCTGCAGTAGGTCCAGCTGCTGCAAAAGCCTTGAGGTGGGAGTGCTCAGCAAGTTCAAGAACTATTAAGTCATGGAGGACAATGGGGCAGCAAGTAGTAACAGAGAGGAGAGGGTAAGTAGTAGAATTAAGTCCATTTGAATCACTAGGGTCTTGAAAACCATTGGAAAGAATTCTGGCTATTATTGGAAGTGAGATGAAAAGCCAATGGAGCATTTTGAGTAGAGAAGCGACAGGATCTGACTTATTTTATTTTTTTTAATTTTTATTTTTGAGAGAGAAAGAGACACAGAGTGTGAGCAGGCGAGGGGCAGAGAGAGAGGGAGACACAGAATCTGAAGCAGGCTCCAGGCTCTGAGCTGTCAGCATAGAGCCCGATGCGGGGCTCGAACTCACAGACTGTGAGATCATGACCTGAGCCAAAGTCGGACGCTCAACTCACTGAGCCACCCAGGTGCCCCAGGATCTGACTTGTTTTAATAGGATCACTCTGGGGGCGCCTGGGTGGCGCAGTCGGTTAAGCGTCTGACTTCAGCCAGGTCACGATCTCACGGTCTGGGAGCTCGAGCCCCGCGTCAGGCTCTGGGCTGATGGCTCAGAGCCTAGAGCCTGTTTCCGATTCTGTGTCTCCCTCTCTCTCTGCCCCTCCCCCGTTCATGCTCTGTCTCTCTCTGTCCCAAAAATAAATAAATGTTGAAAAAAAAAATAGGATCACTCTGGATGCTATGTCAAGGGTACGCTCCAGGAGACAAGGGAGAAAACAGGGAGAATGGCTAAGAGGCAACAGATTTAGTCCAAAGGACCAAGGTGATAACAATGGAGATAAAAAGAAGTCAGATTTTTAAATACAGGGAATTAATTTTTTTCCTAAAGAAACATTCAAACATAATAAAAAGTGGAAAGAATAGCATTATGAACCCTTATGTACCCATCAACCAGCTTCAATAATTATCAATTTATGACCAATCTTCTTTCCTCTATACCTCCTACTTTATTCCTTCTGCCAATAGATTGCTTTGAAGCAAATCTCAGACACGAGATCATTTCATACGCAACATTTCTCCACCCCTCCAGTTTAACGCTGGGTATAAGCAGTCTGAAGAGTTTGAAGATACCCATTAGAATTCCAGGTAGAGAGGGGCGCCTGGGTGACTCAGTCGGTTAAGCTTCTGACTTCAGCTCAGGTCATGATCTCAGGGTTTGTGGGTTCCAGTCCCTCTGTGCTATCAGCACAGAGCCTGCTTCAGATCCTCTGTCTTCCTCACTCTCTGCCTCTCCCCCTGCCCCTCTCTCTCTCTCAAAAATAAATAAAAACATTAAAAAAATGTAAAAAAAAAAAATCCAGGCAGATACATCCAGTAGGCAGTACACGCACAGAAAGGTAAGTAATACCATAGATTAGATACAATCACCCAAGGAATAGGTGAAAATGGAGAGTTCTAAATTTCTGGGTCTTTTAGTGAGGCACTCCAATTAAACAAAATTTTTTTTAGGGGTGCCTGGGTGGCTCAGTCAGTTGAGCGTCCGATTTCAGCTCAGGTCATGATCTCACAGTTTGTAGTTCAAGCCCTGTGCTGACAGCTTGGAGCCTGGAGCCTGGAGCCTGGAGCCTGTTTCGACTCTTTGTCTCCTTCTCTCTCTGCCCCTCTCCCTCTCATGCAAGATCTCTGAAAAATGAATACAACCCTTAAAAAAAATTAAAAAAAAATTTTTTTTAATGTTTATTTTTGAGAGTGAGAGAGAGGGAGAGTGGGAGAGAGAGAGAGACAGGGCATGAGCAGGGGAGGGGCAGAGAGAGAGAGAAAGAGGCAGAAACAGAATCTGAAGCAGGCTCCAGGCTCTGAGCTGTCAGCACAGAACCTGAGGTGAAGCTTAACCCACCAACAGTGAGATTATGACCTGAGCGCAAGTCTGATGGTTAACCAACTGAGCCACCCAGACATCCCTGGGGTACTCCAATTTTAGAGAATTAACTCTGAAAGTCCCAGCATGGTGCCCAAAGTGGCAGCTCTATAAATGACATCAATTAAGGATTATTTTTTTTCTCTGTCATTTAGTTCATCTGTGTCTAAAAACATAGAAAAAAAATTTTTTTTCTTAACCTTGTTTACATTTTTAAATAGTTTTTAAAGTTTTATTTATGGCGAGAGAGAGAGAGAGAGAGAGCGAGAGAGAGCGAGCGAGCGCGCAAGCAGGGGAAGGGCAGAAAGAGACAATCTTAAGCAGGCTCCACAGTGAGCGTGGAGCCCTATACGGGGCTGGATCCCACCCTACAACCTGATCATGACCTGAGCGGAAATCAAGAGTCAGACGCTCAACCCACCAAGCCATCCATGGGCCCCTGATACATACCCATGTAAAGGATATCCTTGCTTAATTTAACACACAGGTAAAAAAAAAAAAAAGGGTGCTTCATTGTAATGGGTTTACCTTATCTTCATCAATGCAAAGTGGCTCATTTGAATTAGACTATCTTATTCACGTTTAAATAAAATACAAAAACAATAAATTTGAAGAATCATGCAATTAACATAACACGTGATTTTAGAAGGGAATGGTCAGCGGTATTTTATCACGTTAGTTATCTGGCTACCCCTCCTGTATGGTTCTGGGTGTCACTGAGAGCCCACTTGGATTCAGCATGCTGAGGCACAGTGGGTCTTTGTTTTGGTCAAGCCCCTGGACCCTGACTCCATTCTGTTGGAACTCACAGCTCTGAACGCCACGTCGGTGGGAGGAGAAATGGTTTCCCCCAGGAAAGTGACACGGCAACCGAACTCGGTAGCCTCTCCAAAAACAGAATCATCGCTTTAGCCAGCTTTAAAGTTTTGCTGGGCCCAAGAGATGTTTCTGCTCTTCCTAGGGGTTGGGAAAGCTCCCTGAGGGTTTTAACCCACGCGTGAGTGCCATGGGACACCCAGCATCTTCGCTGGGGTCTCCCTCGAGCCTGCCGTTTCGCGTCCGGTCCCAGAATCCCGTTCAGTCTTCGGCTCTGCCCACCCCAGGGAACTACCCCAGGGAGCGCTCCTGCTTCGCGTCCCAGGGAAAACCAATTCTCAGTCTTCCGAGATGCCGCCCCAAAGCGGCCGGAACTAAGTTGGTGCCCCGGTCAGGATAGGAGGATCCCCGCGCCAGGGAAGGGCGGCGCCTTCGCGGCCGGCGGGGCGCGTCTCGCGGCGCACCTGTGTCCCTTGGATGAAAGCGCGCTAGTTGAGGGGCCCTCCCGACGCGCTGGCCCCGCTCTCCCCGTGGCCCTTACCTCTCTCCGCGCCGCCGTCTGGTCTCGGCCGAAGGTTTTGGCGGGGCTGAATGGAGAGCGCAGCAGGACCAGGAGCGCGCTGAGACCCCACGGCCTCGCCCTCCCGACCCGCTCACCTGCGGGGGCCGCCGGGCCCTCCCCGTCCACGGCCGGATCACGTAGGCCCCACCCCTCGCGCCCCCTCACCTGCGCGGCCGCCGGGAAGAGCGCGCTCGCCGCCCGCGGCGCCGAAACCAGGCTCAGCTCCCGGGGCGGAGCCGAGCCACTTTTGCCCCGCCCGGCTTTGTCGGGACCGGACTCTGGCTAGGAGCCGGGGAGGGTCGGGGACCGCCCCCGCACCTCAGAGCTGCTGTTACAAACCCGCGCCGCGCATGCGCATACATGGCTTGGAAAGGTAGTGAAGGTGAGATTCACCGACCTCCAGAGTTCTCTTTGCAAGGTTCTCTTACTTTTCTGAAAAGTGTTAACAATGGATAAAGGAGATTCATGTATTATGCCCAATGATACCTTGCCGACAATACATGTTAGGAAATACTAAAAGAGGAAACGAAAAGAAATTCAACATTTTAATTTTGATATAAATTACTTTCCATAAAGTATCTAAAATAGTCCAGTGTACAGCATATAAAAATGGTATTTGAGAAGTTAGAGACCATAGAGAAACTGTGGATAAGGCACAAAGTTTATTTACACTTATCATTGCATACTAAACTTTTATAATTTGTATTTACAGCCCCATCAAGTTTTAATAGTCAGAATCATTCCTTCACATTGTTTGATATTTGGCATAATGTTCAAACACACTTCATACACACTGACCTACTCCCAGCACCACTCACAAGACTCAATAAATACTAGAGAAAACAAAATTAAGGTATTATTTGAAGCTTGATCTTCTGTTTACTTCAAAATGACAGAGGAGTCAGTTTCTTGTGCTGAAATACTATGAGGGTGAAGAACTGAACTGTCATTCACTTGAAAAGTATATTATCTCTGTTCAGGTACCACTGAATAAAAGGAAAATGAATCTGCCAAGTAGCAATATGATTGGCAGGCTGGTTTCTATGTCCCATCGCTCTCATAGTCTTCTATGATCATCTCTTCATCTTCCAGGTCTCCCTGCGCTGAAAAGGACTGAGGCTGGCTGGCAGGCAGTTCACTCCCACTATTCTGACTCAAAGGAAGACAGCATGTTTCAGTTTCAGTGGTTTGAGTGGGTTCACCCAGAGCTTCCTCTGCAGGCTGACTTCCAGGAAGTGGGGCTTCATCTCCACTGTCAGGGTCTATCATTCCATGCTCCCTGTCTGTCAGGGCTTCCATTTTCAACCTGCCAGATTCATAATGCAGGCATCAATAATAACCAAATAAGGGGATGCCTTTAAATTACACCATGTGTGTGATGATTATGAAGCCATCTCTAGTTTTTCATCTACTTTCACTGTGCTCACTGTTTAGCCAGGCCCTTTAGCTTATTTAATGATATAAACAAAAATACAAAGGTAAATGACAAAATGTGAATAAATCATTACAACTTATAATACAAAAACTTGTAAAGAGTTCTTACAAATTAAAAAGAAAATACAGAATAGAAAAATGGGTATAAAACACGGACGACTTACATAAAAAAAGTACAAATGGTAAGTAAACAAATTGTTCAACCTAATCAATAATTTTAAAAATAATGAACTAGTACTATAATCTTTAAGATAGGCCAAGACTGACTATCTATCTATCTATCTATCTATCTATCTATCTATCTATCTACCTACCTACCTACCTACCTACCTACCTATCTTTTATTTATTTAAATAATCTTTACATCTAACATGGGGCTCAAACACACAATCTCATGATTAAGAGTTGCATGCTCTTCCAACTGAGCCAGCCAGGTGCCCCAAGTAAGTAATAAAAACCCAGAAGTGTCAAGAGTTAGGAGAAAAGAATATGCTTATACACTGTAAGGGGACATAAAATTAGCAAAATATTCTTAGGAGCAATCTGGCAATATAGAGCAAAGGCTTCAAAAAAGTGTATGACCATTGATCCAGCAACTTCATTTCTAGGAATACATCCTATGTAAATAACATTTGATGCCATTTCACATCCTTTAGGATGTCTGTTATAAAAAAATAGAAAAAAAAAAAAAAAGACTTGGCAAAGATATGTGGAAACTGAAACTCCTGAGCATTGCTAGTGGAAATGTAAAATGGTGTAACTGCTGTGGAAAATGGTAAGGAAGCTCCTTAAAAGATCAAAAACAGAATTACTACATGACCTAGGAACAGCAATGATTTAAGCTACAAGAAAAGCTGTGATAAAGTTGGAAATTAGCTAAATGTACAAAAATAAGGTGTAGGTTGGATTACAGGAAACTAGAGAACTATTAAATGTTAATATTAAATGTCAAACTAAATATTCATATTTAATATTGTCAACATGAATCAATGATAAGGTTAAATATGGTCATAATGAATGAAAGATAAAGTACTAGTCACTGTAGTAAGTAGCACTGACAAATCCTGTCTCCCAAGATAGATCAAGTAGTTGAACCAAAAAGAGCAGTTAAAAAGCCCTTTTAAACCTTTAAAAAATGCCTAAGTACAGAGGTGCCTGGATGGCTTAGTCGGTTGGGCATCTGACTCTTGATTTTGGCTCAGGTCATGATCCCAGGGTCGTGGGACTGAGCCCTGCATCAGGCTCTGAAGTTGAGAGTGGGGCCTGCTTAGGATTCTCTCTCTCTGCCCTCTTCCCCATCTGTGCTCTCTCTCTCTAAAGTAAGATAAAAAGTAAAATAAAACATTAATAAATAATTAAATGCCTGAATAATTTGATCTTACAGATAAGCTAAGAAGAAATGAAATATAGGTGTTGTGTTAATCACTGATATCAGCCCAGCAGTCATTTGCAATAAAATGAATAGCACAGATACAGATTTACCTCTCTACATCTAGGTTTTATTTGTCTGAATCTTTTAAAATAAGGAAGTTTAAAAAAGACAGTACTTTTGTGGTAGTTCCTAGTTCCTGCAGGCTTTAAACATAGGCTAATGAGCACTGGAGTGGCTCGGTCAGTTGCCCAACTTCGGCTCAGGTCATGATCTCGTTTGTGAATTCAAGCTCTGCATCAGGCTTGCTGCTGTCAGTGTAGAACCCACTTCGGATCCTCTGTCTCTCCCTGCCCCAACTCTCTCTCTCAAAAATAAATATTTTAAAAAAATATTAGGAAAAAAAATAAACTAAAAACATCTTGGGAAGAAAGGTTAAAAGAGGTTTCCAAATACGTAAGATTTGTTAACTGGAAGATTACAGATACATTTTTATTGGTTGTATACTGAATAAGTAGATAACATTCAGTGGACATTTCAGTAACAGTTCTTTGAAAATTAAAACAGCTTACCTTCCAAAGTGTCGCTTCAGAGGAAGCTTTCCAATATCTTGGATAAAAGAAATTTGAGCTGAAACAGAGATTTTAAAAAAGCTTTAAATAGACATTTCTCTGAAGGAGATATGTAAATGGCCAACAAGCAATGGATACTTAGGGCACCTAGGTGGCTCAGTTGATTGAATGTCTAACTTTTGATTTCCATTCAGGTTATGATCTCAGGATAATGAGATAGAGCCCTGCATTGGGCTCCATGCCAGGCTTGGAGCCTGCTTAAGATTCTCTTCCTCTCCCTCTACCCCTCCCCCTTGCGTGAAAGGAAGGGAGGGAGGGAGGGAGGGAGGGAGGAAGGAAGGAAGGAAGGAAGGAAGGAAGGAAGGAAGGAAAGAGAAAGCTCAAAATCACGAATCTTTTGGAAAATTCAAATCAAAACCATGGGATCCATTTCATATCTTTTAGGATGTCTGTTATAAAAAAAATTAAAAAAAAAAAAGGTTTGGTAAAGATGTATGGAAACTGAAACCCTTGGGCATTGTTGGTGGAAATGTAAAATGGTATAAATGCTGTGGAAAATGGGAAGGCAGCTCCTTAAAATTAAAAACAGAATTACTACATGATCTAGCAATTCCGCTTCTGGGTATACACCCAAAAGAACTGACAGCAGAGTCTTAAAGAGTAATTTGTATACCCATGTTAACAGCAGCATTGTTCACAATAGCTAAAAGGTGGAAGCAACTTAAGTGTCCATCAACAGATGAATGGATAAACAGAATGTGGTATATACAATGTGATATTCTTCAGCCTTAAAAAGGAAATGCTGATACATGCTATAATAAAAACTTTGATGACATGCTAGGTAAAACAAGTCAGTAACAAAAGGACAAATACTGCCTGAGTCCACTTATGTGAGGTACCTAGAGTAGTCAAATTCAGACACAGGGGCTCCTGGGTGGCTCAGTGCGTTAAGCATCTGACTTTGGGTCAGGTCATGATCTCATGGTTCATGAAATCAAGCCCTGCGTCGGGCTCTGTGCCAACAGCTCAGAGCCTGGAGCCTACTTCAGATTCTGTGTGTCCCTTTCTCTCTGCCTCTCCCCTGCTCATGCTCTCTCTCTCTCTCAAAAATAAATAAACATTAAAAAATTAAAAATAAAATTCAGAGAGAAAAGGTAGGTGGTGGACAGGGAGTAGGAGGTAGTTAGCATTTAATGTGTGTAGTTTCAATTCTGCAAAATGACAAAGTTCTAGAGATTGGTTGTACAAGGTGAATAAGCTTAACACTAGTAAACTATATACTTAAAAATGGTTTAAGATGATAAATTTTATGCTGTGAAGAAACATTTTTTTCCGGAAAATCTAACAGCAAGAGTGTGGCATTTGAACCAGGACCCACCCCTTCACTTCCTCAGCTTTAGAAAGACTTCACTCCAGGTCAGGTACGGCTAAGAACTCATAGGACTTCCTCCCTCCTGTGGCCAGCCTAGAATTCGGGACTCCCTTGCTCCAACCCTTGGCATGGAAGCTCTATCCTAGTAGCACAGCAGGCCGAGAATACTGCCTCCTCCTCTAACTGCCACTGGTCCTCACCCAAGCTCATTCATAGGGCCAGGAGGGTCCACACTAGGAGGGGCTCAGCCAAGATGATCAGAGACTACCCCCACTTGAGCGCTCACCCAGAACAGTGACTCACTACAGGGGTTCAATAGTAGATTTGAACTGGCAAAACAATCAACTTGAACAGAGACTGATAAAGATTGCACAATCAGAGAAAATGGAGTGAAAACAAATGACCAAGGTTGGCAGAAGAAAGTGGGATATCTTTAAGCACACCAACAAACACTAATGGAGGAGCAGAATAAAAGACAGAGATAGGAGCAGAAAACATATAAAGAAATAACTTCTAAAATGACACAGTAAATGGGGAAAAAGATGATAAAAACAAAAATCCAAAAAAAATTTCTTTTAAAGTAGGCTCCATGTCCATCTTGGGGCTTGAACTCATGACCCCAAAATCAAGAGTTGCATACTCTACCACCTGAGCAGCCAAGAACCCCCAGAACGTCTTATTTCTGAATGAATTTTCTACACACTTCAATGTTTGTAAATGCAACACTATGAGGGCTCATAAATATTTATTTATTTATTAATGTTTATTTATTTTTGAGAGAGCGTGCGCATGCGAGCAGGGGAGGGGCAGAGAGAGAGGGAGACAGATTCTGAAGCAGGTTCCAGGCTCAGCTGTCAGCACAGAGCCTGATGTGGGGCTTGAACTCATGAACCGCAAGATCATGACCTGAGCCAAAGTTGGACATTCAACTGACTGAGCCACCCAGGCGCCCCAATATTTACCTTTTTAAAGATACACTCCAGAACAGAATCAGGATTTTTTAAAAAACAGCTTTTCATATGGAAAAATGAATTGTGATCCTATAATCTGAATTTTTAACTAGTGGATAAATGATTTTCCAGATAATTTCAATGTAAGCTGTCTAAACCAGTATGAGTTACTGAATTGGGAAAGGTTAAAATAAACTCTGTAGTGTTAGGCTGAAAATGAATGTACTGGCGTGAACTCATGGTACACACATACATGCACAGAAAAACGTCAGGAAGAACTTACACACACACACACACACACACACACACACACACACACACATACACACACAATCTCCTAGCTTTGTTCCATTGAAAAAGAATAGACACAATGATACTCCAATACCAATGATCATACCTAGTGCCAGATTCTAAATTTTTTTTTTTTAATTTTTTTTTCAACGTATTTATTTATTTTTGGGACAGAGAGAGACAGAGCATGAGCGGGGGAGGGGCAGAGAGAGAGGGAGACACAGAATCGGAAACAGGCTCCAGGCTCCGAGCCATCAGCCCAGAGCCTGACGTGGGGCTCGAACTCACGGACCGCGAGATCGTGACCTGGCTGAAGTCGGACGCTTAACCGACTGCGCCACCCAGGCGCCCCTCTAAATTTTTTTAAGTAGGCTCTACGCCCAGCATGGGATTCAACTCAAAACCCCTAGATCAAGAGTCACACGCTCTACCTATTGAGCCAGCCAGGTGCTCCCAGATCCTAAATTCTAAATACCATTTCCACTAAGAGGAACCAGGGCTCCTTGGAATTCCTGATTCTAGTACTAGGGCAGAGAAAGTATAAAATGATCCTGGATTTCTGACATTTACAAAAAGAACATCATAGAGACCTCTCTCTTGCTCTGCTCTTTGCCATGTGAGAATACGAGAAGATGACCATCTATAAGCTAGGGAGGAGGCCTTCACCATCTGCCTGTATCTTGATTTTGGACTTCCTAGTCTGAGGAGCTGACTGAATACTAATTTATAACATATGGAGTGCTATCCATGGTAAGTGATATATGCCAATTAAAGCATATGCCTAATATTTGCTATGCACAGAAAAACGTCAGGAAGAACTTACACCAATCTTTCAAAAGAAATTACCTGTGGTTATTAGTTTTTCTTTTTATTAACTTCTATTATTATTTGAATTCTTTCTTCCTTTCCAAATCTGAAACATGTTAATTTTGGATCAAAAAATAATGGAAAAAAAATTTAGTCTCACTAGATTGTAGCAATGAGTTGACTTTAAAAAGATAAGGTTATAAAACACTACTTTTGGGGGCGCCTGGGTGGCTCAGTCGGTTGAGTGTCCAACTTGATGTCGGCTCAGGTTATGATACCAGGGTCATGGGATCAAGTCCCATGTGGGGCTCCATACTGAGCATGGAGCCTGCTTAAGATTATCTCTCTTTCGGGGCATGTGAGTGGCTCAGTCGGCTAGGCATCCAACTTTGGCTCAGGTCATGATCTCACGGTTCATGAGTTCGAGCCCCACGTCAGGCTCTGTGCTGACAGCTCAGAGGCTGGAGCCTGCTTCAGATTCTGTGTCTCCCTCTGTCTGCCCCTCCCCTGCTTGCATTCTGTCTCTCGCATTGTCTCAAAAATAAATAAACATTAAAAAAAAAAATTTAATATGTCTCTCTTTCTCCCCCTTTGCCCCACTCGCGCTTGCTCGCTTTCTCTCTCTCTCTCTCTCTCAAATTAACAAAACAAAACATTACTTCTTGGATTAAACAAAAACCCATGTTATTACCTGGATTTCTCATTGGAATGGTTAGCAAAGCAAGGTATGGCAACAGCTGAGTTTGGAGGCATAAAGCTGGTAAGCAGAAGTCAGAAAAAAGAGCTTTTGCTGCCAGGCAGTTTTCCCGAAACTGTATAGAAGTGGGGGGAACATGAAATGAAAAATAAAATTTAAAAAAATGGAGATGTATTCCTAGACAAATGAAGTTTACTGTATCACAAAGTGTGTTTATACATACCAGAAACATACTTTTAAGAGTTTACCTAATTAGTTTTTTATAATTGTTCTAGCCTTATCTAATTAAGCATTTTACCTATAGAACTATTTCATATTTGACATAACAGCAACAAGAATTTTTTAAGAGACTTAAGGTAGAAGGAAAATAAACCTTAAAAATCAAAGGAATTCTGTTTATGAGCATACATCACAAATTATGTGAGGATACTGTTCTCAATTAAAGAATTAATATTCTTAGTTAACACGGTACAATGCTAGGCTGATAAGGAGACAAGTACAATCTGCCTTCAAAGAGCTTACGGTTTTACAAACAATTCATATGTAACTATACGGCAAAATTAATATAAGTGCTATAAATAGCAAAGCAAGTCAATAAGGGATACAAATTCATTACAAGTCATGAAATTCCCCAAGAAATCTTTGGAAAAAATGTCTTAGGTAATGAATTACAGGCTCCTATTTAGCCATATGATTTAAGAACTGGAAGATATGTGGGGCACCTGGGTGGCTCAGTCAGTTAAGCATCTGACTTCGGCTCAGGGCATGATCTCATGGTTCGTGGGTTCAAGCCGCGCATCGGGCTCTGTGCTGACAACTCAGAGCCTGGAGCCTGTTTCAGATTCTGTGTCTCCCTCTCTCTCTGCCCCTCCCCGACTCTCGCTCAGTCTCCCTCTGTCTCAAAAATAAATAAACATTAAAAAAATTTTTTTTTAAAAAGAACTGGAAGATATCTTAGAGATGATGCAGTTCCGCGTCACAAATTCAGATGCTCTAGGAGACAGGCAGGTACATAAATCAGTGCAGTGAAGCAGCTGGGGAAGGTACCCATCACTCCCATCTTCAAAGGGGAGATGCTATTTGGCTCGGCCAGATTGTTGCCATGTAAAAATATAGGCCAGTGCTGCCTTACTTTGCATTTATTTCAGGAGAGTCCAGACATTCTGAGCCAGAAATCCATATCTGAGTTTTAATTATTATACTCATTTTTAAAGACTGGAAATTCGTGAAAAAAAAATCTCTGTGTGTAGTATTCAACTGTGGGACCACCTATTTTTAACTTCTAATTCAATCCAATGCATTTAAAGCTGTGGAAATGAAGTATACATTAGGTAAAATAATCTGTCCAGATGGTTAGAAGCAATCCCAGGATTGCTTTCCTTTCTTTCTTTTCTTTTCTCTTTTTTTTCTTTTTTCTTTCCTCCTTCCTTCCTTCCTTCCTTCCTTCCTTCCTTCCTTCCTTCCTTTCTCTTTCTTTCTTTCTTTCTTTCTTTCTTTCTTTCTTTCTTTCTTTCATCTCTAGACTCAATGTGGGGCTTGAACTCACAATTCTGAGATGAAGAGTCTCATGCTCTTCAAAACGAGTCAGCCAGATGCCCCTATTTTCAATTAAAATTAAAAAATAATTATAATGATACTTTGAATTCACTACTAGTCAACTAATAAATAAAATATAAGTTTTCAAAATTTGAGTGCTTTTTTTCCTTAAAAATAATGACTGGGTATTCAAGAAGAGTGTCCTTTTTATGTCTTAATGTAATTTGAAGAAAATTGTGGGAATTAACAACTATTTTTTACTACTACTAAGACACTTTTTCAAAACTAAAAAAAAAAGTAACAGCTTCATTGGGATATAATTCACATGCCATAAAGTTTACCTACTAAAAGTACACAATTCTTTTTTTTTTTTTTTTTTTTTTTTTTTACCTTTTTACTTATGAAAAACCACTGAGGCTTGTGCAAGGGTCGAAAACCTGATACTCCTCCTTGGCAATGAGCAAATCCTCGTGCTGTATTGGAATGCATCACACCCCTCGTAGCTATGGATGTAGTATATTGCCTGAGTAAGGAGCGTATCTAAAAAAGGAGACAAAATGTAAAATAATGAAAATGAGAGGTTTATAAAGTAGTGCTATTCATCTTGCTGATGCCAAAAAAACCACCAACCATATTTATTTAGTGTTCTCTTTTTCCAACATTACCACAACCCTGAAAATAATGAGCTACAAAATTACCTAAATCAAATTCAACTGAGACATAACAATCAACCACTATGTGTGAACTATGGATCTTGGATATGGGTGTTGAAAATAACTTAAAATACATTTTGAGACAACGGGGGAAATCGAAATAATGACAATATGTTACTGAATTAATGTTAGTTTTCTTTTTTTTAATTTTTTTAAATATTTATTTATTTGGGGGAGACAGAGCATGAGCAGAGGTGGGGAGAGGGAGAGGGACATACAGAATCTGAAGCAGGCTCCAGACTCTGAACTGCTTGTGAGCACAGAGCCTGATGCAGGGCTCAAATTCACGAACTGTAAGAACATGACCTGAGCTGAAGTCAGATGCTCAACCAACTGAGCCACCCAGGGACCCCAATGTTAGTTTTCTTAAGTGTGATAAATGCCATTATGGTTATAATAGGGCAAGGTCCTTACACATGGATAAGTATTAAGTGACATGATGTTTGCAATTACTTTCCAAATGTTGGGCCAAAACAAGTATATAAACACATAGAGATTAAGCAAATATAGCAAAATGTGAAAAATTGGTGAACAAAAGCTAAGGGTATATAGGCATTCATCATACTATTCTTCCATTAGTCTATAGGTTAGAAAGTTTTAAAATAAAAAATATAAGAAAAATTAAGCAAACACAACTGCTGAATAATGAAACTCTAAATACAGAAACCATATCATACATGTTTTTCACTGTATCTTTTCCAATTTTAATTATTAATACTATTTCAAATTTATAACAGAAATATTAACATATTAAAACAATGTTGTCCAGAAGAACTTTCTGTAACAAAAGCATTTTGTATCTAGCTGTTTAACATAGTGGTACTAGCCACATGCAGCTATGGAATGCTGGAAATGTGGCCAGTGTGACTGAGGAACTGAATTTTAAATTAAGTTAAATTTAACCTAATGTAAATAGCCATATGTGGCTAGTGGCTATTACATTGATCAGAGCTGTGTTAAAATGTTAAGAAAAAATATAAATTTTATAGTGAATAATTTGAAAGTTATGAAAAAATTGTTTAAAAAAGTAAAAGAAAGTATAAAAAACACACTTCTTCACTATCTACTTTTCAATGGTTGTCAAAATTTCTGAATATATTAGTTTTATAATCAGAAAATAACTTCAGAAAAAATTAGTGTTATATTATCACCAAAAAAATCAGAGTAACCGGTGTCATTAGAAGCACTGAGTTGGATTAAATAATTTTATCATTGTTATTAAGAAGTTACATAAGATGTCCAATAATGAGGAATAAAAGCAAGCTTTCTCCATTTGGAGGAAACATTCATAAACAAAAATGGTTAAGTCAAATGGTCTTACATTCCAGTCACCGCTGAGGATATCTGCAAAACTCAGAAATTCACTGGCTCTCATAACATCATCTACTTCCACGAAGAAATCTAAGTAGTTTTGGTGAAGATATAAATTAAATAACTCTCCTGGCATATGTGACATTTCTACTACTTCCTATAAAAAGAAGCATACACATATTATTTTGGTGAAAATTCTGTGGTTAAACGGACATTTCCATAAATGTAACTAATATATATCCTGGAAAAAGTAGTATATGTTATGAAAGACTTTACCTCAGGTTGAACAAGTAAGGTATCCCTTTCATACTCTGATAAATGTGAAGGCAACCGGGGGGAATCTAATTCTGTTAAAGATGCTCCTATAAAAAAAAAATTCTGGAATTATTAAAAATAACATCACCTTAAAGTTATACAGAACCACTCATTTGAAGATTTTTTCCAATACTTTAGGCACATGATACCAAACATACTAAATAAGATATTAAAAATAAAAACAAAGCAACTGGAGACCTATGTAAGTTGCCTCACTACTACAGCGCCTTGCTACTATATGTATATAGTTGGTAGCCTCACTATCACTATTCTTAAGAACTCAAATTAGAATTCTGACGCCTGGATTATGGCTTTTCTAGTATTAAAATATTCCAGTTCTCAAAGCACTCTGCATTTCACCTTTTCAGTTCTGAGTTGCTTTCTTTTGATCCTCATTCTCAATATAAAGATCTTTACTGTTTTATTTACGATGTAGGATGAGGTTGCTTTCTGCACAAGAGAACACAGACCCTGTTCCCTGATGCAGGAAGCTGCAAATGAATGTTAAGAAGGAAAAGAAAGTGTAGAAGGGAAAGTATCAGTGGGAATAGGCACTGAGGTTCAGAGGTAAGAGGATCCAAGGACAGAGGGTGTCTTCATTTCCACCTAAGTGATGCCAGGTTCATCTTCAGGTGGCATGAAATTTTCCATTTAGAAATCTCAAATTTTCAACCACCTGGAAAGAAGAAAGTGAGAGGTAATAGCCTAAAACAAGAAGGATGCCTGGAGTGAGGAGAGAATGAAGCAGAAATACAGAAAGACAACAGAAGACAAAGAGGCAAGGAGGTAAGAAGATGGAAAACAGGTATAAGAGGCACTCAGTGTTATAGAAAGATAAAAACAGTGGTTTAAGACAACTGGGCTTTTGGCAACCAGAAAAAAATCTCAGATAATAACAGGCATGATAAACACAAAGCTTAAATGAATGTCTGTTCACATACTACTTGTGACCCACTGAAGCAGTTAATTTACACGAGATTTGAACATCTGAGAGAAAATTGAAGCCATTGTACACAAAGGACTTTTTTCAATAGTCCATTATGATTATTTACTTTGTGGTATAACATATAAAACTATTATAAACTATGGCAGGGGCACCTGGGTGTCTCAGTCAGTTGAGGGTCCGACTTTGGCTCAGGTCATGATCTCATGGTTCATGAGTTCGAGCCCCGCGACGGGCTCTGGGCTGAAAGGTCAGAGCCTGGAGCCTGCTTCAGATTCTGTGTCTCCCTCTCTCTGCCCCGCCCCTGCTTGTACTCTATCTCTCTCTCAAAAATAAACATTAAAAAAAAATTTATAAACTATGGCAACAGTTTCCCTCAAAATTTTGTATGAATTACTTTAATCTACATAAAAGCAGGTCAGATCCCACCCCCCCACCCCCAATCCTAATTCTCTTCCTTCAGGATCAGCTAAGAAGTGATATTTTCTACATAAGAAATAGAAGTTTGGGATTTTATTGAAAAGAGAGGCAATTTGGTAGCTGGGTGATGGGTGATGCAGATGGAGGGTCGGAGGGGAACCAGGCATCAAATACAGAAAAGGGCGATGGAACATCTCTGGTTGTGGAGAGAGCAGCTAGTGAAGAGAAATGTAAGGAGATCCAAAGAAGCCTGACGCTACCTGACAACTTGTCTAGGGTTCTGGTGTTGGGCTACCAACATGTGCCACTAAAATTCTAGAGGAACTGATACATAGTTTACCTTCAGCAAACTATAATTTTAAAGATTTACAGACAGTAGTTTTTACATTTAATCCCATCCACAGTCCAAAAATACTGTACCTAAATACATTTACCTACTGTGTCTTAGGCCTTGCCAAACAGTGTCAGACCTGGCCCTAACTGCCAAATACATGACATTTTCAAAAACTGGTATTTTATTTCTGTTGTAGGACGAATACCTAACAGATTTTTAATAAAATGTAAGATCTTCTTACTTTTACAATATAGTATTTTCCCCAAAGCTCTGAAGAGAAAGAGTGAAACATCTTTGCCACCAATAGCTTGGACCTCCTGGTTTTCAAAAACCCTATCTGTTTTTTTTGTTCGTTTTGATTTTGACAGCGCAGCATCTGATTTTAATGAAGATGTTCCTTTTTTCCTTGGCCAAAAACTGTTTTCTCCTAAATAACATACACACAAGAAACAACATTGGAAATAAAATTAAAATATGAAAAACAAAACTGAGAACATTTTAGGTACAGTTACACTAAATATTCTAACTAAAATATACTTTTCTAATACACAATAATGTAAAATCTGTGAACTAAGTAACAGTCCTCTTTGGGTTACTCAACTATTAAAATGAAATAAAATGTCATCTAAAAGTATCTCATGACAAAAATTTCAAATTTTCACACATTGAAATGACACTAATACAGGCCTATCATCTTGATTTCTCACAGTACTGCCTGTGCAAGGTCCTATTCTTGGTTCATGATATGTACTAACCAATTTAATCCTCAAAACACTTGAGATTAGGAGAGAACTACTATTATACGCATTGAAGATAGGACATATAGGGGCGCCTGGGTGGCTCAGTCGGTTAAGCCTCCGACCTCAGCTCAGGTCATGATCTTGTGGTCCATGAGTTCTAGCCCCACGTCGGGCTCTGTGATGACAGCTCGGAGCTTGGAGCCTGCTTCGGATTCTGTGTCTCCCTCTCTCTGTCCCTCCCCTGCTCGTGCTCTGTCTTGCTCGGTCTCTCAAAAATAAATAAATGTTAAAAAAGAAAAAAAAAAGATAGGACATATAAAGAGTTTAAGTTACTAGCTTGAGGTCATCATCTGGTAAGTGATTTGAAACCAGGCAGTATGGTTCTGCAGTGGATGCTTAACATTGATTTGGGCAGTCTTCAATTTACGAATATGCCTGTGTTGAAATTTCATTGGTAAATCTGTTCAAAACTCAGAATGCATCACTTAAGAAACGTAGCCTGATAGACACTTCTCTAAAGAAGACATCCGGATGGCCAACAGGCACATGAAAAGATGTTCAGCGTCGCTCCTCATCAGGGAAATACAAATCAAAACCACACTCAGATATCACCTCACGCCAGTCAGAGTGGCCAAAATGAACAAATCAGGAGACTATAGATGCTGGAGAGGATGTGGAGAAACGGGAACCCTCTTGCACTGTTGGTGGGAATGCAAATTGGTGCAGCCGCTCTGGAAAGCAGTGTGGAGGTTCCTCAGAAAATTAAAAATAGACCTACCCTATGACCCAGCAGTAGCACTGCCAGGAATTTACCCAAGGGATACAGGAGTGCTGATGCAGAGGGGCACTTGTACTCCAATGTTCATAGCAGCACTCTCAACAATAGCCAAATTATGGAAAGAGCCTAAATGTCCATCAACTGATGAATGGATAAAGAAATTGTGGTTTATATACACTATGGAATACTACGTGGCAATGAGAAAAAATGAAATATGGCCTTTTGTAGCAATGTGGATGGAACTGGAGAGTGTGATGCTAAGTGAAATAAGCCATACAGAGAAAGACAGATACCATATGGTTTCACTCTTATGTGGATCCTGAGAAACTTAACAGAAACCCATGGGGGAGGGGAAGGGGAAAAAAAAAAAAAGAGGTTAGAGTGGGAGAGAGCCAAAGCATAAGAGACTGTTAAAAACTGAGAACAAACTGAGGGTTGATGGGGGGTGGGGCGGGGGGGTGGGTGGGTGATGGGTATTGAGGAGGGCACCTTTTGGGATGAGCACTGGGTGTTGTATGGAAACCAATTTGACAATAAATTTCATATATTAAAAAAATAAAATAAAATAAAATAAAATAAAATAAAATAAAATAAAATAAAATCTACTAAAAAAAAAAAAAAGAAAGAAACGTAGCCTGAGGGGTGTGTAGGTGGCTCAGTTAGTTAAGCATCCAACTCTTGATATCAGCTCAAGTCAAGATTTCACAGTGGTGAGATTGAGCCTTGCATCAGCTCAGAGCCTGTCAGCACAGAGCCTGCTTGGATTCCCTCTCTCCCTCTCTCTCTGCCGCACCCCACAACCAGTGCACTCACTCTCAAAACAAATAAATAAACTTAAAAAAGAAAAAAGTAGCCTGGAAGAGCAGAAAAAACATAGGATCTGGAATTGATTTATTATTGTCTATCTCACTAGGCTGGTCAAAAATTAAATGTAAAAATATATGATTGCTCATACAGTTCCTGACCCATTCAAAAAATATTATTTTCGGGGCGCCTGGGTGGCGCAGTCGGTTAAGCCTCCGACTTCAGCCAGGTCACGATCTTGCAGTCTGTGAGTTCGAGCCCCGTGTCAGGCTCTGAGCTGATGGCCCAGAGCCTGGAGCCTGTTTCCGATTCTGTGTCTCCCTCTCTCTCTGCCCCTCCCCCATTCATGCTCTGTCTCTCTCTGTCCCAAAAAGAAATAAACGTTGAAAAAAAAAATTTAAAAAAAAATATTATTTTCTTCCCTTTAAAATTTCTGAGCTCAGAATAATAATGGTATAAATGGTAGTCAGGATCTCAAACTGGCCTACCTCAACCTTCCCAACCTGTAATTCCTAAGTGAACCTAAGCACCATTTACATTTCTACAGGAATAAGCAGAATTCTACTTTCAGTTGTATTAGGCTGCCTATTTACTTTTCTCTATTGTTATTTTGAAAAACAAAGATGTAGGGGTGCCTGGGTGGCTCAGTTGTTTGAGTCGGTTGAGTGACATTGGCTCAGGTCATGATCTCAGTTTCTGAGTTCGAGGCCTGCATTAGGCTTGCCGCTGTCAGCAAAGAGCCTGCTTCAGATCTTCTGTTCCTCTCTCTCTCTGTCCCTCCCCTGCTCCAGCTCACACTCTCAAAAATAAATAAAACATTGAAAAAAGAAATTAAAAAGAAAAGAAAAACTGAGATGTAAACTAATGAACAGGCTACACTTGTAGGTAGATACTAGGATTTCAGGTGGACTGAGAGCTCCAAAGATGCCTTTTAAATTTTCAAGGTCAATTCCTCAATGTGGTGACTTATTAAATGTCTTCTGATGAAAGACCATGCACAATAAATCATGTACTATCTCTCTTTTTTTTTTTCTTTAGACTGAGCCGGGGAGGGGCAAAGAGAGAGAGAGGGAGAGAGAATCCAAAGCAGGCTCCGCACAGCCTGACAAAGGGCTCAAACTCACGAACCAAACCGTGAGATCGTGACCTAAGCAAAACTCAAGAGTCAGATGCTGAACTGAATGAGCCAACCAGGTGCCCCATGTGCTATCTCTTTTAATGTAGCATGACTATGCAACCTTTTTAAAATGAAGTAAATCAATTTATTAAATGTATCTTACATAAATTAAAAATCAAAAGTAAGGGCGTCTGGGTGGCTTGGTCAGTTAGGCGTCCAACTTTGGCTCAGGTCATGATTTCATGGTTTGTGGGTTCGAGCCCCACATAGGGCTCTGTGCTGACAGCTCAGAGCCTGGAGCCTAGTCCAGATTCTGCGTCTCCCTCTCTCAGCCCTCTCCTGCTTATGCGCACGCTCTTTCTCTCTTAAAAATAAACATTAAAAAAAAATTTTAAGTAATTTAAAAATCAAAAGTAATTACTTTTGTGATCAGCACAATATTATTAAATTCATTAACAGCTGACCATTTATTGATCCCTTAATATGTATCAAGCACTGGAATAAACACTCTACAAGTGCGACCTCACTTATTCTTCACACAACTCTGTAAGAGAGGTTCTCATATAAAAGGTAAGAATATGCAAGCACAAAATGATTGTCATTTGCAAGACTAAGTCACTGGTAAATGGCAGAACAAGGAAGTCTCATCCAAATTAACTTTAAAGGGGCGCTTGGGTGGCTCAGTCGGTTGAGCGTCCAACTTCAGCTCAGGTCATGATTTTGCAGTTTGTGAGTTCAAGCCCTGTGTCGGGCTCTGTGCTGACAGCTCAGAGCCTAGAGCCTGCTTTGGATTCTATGTCTCCCTCTCTCTCTGCCCCTCCCTGGCTCACACTGTCTTTCACTCTCAAAAATAAATATTAAAATTAAAGCAAAACAAAAAAAACAATTAAAAAGTAAAGTAGTAAACCACATAAATAAATCAGGTTTTGTCTCAGGTATATGGATACATACAATGACATATTCACAGGGGTGTGTTTATTGTATGCACATGTACATACATGATTTTATGAAACAATCTCAAAAAAAATAGATGGAGATAGATATGTATCAGTTATTAAAATATATTTAGTTTGATTTCATCTCATGAACAATTGAGAGTAAGTCACCTAATATAATACTGTAAGAATTTATCTTTCATAGTTACCTTTTGAAGAAGAAAACTGGAGGCTGTTTATTGCACTTCTGATATCACCAGAACATCCTTGACAGAGCAACTCTAGGGAAGTTTTGTCAGGGACAGTAATATTTCTTCCATTCTAAAATGAAAAAATTACAGTTTAAAAAACTCTTTTCTAAAACAACCCCCCCCCCCGCCCCACCGCCCATTCTCTAAACTAAATGAAAATAAATTAGAATCGTTCAAAGCTGGAGGCTAAAAAGCTTCCTTGTTAACCACCAGTCTGCTCAGGAAGGTCAATGACTTATCATAGATTAAGGTAAATTTTCAAGAGTATAAAATAATTTTACTTGTTTATTTGGGCTAGATTGTATTTTGAGATTCTCCCCAACTATATGTACATACATATATACAAATATCACTCCCTTGTCAGGCCAAGTATAAGACCAGAAAAATTTCTTTTTCCTTCTCACCTTAAGAAACCCTAATGGTTTACTGATAACAAGACTTAAGTCGAATTCATGTGACAGCTCATATATCACCCATTTCAGATTTTGTAAAAACTGATTAAAACACAAAAAATAGTACTTTCCTATTGTCTTTGAATATATTTTTATTAATCAAAGCTGTTTCAGAAGTCTTTATGAAAAATTTACTGTTCTAGGTTAGTCTCCCCATATCCTAAACTTTGTCACAATTGTTAATATTCTAGTGAGTATTTTTCCAGACTACTTTCTGTGTAAAAATATCTCTAAGTACATAGAGAACCTAAAAGTATGTATAGACATAGTTAACTTTTTAAAGTTTTTGTTTTTTTGACAGAGAGCGAGCAACGAGCTCATGCAGGGGAGAGGCAATGAGAGAGAGGGAGAGGGAGAATCCCAAGTAGGCTCCATGCAGTATGGCACCCAATGCGGGGCTCAATCCCATGAACCATGAGATCATGACCTGAGCCAAAATCAAAAGTTGTACGCTTTGTATGACTGAGCCACGCAGGTACCCCAACATAGTTAACTTTTAAATACAAGTAGGGTCATATTACATTATTATTATTATTATTATTATTATTATCATTATCTCTGAGAGAGAGAGTGCCCAAGTGCAGGAGAGGGGCAGAAGGAGAGTGAGAATCTTAAGCAGGTTCCACGCCTGACAAAGGGCTCGATCCCACAACCCTGTGATCATGACCTGAGCCAAAATCACGAGTCAGATACTGAAATGACTGAATCACCCAGGTGCCCCTACATGTATTATTCTATAACATGACTTTTTACTTAATACCATTCTCTGCGATCTATAATAGCACCTTTAACTGTATTTCACTTTAAAAAAACATTATGAGTATATTGTAATTTACCAGTTTCCCCAATGAAGGGACATTACATGGTTTCCCATTTTTCACCACAAATTTATCTTTGTCAGCAGCACAAATATTTCTGTAAAAGGAGAGTGCCTTTGGGGCACCTGGGTGGCTCAGTCAGTTAAGCATCGGACTTCAGCTTAGGTCATGATCTTGCACTCCGCATCAGGCTCTGTGCTGACAGCTCAGAGCCTGGAGCCTGTTTCAGATTCTGTGTCAGTCCCTCTCTCTCTGATCCTCCCCCCGTTCATGCTCTGTCTTCTCTGTCTCAAAAATAAATACACGTTAAAAAAAAAAAAAAAAAGGACAGTGCCTTCGAAAGTCTAACAATTACCAATTTTATTTTTTCTACCAATGGTATACGAGAATGCCTATTTTCTCCTTCTTTGGCAATCCTTTTTGTTGATTTCTTAAATGTTTTGCAAACTGATACATGAAAAATGGTATCTGGTTTATTTTTATTTTTTTAATTTTTTTTTAACATTTATTTATTTTTGAGACAGAGAGAGACAGAGCATGAAGGGGGGGGGGGCAGAGAGAGAGGGAGACACAGAATCTGAAACAGGCTCCAGGCTCTGAGCTGTCAGCACAGAGCCCGACGCGGGGCTCGAACTCACAGACCTCGAGATCATGACCTGAGCCAAAGTCGGACGCTCAACCGACCGAGCCACCCAGGCGCCCTGGTATCTGGTTTAAATACGAATTTCTTTGGGGCACCTGGGTAGCTCGGTCGGTTAAGCATCCGACTCTTGATTTTGATTTTTAAAATTTTTTAAATGTTTTATTTTTTGAGAGAAAGCATAAGCGGGGGAGGGTCAGAAAGAGAGGGGAACAGAGGATCCAAAGTGGGCTCTATACTGATAGGCTAACAGCAGTGAGCCCAACGTGGGGCTCGAACCCACAAACCATGAGGTCGTGACCTGACCTGAAGTCAGACACTCAGCTGACTGAGCCACCTAGGTGCTCCTTGATTTTGATTTTGGCTCAAGTCATGATCTCACAACTGTGGAATCAAATCCTGTGTCAGGCTCTGAGCAGAGTGTGGGGTCTGCTTGGGATTGTCTCTCTTCCTCTCTCTCTCTGCTCCTCCCACACTCATGCTTTCTCTCTCAAAACAAATTAAAAAACATTTAAAAATATATTTAAATATTAATTTCTTTGATTACTAGTAGGGCTAAACACCTCTCATGTTTATTAGCTATTTGTAGTACTCTTGAGTATTGGCCTCTGTTCTTAACCTTTTTTTGGAGGCATTTATATATATATATATATGTATATATGCATATAATTTTATATATTCATACAATATATGTTGCATTACATGTATATATGTTACATATATAATACATACTATATTCAGGTGTTAATGCTTTATCTGTTACATAAATTGCAAATATTTTCTTCCATTCCCAGGCTTGTATTTTAACTTAGGTTATCATGCCTTCTGTCATCTCCTAAGTGCTTTTTTTTTTTTTTTAATGTTTATTTTTGAGAGAGACAGAGCATGAGCAGGGGAGGCACAGAGAGAGAGACGGAGACACAGAATCTGAAGCAGGCTCCAGGCTCTGAGCTGTCAGAACAGAGCCCGACACGGGGCTCGAACTCACGGACCATGAGATCATGACCTGAGCCGAAGTCTGATGCTTAATCAACTGAGCCACTCTGGAGCCCCTCTCCTAAGCTTTTTGAAGTAAATCCAGTGTTTTTAGGACTTCTGTTTCTTGCTTAGGAATACTTTCCTCCAAACCAAAGTCAGTATTTTTTCTTTTTCTTTTATTTTAGAGAGAGAGATGCAGGGGAGAGAGGCATGCACATGCAAGGGAGGGACAGAGGGAGGGAGAGAGGGAGAGAGGGAGAGAGGGCGAGAGAGGAGGAGAGGAGGAGAGAGGAAGGGAGAGGGAGGGGGAGGGAGAATCTGAAGTAGGCTCCACACTCAATCCAGAGCCCCATGTGGGGGGCTCCATCCCACAACCTTGGGATCATGACCTGAGCCAAAATCAAGAGTCAGGCACTCAACCAAGTGAGCCACCCAGGCACCCCAGAACTTCAGTCTACCTAAAAATTATTTTTGTGCATAGTATAAAGATGCAACCTTATGTCTTTCTATATGGATATCCAATTGTGCAAATACTACTTAATTTTTTTTTTTTTTAACATTTATTTATTTTTGAGACAGAGAGAGACAGAGCATTTACAGGGGAGGGGCAGAGAGAGAGGGAAACACAGAATCCGAAACAGGCTCCAGGCTCTGAGCTGTCAGCACAGAGCCCAACGCGGGGCTCGAACTCACGGACCATGAGATCATGACCTGAGCCGAAGTCGGCGGCTCAACCGACCGAGCCACCCAGGCGCCCCATATACTACTTAATTTTAATAGTCTCCTCTTTCTCCAGTAACGTAAAATACTACTTTCTTATACAGAAAATTGCCATTTACACATACTGATCTATTTCTGTGTTTCTTCTCATTTTATTCTTTTTTGTCTATTACTGTGCCAATATTATGCAGGTGTGATACGTATAATTTTATATTATGCTCCAATACCTACAGAGCAAGTCTCTCTTCATTATTCCTTTATAAAATTTTCTTGCTCATGCCTGTGAATTTCTCTTCCAGATTAACTTCATTTTTATTGTGTATACGTTTATTTTATTTAAAATTATTTTAAGAGTATTTCTTTTTGAAAAATTCTAGTATGGATTAGTTGCCAAAAAGGAAATATAATTTAAAATCATGATCCTTGGTAGTTGAAGGAAATACCATGGATGTTAATTACTCTGCATATACAACTGTGGTTGAAATGTGTGATCACAATTTACATACTTAATAATACAGAAAAGACTAAAGACCTTTTTTCTTATAAAAACAGAGAAACATCTATTTAAACTAAAAAAAAAACAAATAAAAAACCTAAGATATTCAACATTCTTTCTTATAACTAGGGGCACCTGGGTGGCTCAGTCGGTTGAGCATCTGACTCTTGATTTCAGCTCAGGTCATGATCCCAGAGTTCTGGGATCAAGCCCTGCGTCAGGCTCGGCACTGGTCATGGAACCTGCTTGGGATTTGGGATTCTTTCTTTCTTTCCCTCTGGGTCTCTCCCCTGCTCGAGCTCTCTAAAATAAAAATAAAACATTATTTAATAAAAAAGATGTCAACACTCTTTCTTAATTAACTGAGGTGCAGAATTCCAGAGATTAAACTCTTAATCTTCCTATAACATCATTATCATCTTTGGAGACCCCAGACAGCATCCTAACAATTGATTTTATAAAAGTTTGAAGGATTTGAAGTGTGCTGGTTATTGCTCCTGTGATGTAACGTATCAACAATAAACTCAATGTATACTAGTTTTAGGTGCACCTGGTTGATTCAGTCAGTAGAGCACGAGACTCTTGATCTCGGGCTTGTAAGTTCGAGCCCCACAATGGGTGTAGAGACAACTTAAAAAATCTTGAGGCACCTAGGTGGCTCAGTCGGTCAAGCGTCCAACTCTTGACTTTGTCTCAGGTCATAATGTCACAGATTTGTGAGATTGTACCCTGAGCAGGGAGCCTGCTTGGGAGTATCTCTCTTCCTCTCTGCCTCTCCCCCACTCACTTGTGCTCACTCACTGTCTCAAAAATAAATGAGTAAACTTAAAAAAATAAAAACTAAATTAAAAAATCTTAAATACAATTAAATTTAAAAAAAAATTTTTATTTATATTTAAGAGGTAGAGACAGAACACGAGTGGGAGAAGGGCAGAGAGAGAAGGAAACACAGAATCTGAATAAGGCTCCAGGCTCTGAGCTGTTAGCACAGAACCTGATGTGGGGCTCAAATTCATGAGCTAGGAGATCATGACATGAGCCAAAGTCAGACACTTAACCAACTGAGCCACCCAGGTGCCCCAAGTATACTAGTTCTAACATTCTTGCAGGTCAACTATTTAAAGTACAACATGTTAACTACACAACAAAAAAGTCATGTTATCTTTTTTTTTAAATTTTTTAACGTTTCTTCATTTTTGACAGACAGAGCATGAGCGGGGAAGGGGCAGAGAGAGGGAGACACAGAATCTGAAACGGGCTCCAGGCTCTGAGCTGTCAGCACAGAGCCTGACATGGGGCTCGAACTCACAAACTGCAAGATCCTGACCTGAGTCAAAGTCAGACACTAACCGACTGAGCCACCCAGGCGCCCCATCTCTCTCTCTTTTTTAAAAAGTTTATTTATTTTTGAGAGAGAGAATGAGTAAACGGGGGAGGAGTGGAGACAGAAGGAGAGACACGATCCCAAGCAGGCTCCACACTGTCAGCACAGAGCTCCATGCGAGGGCCAAATTCATAAACTGTGAGATCACGACCTGAGCCCAAACCAAGAGCTGGACGCTTAACCAACTGAGCCACCTAGGCACCCCCATGGTATATTTTTTACTATTCCAACACAACTTATTAAAGTGAATGCCATTTGCAATTTAATGATTTGGTCTTTTTTTTTTTTTTAATGTTTATTTTTGAGAGAGAGAAAGTCAGAGTGCAAGCAGGGGAGGGGGAGAGAGAGAGAGAGAGAGAGAGAGAGAGAGAGAGAGAGAGAGACAGAATCCAAAAGCAGGCTCCAGGCTCTGAGGTGTCAGCACAGAGCCCGATGCGGGGCTCGAACTCACAAACCGTGAGATCATGATCTGAGCCAAAGTAGGATGCTTAACCAACTGAACTACCTACGTACCCCTGATGATTTAGTCATCAGGGCTTAAAAATTTTTTTGAGTTAATGTGGTAAGGTGCTATATGTTGACTATTTTTATTAGTTCTTGATGTTTAGTAAATAAAGTATTTAAAAATAATAATTTGTAGTTATGCTCCTAGTAGAGAATGTAGATTTATTTTCAAAAAGACATAAAAAAACCACAAGTAATCCTACCATCCAAAACTAACCACACTCAGCATTTTTATGTCATTTCTTCTAGTATGTATGGGTGTAAGTATAACATGCATTCTGCTGTTATTGAAAATTATTTTGTTTTAGCACAGTGAACTGGAGTGAGAACAAAACTTCAAACCTATCTGATACTTAATAGTTGTGAGATATTATACAAGTCATTTCCCCCCCAAAACTGTCTCTTCATCCATAAAATGGGGATTATGTACCAATTTTGTACAGTTGTGATGAAGTTTAACAAGATCAGGTATATAACAATACTTTGCTTAGTGCCTGATGCATATTAAGAGCTGAAGATGTAATTTTTTTTTTCATTTTTTTAAAATGTTTTATTTTATTTTTAAGACAGAGAGACAGCGCATGAGTGGTTAGGGGCAGAAAGAGAGGGAGACACAGAATCTGAAGCAGGCTCCAGGCTCTGAGCTGTCAGCACAGAGCCCGATGTGGGGCTCGAACTCATGGAGTGTGAGATCATGACCTGAGCCAAAGTTGGACGCTTAACCAACTGAGCCACCCAGGTGCCCCTAAATATATAATTTCTATTGTTAGCATTATAACTTTGTACCTTATTAGTTATTATTATTTTAATGTTTACTTTTGAGAGAAACAGAGTATGAGCAGGGGAGGGGCAGAGAGAGAGAGACACACACAGAATCCAAAAGAGGCTACAGGCTGTGAGCTGTCAGCACAAACCCTGATGTGGGGCTCGAATCCATGAACCGTGAGATCATGACCTGAGCCAAAGTCAGACACTTAACTGACTGAGCCACCCAGGTGCCCCCTGCACCTTATTATTTTTAACTTGACATTAAGTTAAAATGCATTAATTTGTATTTTCCCATATCACTAAATATTCTCAAAACACTAATTAATGACATGACACCTCATCATAATAACTGCTCCCTCTATTATTGGAGTCTGCCTATAATTTTTCACTATTAATAGTTTTTACTTATTCAGTTAAGTGCTTTTCATACATACATTTTTTTGTTTGTTCCTCAAAGCAACCTCTCTCTTGAAGATTTCCCTCAGTTTCTATGATCCAAGTGGTGCAAAAGAATTTATTATGTTTCATTTAAGATCTAGTTGATTTGTAGTAGTAGGCTCCCTAGAACCATGCTGCTGGGAGAAGTTCCATCAATTTATTTTAACATAATGTTGATGTCAAAGATAGAAAAAAATGATGCATTAAAAATGACAACATGGGAATGCAAGCTGGTGCAGCCACTCTGGAAAACAGCATGGAGGTTTCTCAAAAAACTAAAAATAGAACTACCCTATGACCCAGCAATTGCACTAGTAGGCATTTATCCAAGAGATACAGGTGTACTGTTTCGAAGGGACACATGCACCCCCATGTTTGTAGCAGCACTATCCACAATAGCCAAAGTATGGAAAGAGACCAAATGTCCATCGATGGATAAATGGATAAAGAAGATGTGAAATATATACACAATGGAGTATTACTCGGCAATCAAAAAGAATGAAATCTTGCCATTTGCAACGATGTGGATGGAACTTAGGGTATTATGCTAAGCGAAATTAGTCAGAGAAAGACAAATATCATATGACTTCACTCATATGAGGACTTTTAGAGACAAAACAGATGAACATAAGGGAAGGGAAACAAAAATAATATAAAAACAAGGAGGGGGACAAAACAGAAGAGACTCATAAATATGGAGAACAAACTGAGGGTTCCTGGAGGGGTTGTGGGAGGGGGGATGGGCTAAATGGGTAAGGGGCATTAAGGAATCTACTCCTGAAATCATTGTTGCACTATATGCTAACTACTTTGGATGTAAATTTAAAACAAAATAATAAATTAAAAAAATAAACATCACTCCTTGACAAAAAAAAGAAAGAAAAGAAAAATTCCATAGACAAATAACTCAGAGTAATTTATGTCACAGATCAGGGGCTAGGCAAAGGTTAATTCCTCTTGCCTTATAGATGTACAAACCAGTTTAAGAAGCTTTTCTTATATGGAACCAATGATTTATTTGATTTTTTGTTCCCAAACTCATCAGAAAGTTAGTTTATTTTACAGAAAAAAAAGTCTACACCAATTTTTTTCTGGAGGTTTTTCTTTTTCCATTTATATTTATTTGCACACCAACAAAGCTCATTCTGCCAAATCAATAGTTTCAAATATTTTATATTGTCCTTTTGGTCAATAACACTGGTTTTGGTTTAAAAGCCATAAAAACCACAGGGAAGAAATATAAATCTGTTTAAAATAGTTTGTATAGATACAAGCATGGTAATAAAGTTTGGGAATAGTTAATACATACTATTTTTATAATGGCAGTGATAGTAATGTTAACATTAAATAATACCTTAAAGTCTACTAATCATACCACTAAATTAACAGGTATTATATTATTAACATTTTACATTTTCTTCTTAATATAATAGCTCAAAAGAGCTGAATGTTCTGTACCCAAGGATTTCATAATATTTTAATCACTGGATTGTGCCAGAAATAGAGATTTTAAGACCACAAAGAACTACAAATGTCAACTTCAAAGGTCAAAAAATCAACTGATGATTAATTCATCAATAAGGTCAAAGGACAAATTTGAACTTTAGTTTTACACACTAGACCAATCGTTTGGCTGATGAAACTAATTTGACTGATTCGGTACCTTAAAGGAAAAAACAGGGGTGCCTGGGTGGCTCAGTCAGTTAAGTGTCCGACTTCGGCTCAGGTCATGATCTTGCAGTCCGTGAGTTCAAGCCCCGCGTCGGGCTCGGTGCTGACAACTCAGAGCCTGGAGCCTGTTTCAGATTCTGTGTCACCCTCTCTCTCTGACCCTCCCCCATTCATGCTCTGTCTCTGTCTCAAAAATAAACGTTGAAAAAAAAATTTTTTTTTAAAAAGGAAAAAACAATTTACCATTTAAATAATAACTACCATGGTACCGGCTCCTATGAAACCCCATCTGTTTTTATTTGATAAGGTATACAAATAATATAAAACTATAATTACAGTTAAAACATCATTATTTGTCATTGAAAAACATTAAATCACAGAAATTCCTTGGTTCTGAAACTCTCACTTTTAACGAATTGAATAATTCAAGTTAACATTGCAACTGTATACACAATAAAAAAAATGTAACTGTGACTCCACAAATAAAAACAGAATTGTAATTTAAAAAAAAAATGACGACAGCTATTTCACCACAGCGTTAATATATCTAATACTACTGAACTGTACACTTAAAAATGGTTAAGACGGTATAGTTAATAACACTGTATTAAATATTTTAAAGGTATTAAGAGAGTAGATCTGAAATGTTCTCACCACAAAAAAGAAGTGGTAATGACACGACTTGGTGGTATTGTGTAATGCCACAGTGGTAAGCATTTTGCAATATGTTAAGTGTATCAAATCAGTGTGTTGTATACCTTAAACTTATGAATGTTATATGTCAAGTATATTCCATAATATCAGAAAATAAACGGTTAAGATGGTAAATTTTATGTTTCTTACCACAATAAAAATGTTAGATTAAAAAAAAAACCGACAACAGGACAAATGTAGAGTTGGACTGTTGATGACTAAGTATCTAAATGCCAGGAAACAGTCTCTTGATAATCAACACAATTTAGAATACTAAGCCAAGGAAAGAACTATTTACTTCAATATGAAAGAGAAAGTGAGGTTTAATAGTAGAAAAAGGTTAAAGATTCTTTTTTTTAAGTAGGCTCCACGCCCACTGTGGAGCCCAACAAAGGGCTTGAACTCATGACCTTGAGACCAAGACCAGAGCCAACATCAAGAGTCAAACGCTTAACTGAATGAACCACCCAGGCACCCCCGGATTTCTAAAACTATTTCCTGCCTTTCCTAAAATGACAGGCCTTACAAATGTAATAAAATATTTTAATTCTAAAAACTGAAATAATATGTGTCTCTAACTCTGCAAGTTTCACTTTCTATAAATAAAATGTAAGATTCAGATTAATCAGTTCTTAAAGAGATTTACCTTATTAGCTTCCATGGTCACTATTCGATTAAGAAATTTCATCATAATTGTTGGTGCCACAGGGTTAAAACTGTCAAAAGTTTTATAAAGAAAGATAAGGGTTAGATGATTACCTAAAAATATAACTTGTGAATGTGAGCATAACAAGAATTTCATTCTTACCTAATGTTTGATATAGCACATTCTTCCTGAATTTCTTTGGGAAACAGTAACCTTTGATTATTATCTCCACCGAGACTGTCAGAGATTATAAATATTAGAGGACACCGACCAGTATGCACATATTTCCTAAAATAAAGTATAGCAATGTTGAAATTTAAGCTATTTCCATTTAATTCAAAGTTTGAGAAAACTTCACTGAAACTCACCTGAGAATTTCATGTAAAGTATGAGAATCTCGATAAAACTGGTTAGGTAAATCCTATTGAAAAATGATAAATACTAGTTTAGTTTTATTCTTGTGTAAATTAATTTTCAGATTTATATTTACCAAATTAGGAAAAAATGTCACCTATTCAACGTACTGTAACTAGAACTTTTATAGAAATTAAGGAAAACATGAAAAAGCTGATGTCCTATCCAGTAAAATGCATCAATGGGAAATCCGAGTTTCAGTTCAAATTCCTTAAGGTCACTACTAGTTACAGTATTTTCACTAAGACACCACTTTCTAAAATCCTTCCTTTTTTTTTAAGTTTATTTATTTTGCAAGAAAGAAAGTGAGAAGGGGAGGGGTAGGGAGAGGG
>NW_024412377.1:104060514-104076919 GCF_014898765.1 Herpailurus yagouaroundi
GAGGGAGGGAGGGAGAGGGAGAGGGAGAGGGGGAGAGAGAGAGAGAGAGAGAGAGAGAGAGAGAGAGAGAGAGAGAGAGAGAATGTATCCCAAGCAGGCTTTTCACTGTCGGCGCAGACCGGATACCGAGCTCGAACTTACGAACTGCTAGATCATGACCTGAGCCGAAATCAAGAGTCAGATGCTCAAATGACTGAGCCACCCAGGCACCCTTCAAATTATTTCTTTTGCTTTTTCCACACTTACATCATTAAAATTCTAAAGTTCATCAACTGATAGCTACTCTATTCAAGTTTACTGGAAAAGACCTGAGGTTTCTGCTATCACAGAGCCTTTACATTATATTTTACCACGATTAATACTATGCAGAGAGTTAATGCCACTATCAGTAAGATATATCTTGTAATTATTTACTCAATAGTTAGTAGGATCTCAAAATTTGTCCGTACTTCAACCAGAATTATCCTCTTATCAGTTCTCAGATCATCTCCAAGCATCTGTAGTTTGTTATATTTTGTTGCTCTTAGCAGAAACTCTTTAAAAACTGTTATCTGAGATTGATAGGGAAATGCTTGGAAGCTTGATTCTGAAAGAAAACACATTCAACATTTTTACTCTCAACAAATTATATACACATCAGCATCACACATATGTACTTAATATACATATATATGTTACTGAATACATTCACATATACCTGAAGGAGCTCACAAAATTGTAGATTTTTTTCTAATTAGGCAAAACTGTTCAAATTCAAAATAAGATATACATTTCAAAAGACAAGACTCATCATGGACCACAGTGAATTTTCTATACCAATGAATGTAATATGGAATTAAATAACTTCAGAATACAGCTGTCAGTATAATAGTCACCCAACTGGTAAAAACATTTATGTCTTTGCTGTAAAATGAAGACACTCCAAATGAGTGTGCTATGAATCAAGTGATCAGACTTAATCCTCAAACAATCCCATTCTCCTCTACTGGAGGCAACTTTCCCCTCTTCTCTTGAAATTACTACTCTCTAAAACTGGGAAGTATCAAAGAAAATGCTCTCATATGGTTTCATTTGATGGCTATTCTTATTTTATGAAGTTATTAATAGTGGTCACATGTCAATCTAGCATACGAGTGACAACACATAATTTCTTCTAAAAACATATACCCAAAAATCTTGGGAATCTCAAGAATATAGATGGGGAGTTTCTTTCTTTCTTTTTTTTTTTAAATTTTTTTTAATGTTTATTTATTTATTTTGAGAGAAAGAGACAGAGCATGAGCAGGGGAGAAGCAGAGAGAGAGACACAGAATCCGAAACAGGCTCCAGGCTCTGAGCTGTCAGCACAGAGCCCGACGCGGGGCTCGAACTTACAAACCGTCAGATCATGACCTGTGCCGAAGTCGGACACTTAACCGACTGAGCCACCCAGGCACCCCAGATGGGGAGTTTCAAACCTCCTTTAAACATAGACTTTTCCCACTATTTCCACTACCTTCACAGCAAATCTTACCAGAATTAAAGATCTCCTTGAAATCATCTTTTTGGAAGTCTGGTAAAATTGGATTGATCCACTCTTGTACTTGAATACCATGCTCCTTTGATAGTATTTTTAGAGTTGTTGTTTTCCCACATCCAGGAGGACCTGTTATTAATAAAACAGATCCACCCTAAAACCAAATACAAACATTAATAAAAAATCAAAATCACCTGGAATGCTAGAGTTATTTTGTTTGTATTTTCTTTCTAAATATTAATTACTTCTATAAATATTTACTAAATTCCTGGTATAAAGTGACTAAATTTTACAATGATGCTATCTGGATTATACCAACTGTATAAAATAAATCATAAGTATTTTATGACTATAAAATAAGATAGTCTTTTTCCTAAAATTTAAGTATAGCTTCTGATAATTCTTCCATTCTTGCATTATGTCCCTACTAAGGTCTACTTAGCAGATAAATTAAAACAACTAAATGTCAATTAGATTGAGCAGGTAATGGCTGAAACAAATATTTTTAGAGGTTACCTGAATTCAAAAACCCAATCTTAATACAAACCTCTCTTTCAATTATACACTTTAGTATTAAATAAGTATAATATTCTTATGGGAAGATCTTCGTTTGGATATCAAATTTTTTAAGAAATGTGTATTAAGAAACATCTTTTCCAGAATTAGAACTCTAAAGACAGACTAGAGGTTGTAGGTCACAGTAATATCTCCTCATATTATCAATCTGATAAAAAAGTTAAATCTAAAAAAATATCAGGGGAAGATTTCCTAATCCCCTGGTGGACTGTAATCCTTACTCAACTGTTTACCTTTACTAACTAGTATAAAAAGGGCTCTTGTACTTGGCCCCAGAAGAGAACCAGTCCCATTTTTTATTTTATTTTTTTATTTTTTAATTTTTTTTTAACATTTATTTATTTTTGAGACAGAGAGAGACAGAGCATGAACGGGGGAGGGGCAGAGAGAGAGGGAGACACAGAATCGGAAGCAGGCTCCAGGCTCTGAGCCATCAGCACAGAGCCCGACGTGGGGCTCGAACTCACGGACCGTGAGATCATGACCTGAGCTGAAGTCAGACGCTTAACCGACTGAGCCACCCAGGCGCCCCCAGTCCCATTTTTCAAAACAAATAAGTGCATTAATTATAGTGCTATCTATTGGCCATGATTTAAAAAAAATTTTTTTTTTTTAACGTTTATTTATTTTTGAGACAGAGAGAGACAGAGCATGAATGGGGGAGGGTCAGAGAGAGAGAGGGAGACACAGAATCTGAAACAGGCTCCAGGCTCCGAGCTGTCAGCACAGAGCCCGACGCGGGGCTCGAACTCACGGACACGCGAGATCGTGACCTGGCTGAAGTCGGACGCTTAACCGACTGCGCCACCCAGGCGCCCCGGCCATGATTTTAATGATTGAAAAATATGGGGCACCTAGGTGGCTCAGTCGGTTAAGCATCTGACTTCAGCTCAGGTCATGATCTCGTGGTTTTTGAGTTCAAGCCCTGCGTCAGGCTCTGTGCTGACAGCTCAGAGCCTGGAGTCTGCTTTGGATTCTTTGTCTTCCCCTCTCTCTGCCCCTCCCGTGCTGGAGCTCTATCTTTCTCTGTCTCTCAATAATGAATAAGCATTAAAAAAAAAAATGTAAAAAAAAAAAAAAAATATATATATATATATATATATGTTAAATATGGTGTCTTTAAACCAAAACAAATACAAAACAAGGTTATATATTGATGACTTGATGTAAATATGGCCAGAGGAAGATTCTGCAGGAACCTAACTACTTATTTCTCTCAGGAACTATGGTTCAGTATTTGCTAACTGTTTCTAGTAACTTTACAGGACATGCCTAATGTAAATAATGAGAACTGACTACCATCAAGCAGATTACTTTTAAAAAAAGAAGAGGAAGATCAACATGGGCACCCATGTATTTTTCTTATGTAATAAAGTTAAGTGTCTTGTTTTTTGACACAGTGAGCACAGCCACATAGCAAAAGCTTTGCTTCCAGTAAGAGAAGTGGGAGGTAGGTAGAACACTAAAGCATAAAGACTTGTGTGTTAATGTTCCCATCGCCTAAAATAGAGTTTTTTCTTTTTTTATTGAACTACAAATGACATAATTAGTTTCAAGTGTACACATAATGATTTGATATTTTTATACACTATAAAATGATGACTATAAGTCTACTTATCATTTCACCATACAAAGTTATTAATTATTGACTATATCCCCTATATACATTTTCATCACATTGTAATAGTTTTACCATATTTTGAAGGAAAGATGCTGCCCTGAAAAACTAAATTCAGCACATATTTGAAGTACTTACAATAAATTTAAGAAAAAATAATTTTAGCTTGCCCACAGAAAAATCTAGAAGTCACCAAATTTTTTTTTGAATAAAAATGTCTTGTAATTACTGACACCATTGGACTTTTGTATAATAAAGAGTGTATGATTGGTAACACTCTAACTTCTTAGAGGGAAGAAGCTTTTAAAATTGTAGAGGAAATATTTTCCAAAATACCAACATATGCACACACATACCTAAGTTCATTAGAGTATTAACAGTAACACAAGTAGGTTTAGCACATGATAATGTTTACATTATCAAAGTATTGGTAAGTGAGACAACATAGTGAACACTAAAAAGATATAAATATTAGCCCAGCTAAGAAAATGCCTGGATGTAAGAAGTGTGTCAGGGAAACTGCCCAAGAATCTGTACTCACAAAAGAGAGAGGGGAGATTTTTTGAGCCAGCAGAGGAATACCAATGCTGACACTGCAAATCCACCTTAAATACATTATCTCAACACTAAACCAAATGGTTAGATCCACAGACCAGACAGAAAAAACCTCAATTCAAAAGAGAAAGACCTGTTACCACTAGAGGCAACTAAAACACAAACCCCTTCATCTCAAAGTTGAAAATTAAAGGCAATCCATTAAAATCTATCCTGTGTTTCCAATTGGAATTGTATTTAAATGTAGTTACATAGCCCCAATTAACGTTGGCAAACTTCTGTATAGAAAACTGCCAGCTAACAATTATAGAAAAGTAGAATTTAAAAATCACCATTTTGCAATCTTAACAAAGTAAACTGATTCAGGCAGAGACTGCAAATGGATGCTAAAGCATTTTGGTGAAAGGCTGCTGGGGAACTGGACATATAACATTGTCAAATTTTCTCCCCATAGATTATATGGCAGTTGCAAGGGAAACTTTTCTCACAATGAAGATTTTTTACTATCATTTCCTTAATTTAGTGATCAAACTTAACATCAAAGACAGTAGGACAACCAAACATATTTTCTCATATGGTACAACATAAAACATACACCATACAACACAGAATATTCTTACAAAAATGTTCAACTTGAGTCTAATCAAGCCCTTAATTCAAACTTCCAGATTACAGGAAATGCAGGATAGAAGAACAAGTTAGAAATCATGAAGAGGAAACAATCTGACAAATTTAGAATGTGCGAGTTCTGCGTATCACCAGGCCTGGTCTCTTCACAATGTCTTAGAGAAAAAGAGAGAGTGAAGTGTACTGTTCTAGATTTTAAAAGACCTAAGAGGTGTTAACAATCCAATGCAATGGGTGTTCCCTGATTAGATCCTCGTTGTAACAAATCAGCTGTAAATGACATTTTGGAGACAAATGGATAAATGTGCATATGAAATGAGCATTAGATAACATTAGGGAATTATAACTAATTTTGTTAGAGTAATGGTACATATAGTTAATTAAGAAAATGTTTATTTAAAAAAAAGAGGCATACTGATGTTTCTAAAAATCTGACTGAAATGTCACTTATCTATAATTTACTTTAAAATACTTGAGAGTGAAAATGACGGGTACTTTATGGGCGTATGAGTAGTCATTTATTATTCTACTTTCCTTTATATTTGAAAAAATCTCAAAAAAAGTAAGTTTAAAAAAAGAGAGAAAGAGGCACCTGGGTGGCTCAGTCGGTTGGCTCATGATCTCACGGTTTGTGAGTTCGAGCCCCACACCGGACTCTGTGCTGACAACTCAGAGCCTGGAGTCTGCTTCGGATTCTGTGTCTCCCTCTCTCTCTAACCCCTCCCCTCTTCACACTCTGTCTCTCTCATGAAATAAACAAACATTTAAAAAAAAAAAAAAGGAGAGAGAGAAAGAATATTGTAGCTTGGAAGCCAAGAGTAATTACAGAATTAGGAAGTGAAACAAAAAAATTAGCCTTAAAATGAATGACTGTTTCAGGCTATATTTAGTACAAAAACTAGTAAGTAATTTGCCTCTTGCTTCAGCATGAGATGATCAGATATGCTAAATATGCTAGCACCCTAACCGGTTTATTATGCTTTATGATGACTTACGAGGACATAAGTGGGAGAAAGAGGTATAAGTAAAGGAGAAAACTCAAAGTCTGAGTCTTTTAGTAAAACTTGAAACAGTAAACCAAAGACTTTTAACGTATGTGATCTGTACTTAATGAACAATGTCATCCTCAAAGTTTAACTTCTTACTACCAACCATAAATTGGAGAAACATGTGATGTTAATATATTTTAAAACACATTTCTTATCAAATTACCTGTTTTGGTTGCCTTTCTAAGACTTTAGCTTTTAACCAGGTTTCAACTTCTTCAATTTTCTTTTTATGCACAGCAAGTTCATGCTAAAAATTTCAAGTTTAAAATAAACAATTTTAACCCAAGGATTTTTGGTACATTAGTACACATTAATCTAAATTAAGCATTTTTAATGAAAAAACTAGCAAACAAGTAACACATGAGGTAACTAAAAGCCTTTGTTATTACACTTAATTTTTTATATTGTTATGGAAAAATTCCGTTCTTACGCTGATAGCTTTTTATGAAAATTTGGAGCAGGTCTGGAATTTTATAATTTTGTTTAAATCCTCAAATACATTTTGGGAAGGGAATAAACAGAGGGAGGTGTTATACTTAAGAAAAAAATAAACAGATCAATTCTATGTTGGTTTAAATTAAATCTAAGACAAATAAGCAATGGTTCAACTTCGGAAGAACTTGAGAAATGCTAAACAACGGAACATAAAAAAAACCTAGGAACTATTGTTTTTTTCTAATTCATTCATTCAGATTTTTATGAGTAATCATCTGAAAATGCACATTCCTCTCCTTCCTGAAATTAAATTACGTACACTTGTTTGTATCCTACTTAGTACCTGAGTTTCTGGTTTGTATTTATCCACCCATGGTTCGTTTTCAGATAAACAGTCTTTTGAATTTTCTGGACCATAAATCTGTTCTGAAGACAGTGGCTTTTCTCTTTTTCTAGCTGGAAATCTGCTACTTTCTAATCTCGAAGGCACATTTTTTCTTCTGTGACTTGCGTTATTCACATGTAACGATGTGGCAGTAATAGAGATGCCTGTATTCTCTGAAAAATCATCAAACGATGGGTCTACCCAATCTGTTACCTGAAAAAAAGAAATGTAAATATTATATTTTCTGCCTCTATTCCCTATGTAAGTAAGCTACAAAAAATATATTCATATACTTGCAATATCTCAAACAAAAATCTCACAACTTAATTCTTTAAGTAAATCTGGCTTTATATCTATTAGTTATTTTTTTACTTCATGCTAGGTACAAATGTATACTTGTCCACTTAACCAGGATAATGATGAATGCCATCTAAAGGAATATAGAATACAAACGTAATTCTTTTTACTAATTACAATATTCCCAGTATAGAATAGACTGATTATTCTTAAACTTATTGGTAGACTAAAACAAGAATATTAAAATTAAGTACCAAAAAAGAAGCAAAACTAAATAAGGAAATAGAATGTTAAAATCTATATATTTTAACCATAAGAGTGATACTTCTGCCTTGACCAGATTAATACATTCACAAACTAAGAACCACTGCATACTGATCCAAATAATCCTTATCAGCTTTAACTTTTATGAAGGTACAGTCTAAGAATCCTGATGCTATGAATAATTTGTTCCTTTTTTAAGTTTATTTATTGTCAAAGAGAAAGAAAGCACCAGTGGGAGAGGTTCAGAGAGAGAGAGGTAAGAGAGAGAACCCCAAGCAGACATAGCATTGCCGGCACAAAGCCCAATGTGGGGCTCCAACTCATGAGCCGTGAGATCAGGACCTGCGATGAAGGCGTATGCTCAACTGAATGAGCCACACAGGCACCCCGCTATGAATAATTTCTAATTACGACTTGATTATATTTCTCTTTAGCCTGTAAAGCAAATACTATTTTCAATAAAGGGAGGCAGGCTTTCCAAGGAGGATGATCTGTTTCTTAGATTTGTCTAGGAAAACAGAATTGGGATAATACAACAGGAACATCAGTGAGTTCTATTTCATGTGCTTCTGGTCTCTAGAAACTGTTGGTCCCTCTACAGTTCCCTTTATCATTAACTTTTCTTTAGAATCCTTTGTAAGGATACACAGAGAAAAATGACGAATTAAGCAATTTAAACCTAAAAATATTTAGGGGTGTCTGGGTGGCTCAGTTGGTTAAGCATCCAACTCTTTTTTATTTATTTTTATTTATTTATTTTTTTCAACGTTTATTTATTTTTGGGACAGAGAGAGACAAAGCATGAACGGGGGAGGGACGGAGAGAGAGAGGGAGACACGGAGAGAGAGAGAGGGAGACACAGAATCGGAAACAGGCTCCAGGCTCTGAGCCATCAGCCCAGAGCCGACGTGGGGCTCGAACTCACGGACCGCGAGATCGTGACCTGGCTGAAGTCGGACGCTTAACCGACTGCGCCACCCAGGCGCCCCAAGCACCCAACTCTTGATTTCGGCTCAGGTCATCATCTCACACTCGTGAGATCGAGCCCCACGAAGGGCTCTATGCTGACAACGCAGAGCCTGCTTCAGATCCTGTGTCCCTCTCTCTCCACCCTTTCCTGGCTTGTGTGCTCTTGCGCTCTCTCAAACATAAGCAAACATTAAAAAAAACAAAACAAAACCTAAAAGTATTTGGGAGTATTAAAAAGTTCTTTTTAGTAACTAAAATTTAAAAAAAAAATTTTTTTTTTAACGTTTATTTATTTTTGAGACAGAGAGAGACAGAGCATGAACGGGGGAGGGGCAGAGAGAGGGAGACACAGAATCTGAAACAGGCTCCAGGCTCTGAGCTGTCAGCACAGAGCCTGACGCGGGGCTCGAACTCATGGACTGCGAGATCATGACCTGAGCCGAAGTCAGCTGTTTAACCGGCTGAGCCACCCAGGCGCCCCAGTAACTAAAATTTTTAAGATGAATTTTCTTAACATTCCTACAGTGTAAATCTAGAAAAACCTAGCTTAGTACTGGCTTTTGAAATTCCGTGTCTGGCTAACAAGGGGAAACCTAGGGTACATTTTCATTGAATACTCAGCCATAGTTGTGTACCACATATTAGACAATGCTAAGGAAATGCAAGTTGAGATTTAGAAGTATTTTAGGAATGAAAGTCACACTGCACTCCCACTTTAAGGACAAAAAGTTAGGAATATTATCACCAGTGGGTAAAGGAATGAAGACCTGTGGGAAAAAAATTCAGTCATAGCCACCTAATTCATTTCCTCTTCTCCAAGACTGTTAGTGGCACTACAATTTTGGCTCTTTTCTTGTATTTTAAGAGTACGTAAAAATATCATTTGCTATAGTATACCTTTTGATAGCAAATCTGATCTCGCAATTCTTTTTTTTTTTTTTTTTAATGTTTATGTATTTTTGAGATCAGGGGAAAGGCAGAGAAAGAGGGAGACAAAGGATCCAAAATGGGCTCTGCGCTCAGAGCAGACAGCCCAAATGCAGACTCGAACTCACAAACCACATGATATCACGATGTGAGCTGAAGTCAGGTGCTTAACTGACTGGGCCACCCAGGCGCCGTAATTCTATTTTCTTATATGTGTATTTATTTTTGAGAGAGAGAGACAGAGACAGAGAGAGAAAGAACGACTGTGCGAGAGCACAGGAGGAAGTGAGGGGCAGAGAGAGGGGCAGAAAGAGAATCCCAAGCAGGCTCTACACTGCCACTGAGAACCTCACTCAAGGGCTTGAACTCACAAATCATGAAATTATGACCTGAGCCGAAATCAAAATCAGAGCCTTAAAAAACTGAGCCACCCAGGCACCCCGATCTCATAATTCTGATCTGCAGGTTACTTGTACAATTTACAGTTTTATTTCTTATATAAATGTGGACTCCCATCTACTGGAAAAAAAAAAAAGACTGAGAAAGAGCAAAGTTTAGTCACTTATTTAAGATCAAAGAAAAATAAGACCCACCACTAGAAAATAGGTATCCTGCAAATGAGTATGATACAACCTGACCCCCATCCTACTCTGCCCACTAGCCTTAGTGAGAACTAAGGTTTCTAAGAGGCACGGCTTGTTGTTACACTTTAACACCAACTAAGACTCATATATTTCTTTTTCTTCTACTGACCTTTCATTTAAGAGTTTTCAGGCTTTTCTTTGCAACTGAGATTATATAATCACTTTTTTAAAATTGTGGTTTTAGTCACTTCACAACTTACTATCACAATTTTTAGATCATTAATTACATCACATACTGGGCATTGTTACTTTGATGGCAATAATAAGTCATTAAGAACATACACAAAATTTACCATTCTTTTTGGACAATTATTACATGGCCATTTTAGTGTGTCATACCTTTGTGGAAGATACCTTTGGTCTAAGAAAAGTTTTTGACATTATAAACTTTAATAGTTCCCATCCGTAGTATACAACCTGTAGTACATTAAAGTATACTTCACCTAGAGAAAAAAAAGAAAAAAATTTCAAAATAGGAAAAACTGTAAAATAGAGGTATGGTGACATATACCATTGTAATCAACAGTATAAGAGACGTTCAAAAACTAGTGAAAGACAACATAGCAAATATATATAACGAAGTCAAAATGCTACAACAAAGTGTACTTTCAATTACTACAACAATGTCAAATAAACTACTTGTGTTAAGCGTTGTCTTTCACATGTACTCAATAATATATTAGAGAAAACAGAAAAAAACACATACTTCACATTTTGTCAGTAAAAAAAAAAAATCAGACAATTCTATTTGTGTTCTAATGCTGAAAATTAATATTTCCTTCATTTTAAATTACCACTGCAGGGTTTTTTTCCCCACAAAATTAAAAAAAAAAAAACTGACCATATAACAAATTCATACTTCCACTTATTTTGGAAAAAGAGTTTAAATCTAACTGTATAATAACTGTAACTGTTTTCCTTAATTGAACATACTAGGAAATTTGCGGGTAACACTGTATTTTCTGACTTTAAGAATTCTTTAATGTTTATATAAACTAGTGAATTCACCAATTTTAAATTAGCTAGAAGCAAAGTTTAAGGTCTGCAAACTTATAAATTGGAAAGTGTATTGGGCTTTATGGTTTGGATGTACACAGTTTATATGTGTAAACGATACACGATAAAACAAACTGTACACCCCCCCTCCCCCAACACACACAAATTGTTCATAATTAGAGAGGTTTTTGCTTTGGAGTTTCAGAGATACATAGGTGGAAAAAAACACCTGTTGGATAAATATAGCTGGCAGGTCGAAATAAAAGATGCAGACTGTTTTTACGATCAGGACTCTGGTCGCTCTTTGGAAACAAGACTGACAATTACCTCCTTTAAAAAAGAAAAGTAACTGTCCCAGATGATGGATGCCAGTTTCCTGAAATGAGACGTCAGAAGTAGAAAAGACCTTCAAGAATATTTCTGGCCTACTCACCCTCCCACCCCCCGCCACACACACTGCGGGGAGATACTAAGACCAGACATTCGTCAAACGTCAAAGCTACTAATCAGCCGAGATGCGTTCGCTTGCCCCGACCCCAGGCCAGAGCTCTGCACCCCCACCCTCTCATCTCCAAATGGGATGGGCAGGTCGGGAGGAGGAGCGAAGAGAGCTCGGGGAGGCGTTAAGGCAGAGATGGGTTCGAGTCTCTAGAACATATATATACTACAGCCGCAGCCGCGGCGGCCTTACTTTCCGGGAGCTGCATCCCCCTCGTGGGCGGAGAGGAGCGGAGGAGCCCAAGCTCTCCACCAGCGGAAGGGCAACCACCTGGCCCTACCAGGGCTCAGCGCCGAGCCTCTCAGAGGTCCCGCCTCCCGGGGACCTTTTAGACCCGTCGGCGCTTCCGCGACACAGGCAGAAGGGCGGCCGCCAACGGCGCCTGTGACTTAGGCATCTACCGCATTGCCTGACCCGAAACGCGGACCTGACCTGTGCCCCAGCCTGGGACACTGCACTGAAAACGTGCTATAGAAGGCCAGGTAACCAATGTTCAGTGACTAGGCGGTAGACATGGGCCGCGAGCGCCGCGCAGGGCCTCGAGAACCCCGAGGCCGCTGGCGCTTGCCGCAGCTCGCCCCTTTCAGCTCCTCCCTGTCGTGCGTAGAGTGCGTGAGCCAAGGCGCCCAGAGCCAGCGCGGTGAGGACCATGTTGCTTCCGAATATCCTGCTGACCGGTCAGGCGCGCGGCGGGGAGACGCTGGGCTGCGGGCAGGCTACGGACCTGAGTGCTGTGGGGCGTCGGGCGCCAGAAAGGGTGCCGTGCCGTTCGGTGTTTCGAGGCTAGTGGAGGGCGGTGCGGCGTGGCTGTGGTCCCGGCCTCTAGACCTGGTCCTCCGACCGTTGCGGGAGGCGGGGTGGGGGCGGGGAACGTTATTCTTTTGGCCTGAGGTCACTCGGTGAGGTAGGGAGAGAGAGAGAGAGAGAGACCTGTCCTGGTCCCTTTTCTGGCAAGAAATCTGATTCTGCCGAATCTTTGGGAATCTGGTTTTTGTTTGTAAAATGGCTGTTGATTTTTTTCTTTGGTAGGGTTGTGTTTAGAGTTTTAAGCGAGATAATGTAAGGTAGTCATTTTGTATTTAATGCTGGATGCCTCGTCCTTAGGCCTTTCTTGGCCATGTTTCATTTTCCTTGGTGTCTGATAATCACTTTTGGGTAAAAGGGTTCGGATATTTGTGACATAGTTTGGTTAACTTGCTGTGTACGTTGAGTTAGCGTCAGAAGCTCTTTTCTATTTGTTTGTTTTTTTTTCCTTTCAAAAAGAAAAGGCACCTACTGAGCATCCCTGATCGTTTCTCTTGTTTAGATGCACTAAAGTTCCTGGGATGATAGATTCGTCCCTTCTCGGTCTTTGTACCCGTATGCAGGGCGTTTGTTATACGGGAGGCCTACTGAACTTTTGCATTATGATTTTAAAGACTATTGTTAGCTGTTTAAATGTTTATTAAATTGTAGTTAATAGCATCTTGGGGCATTCATGCAAAAGTCAAATGGGTGTAGATGGTGTTGGAACACAAAAATTGAGACGCTCTTCCTGGCAACAAAGCAGTAGAAGTTTATTATTTAACAAAACATAATCTTGTTGACAGCGCCCACGTCTTGTCAGTTTTTGAAAGCTACAGATAGTAATCTGTTTACCTATTATGATTCCTTAGGGGACGACACTACAACTTCTGAACTGTTGGGGTCAGCCAGGGTCCTGGTATTTTAGTATCCAGCCGTACTGTCAAAAACCTAAAGGTGAACATTTTATGGAAAACACAGTAGTCCAGGAAAAAACAAACAAACACAGGATAGTCCAGGGTTCAAACTTGGTGTATTACACTGGACTTGTAAAAGTTCTTGTCCTGTAAATGGAGGCATGATTTGTCTCTGTTATCTTTAATTATTATAATGACCAAGTTTTATAACTTCACTGGCTCTAACCTGTTCTGAGCTGAAAATTACACATTTGATTATTTTGAAATAAAATAGATGTAAAAAAAGGAAAAGTGAAGAACAATGCCTAGTACTGCTATTTATCTGAAAGGCAATGAACGTATGGTGTGTTTATTATATAAAGATGTGTGTAATACATATGTAATATATATACATATGCACATATGTGTATATATATGGGTTGCCATATATATAAATACACATGTGTATACACAAACACATATGCGTTAGGATTTCTTGAGAAAGATAAAAGAAACTGCTTTTCAGTGTTTACCTCTAAGGAAGAGGTAGTGGAGCCAGTAGTGGAAATGAGATTTGTCCCTCATACTGGTTAAATTTTTTCCATGAATAATTTCTTTTTTAAAAATGAAAGCAAATAAATGATGGTAATTTGAGATCACTAGTGTTATTATTGGAGTATCTGTTATGGTGGCAGGCAGTCTGTGAATTGGTATCAGAATCACCCAAGCCTTACTCCTGATAGATCAGATATACTTGGCAAGATTCTGCTATCCAGCAGGCTTTGAGTAACTTTGATTAGATCATAGTGTATAGTAATTCACAGAGGATTGCTAATTAGGAAATTTTTCATTTCAGTTGTTAAGCACTTTAAGAAGGGTAGATAGGTGGCTGAAGTCTAACAAGTATTTTATGAACAGTATTCTTCTGTGGCTTGTCTTACAGGTACACCAGGGGTTGGAAAAACCACCCTAGGCAAAGAACTTGCATCAAGATCAGGACTGAAATACATTAATGTGGGTGATTTAGCTCGAGAAGGTAAGGGATACTTTGGTGCTAGTTTTTGTTTTTTTTGTTTTTTTAAAGAGAGTAGATAATGGAGTTACTACTATATTTGTGAGAGGTACAAAAAGCAGAGACAGTGCTTTTAAGGAATTGATGCTCTGTTGAGGACCCATAGAAAGCGAAAATAAGTGTATAATACTGTGTTCTGGTTGTTTTGACTGTTACATCCCATCCTCCCCTGCCCTCTTGGCCAATAGTTTTGTGTTTTGTTTTGGGTTTTTGTTTTTTTTTTGTTTTTTTTTTCTTTTTTGAGTGGTAAGAATTGGGAATGTTTCCATGAAGAGATGGGATTTGGGGAGAATGTTTTTGAGATGGACAAACACATAAAAGTGTGGGTACTACTAACCGTATCTGTGGAGATAGTATATTGCTCTCACTGGAAGGACACATTATTTTGAACTCAGTCAGTAGGACATGATGTTCTTTTTTTTCTTAGATTCATTTGATAGTTGCATGCCTGCACACAAGTGAACATTATTCTGAAGTGATAAATGTTTTTATTTATTTTACCGTTTCCCCCCAGCCTTTTATCACTCCCTTATTTGTGTCTTCATTTTTGTATATCCTGTAATGATTTGGATAGGGTGGAAACTCCATAAATTTAAGTAAAGGGGACTTTTAAGTGTGCCTCATTAAAATTAAAAAGATTTAATATTTAAAAATTTTAAATATATTTTCACAATTTTAACAGTATTTAAAATTTAGAAAGTTCCTGACAGTTGCTACTAAAGTAACTATTTCAGGTTTGATCTAATGTACATATTTTTTTCAAATGATCTAAAGTCTGATCAACGGATATCATGGATTCTGGCAAGATGGCTTCTCCCAAGAGCATGCCGAAAGATGCACAGATGATGGCACAAATCCTGAAGGATATGGGGATTACAGAATATGAGCCAAGAGTTATAAATCAGATGTTGGAGTTTGCCTTCCGATATGTGACCACAATTCTAGATGATGCAAAAATTTATTCAAGCCATGCTAAGAAAGCTACTGTTGATGCAGATGATGTGCGATTGGCAATCCAGTGTCGTGCTGATCAGTCTTTTACCTCTCCTCCCCCAAGAGATTTTTTATTAGATATTGCAAGGCAAAGAAATCAAACTCCTTTGCCCTTAATCAAGCCATATTCAGGCCCCAGGTTGCCACCTGATAGATATTGTTTGACTGCTCCAAACTATAGACTTAAGTCTTTACAAAAAAAGGCATCTACTTCTGCGGGAAGAATAACAGTTCCGCGGTTAAGTGTTGGTTCAGTTACTAGCAGACCAAGTACTCCCACGCTTGGCACGCCAACCCCACAAACCATGTCTGTGTCAACTAAAGTAGGGACTCCAATGTCCCTCACAGGGCAAAGGTTTACAGTACAGATGCCCACTTCACAGTCCCCAACTGTAAAAGCATCAATTCCTGCAACATCTGCAGTTCAGAATGTTCTAATTAATCCATCATTAATTGGGTCCAAGAACATTCTTATAACCACTAACATGGTGTCATCACAAAATACTGCCAATGAATCAGCAAATGCATTGAAAAGAAAACGAGAAGATGATGATGATGATGATGACGATGATGATGATGACTATGATAATTTGTAATCTAGCTTTGATGCTTGTAACATGTGTACTTGGTCTTGAATCCATTGTACTGAGATTAAACATGCATGCTGGGTGTTTTCATGTTGTGTTGTAGAACATGTAAATTGTATTTAATGAGTAAATATAGTTACCCTCTCTGAGTTGTTGGATTTTCTTTAATAGGATTAGTAATGGTTTTTCATCAGCCTTCAAGTGTAAAAAATAAAGTTGTTCATCACTTTGTTGGTACTTTGGCAATTATGTTTTTAGAAGCAGTTTTCTTTGTGTCACCAACAGGAATAACCCTTAAAACAACTTGAAGTTGTTGTGGCCTATTCATTACCACTAGAGTGTTACTTCTGGTGTGTTCAGATGTTTAGACCACAGTATGATCCCTAGTGTATAAGTCACTCTCATAGAACTATGTCTCTTTTGGAGAGACCACTTCATCTGTTTTGATGAATAATCTGTCAATTATTAACTTCTTCCTAGGTCCCATTTTTTTATCTCTTTGGTTGTATTTAAGGACCTTTGATGGGTCTCCCATTATCGTTCCACTTTAAAATTGCAAAAAAATTTTTTCCAGTAGGGCACCTGAGTGGCTCAGTCCTTAAGCATCTGACTTCGGCTCAGCTCATGATCTCATGGTTGGTGAGCTTGAGCCCCATGTCGCATGAGCCCTGCTTCAGGTGAGCCCCATGTTCTCCTTCTCTCTCTCTCTCTCTCCCC
>NW_024412377.1:104077019-104157206 GCF_014898765.1 Herpailurus yagouaroundi
CCCCCCCCCCCCCCCGCTCCTGCTGCTCCTGGGATTCTCTGCCCCTTGCTCACTTGCCTTCCCCGCAATATCTTTTTTTCCCCAGTATCCTTTTTTGCAGGTCAGTTTTGTACATCTTAGCTTTGTCATATTCTTGATGCTATAAGTATCATGCTCATATTTTTTTTCAGTGTTTTGAGAGAGTGCGTGCGTACACACTCAACTAAGAGGCAGAGAGAGAGAGGGAGAGAGAATCCCAAAGAGGCTCCACACTCAACCTGGAGCCTGATGTGGGGCTCCATCCCATGACCATGAGATCATGACCTGAGCCTAAACCAAGAATCAGATGCTTAACTGCTGAGCCATCCAGATGTCACTCATGGTGATATTTTAATCCAGGTCTGGTATTTATAGTTCATAAAATTTAGATATTTGCTGTTGTACAAGGCTAGTCAGTCTCCCCATTTTATACCTATATAAAATCTGGTTTTCTTCCTTTGCCTGTTGAATTTGACAAGTGATTTCACAGTCCCATACAGTTGTCAGTTTCAGTCTTCCAGTTTCTCTTAGCCACTGACTTTAACATTTCTAAATGTAATGAAGTTGCTATATAATTTATCACGAATAGTATGAGAGGAATAATAACACTAGACAATTGGTTCCTGGTGTACTTGTACTCAACACTTTTAGCCAGTGTATGTACACCTAATGGAGTATATAGTCCCAAATGTCCTCTGTATTTTATTGATGAGATTGTTTCATAAGATAGAATCTAAGCCTTGGGTTCCCCCACTTCTCCCATAACGCCAGATAAAGGATTTCTGGTCTCTCTTAACATGGTGTTAGATAAAGTACTCTATAGGGTTTTTCATAATGTACCAGATTGTTCTTTTCTACAGATGCTATTTGAATATATCTGAAAATCTTAACTAGAAAATATACTGAGACCCCTACCTTTTCATTTTTCTCAAATAGTGATGTATTTTAAGAGAAACCATGTAATCATCTGTAAAGGAGTGGTTCCCAACTAGGTGTGATTTTTGCCTTTCAGGGGACTTTTGGCAATTTCTGAATACTTTCAGTAGTCAGGACTGGAGTGGAAGCCAGGGATTCTGTTGAACATCCCACAATTCGCAGAATAACCCTCCGTTCCCATAAAGGAATTATCAAGCTCAAAACGTCAGTATTTGAGATTGAGAACCCTGCTATAAAGCAATAAGACCAAAAACAACCCACTTGTTTTAAATAAATCTGTCTAAATAGAATTTATTGCCATTCTAGTAACCTGTTGAGTTGCTATATCATTTGTAAGAGACTTATGCCATGTGGAACCAAGGTAGGAAAAATTAGGTAAGGAATTAAGCTTAATAAAATGGGGAGTCCTAAATATGGTATGGCTAAGAATGCTTTTTTACCCTGTTACTCCAGGCTCAGATTCTTACTTTCCCTTATGCAATCACTTAATTACTTAACAGCGTCCTTAATTTTCCTGCCACAAGTTTATCAGTCTTCAGCCTCCCCAGGATCCCCATATGTCTAGACAAAGTGATATAATTCTATTAATGTTGGGTCCATTTGGAACATTGTTATGCATAGCTGAGCCCTCAGCGCTTAAAATCTTGATCTCTTTCTAATCCAGGAGTTGACAAACTGCTGTTTTTTATAGAAACCACATTAGCTGAAGACTAGCGCACGAAGCATGAAGTGTTTGCTATCTGGCCTTTTACAGAAAACGCTTGCTATCCCCGCTCTAACCTCTTTATCCCATTTTTTTTCCTCCACTGGAAGCCACCCCTGGAAGGCTCTGAAGCTAACCTCCCTGGTGGCCCCTCCAACACTGCTCTCTCCCAGTCTGCATGTGATCCTCCTACATACACATCTTCCCCCATAATTTCACTGCAGCTGTATTGTAGTTTTGCCCCTCCCTTTAGTAATCTCATTCACTCTGGACTAGTTACTCCCTTTTAAAAGAGCCCAGTTTCGGGGCACCTGGATGGCTCAGTCGGTTAAGTGTCCAACTTCGACTCCAGTCATGATCTCACAGTCCGTGAGTTTGAGCCCCGTGTCGGGCTCTGCTGACAGCTCAGAGCCTGGAGCCTGCTTCGGATTCTGTGTCTCCTCTTCTCTCTCTGCCCCTCCCATGCTCATGCTCTGTCTCTGTCTCTCAATAATAAACATTAAAAAAATTTTTTTTTCAAGATCCCAATTTCTAGACACCTACTAAAGGTATCACCTTCTTGACAGTTGCCAGACCTTTTCACAAACTAAAACATTTAAGAAGCACATGCTCTGAAATCCTGACTACTTGCTTATACTTGATTCTTGTTCCCCTCGCATAGAAACACAAACATGCTAACACAGATCCACTTGCCCCGTAAATCTTGGTGGTTTGCCTGAAAAATCCCTATGGTATCCCTATCCTATTTTCAAGCTCATTTCTCCTAAATCTCCTACTCTTTAGTATCTTTTCCTCTTCTATGCCATTATTATGTCCTTTATAAAGAAGAGGGAGAGGGAATAAACAAGACTTGAACTTTTTCTGATAAAGTCCATCATCTGTAATGTATGGATTATGAACTGGTTTGAGTTTACCTTTAGCCTTACCTGCAGCCACTCCCCTAGGTTCCCTTCATTCTGCGCACAGTGCGCTTGTTCCTCACTGGGAATTGACCCCCAGGTCTTTACAAGTGCTGTTCCCTTTACCTGGAGATGCCCTTATCTGCCTTTTTTTTTTTTTTTTTTTAATCTTCCTTTTAAACAACTCTTTAAAAGACCCAACTCAAGGGGGGCGCCAGGGTGACTCAGTTGAGTGGCTGACTCTTGATTTCCGCTCAGGTCATGATCCCAGGGTTGTGGGATGGAGTCCTGCGCCAGGCTCTGCACTAAGCGTGGATCGTGCTTGAGATTCTTAAAAAAAGAGAGAAAGACCCAACTCAAATGTCACATCTTTGGTGCTCACTAACCTCTAAGTAGGATTTATTGTGCTTTTCTCTACATAAAAGGTCAGGTATCAAAGCACTATATCTTTCTAAACCAATTAGCTTCTTGTACTAATTGCATTACAGTTATAAGCTTCTTGTTGGATTGAGGTAAATGTAAATTTTTCAAAGTAAGAAATCGGGGTTGGGGAGGGGGTGCCTGGCTGGCTGAGTCTGTAGAGCATGGGACTCAAGATCACAGGGTTGTGAGTTCAACCCCTACATTGGGCATGGAGCTTACTTAAAAAAAAAAAAAAAAAAAAAAAAACAAAGAAATCTGAAAATGTTTTAAATATTGGCAATAGCAACGAAATAGTTAGCATCCAACATCATTAAAGAACAGCTTTCATGTGAGTATAAACTCTAGGAGGGCAGTTAAAATGTAATGATTTTATTGCTTGACTAACAACAGGTAGGAATATCTTTTGAGGTAAGAACTTAAGCCATTTAACTTTGGCCCCACAATTTGTTTTCTGCAACTAACTTTAAATCATAAAACTTTGTTGAGAAAATTGAATTTTCTAAGCTTTTGGTAGGTTAATCAATTCAAGCCTTTTTATCGTTTCTAGATTAGGATCCTGTACTTAGCTCTAAATTTGACTTCCAACTGAAACTTTGTAAAGTGGCATACATAAAAAAATAATAAAGTAGCATACGTTTTTCCGTTTTTTTCAGAAATTTGAAATGAACTTTTTTTAAATGTTTTTTTTTAACTTTTTTTTTTTTTTTAACATTTATTTATTGTTGAGAGACAGAGACAGACAGAGCATGAGCAGGGGAGGGGCTAGAGAGAGAGAGAGACAAAGGAAGCAGGCTCCAGACTCTCAGCTGTCAGCACAGAGCATGACACGGGGCCCGAACCCACGAATCGTGAGATCATAACTGGAGCCAAAGTCGGATACTCAACTGACTGAGCCACCCAGGCACCCTTTAATGTTTATTTTTAAGAGCTAGAGGGCACAAGTAGGGGAGAAGCAGAGAGAGGGGGACAGAGGATGCCAAGTGGGCTCTGCACCGACAGCAGAGAGCCTGACGCGGTACTCGAACTCCCGAACTCAGAGACCATGATCTGATCCAAAGTTGGATGCTCAACTGACTGAGTCACCAGGGACCCAATGAAATTTGAAATGAACTTTAAAGGATTTTTTTTTTTTTTTTCTTTGAGAGCAAGCACAAGCCGGGGAGGGGCAGAGAGAGAGGGAAAGAGAGAATCCCAAATAGGCTTTGCTCTGCCCGTGCAGAGTCCAATGCAGGACTTGATCTCACAAACCATGAGATCATGACCTGAGGTGAAATCAAGAGCTGTACGCTTACCTGACTGAGCCACCCAGCCGCCCCTAAAATGAACTTTAGAATCCATTTCTCCATTCCCTATGGTACAGGTTATAATTATCACTCAGCTAAAATTCTGCAGTAGCCTTGATCTGGTATCCCTGTTTCTGGATTTGCTTCCTTCTTATTCTCTATGGAGAAACCAAAATAATTTTTAGAAATTTGTAATTGATCCTGTCATTTCAGGCTTAAAATGTTTTAATGATTTTACTTTGCCTTAGGTTACGTCTAACTCTGCAACCCTTTTTGATCTGGCCTCAATTTACCTGACCCTTTATCACCTATTTTATACATAGTCTAAGAAACTTTCCCTCCCTTGAGTCTTGCCCTCTTAATTCTCTCTGCCTTTGAATATTGTTTTTCTCTGTTGAAAATAGTCATCCCTCCCTTTTTTCCCTAGGTACCTGCTTCAAGTCGCCACTTAAAAGTCACTTTTTCCAGGAAGCCTTCCCTAATGTTCCACTTTTAAAGTATTATCCTATTATAATTTCCAGGTTACTTTGTCCTCTCTAATTTTATTATAAACTCTTTAAGGGAAAGACTACGTTTGCCTTCTTGGTCATTGTGCTCATTATTAAATCCTTATTATCCCTACAGGCACTTGTACATGGTAGGTATTTGATAGGTGTTTTTTGAAATGAATGTTTTAAAGGTTGGATTACACTATTCAACTACATTAACATGATTTAAGAAATCCTGCATTTCAGCATTGCGGTATAAAGACTTTAATTCTGACTCAAGATAGGATATTTTTTAACGATTTCACTAGTCTTGAGAGTTAAGGATTTAAAATATGAAGGAACCTCAGTATTTATCTACTGCAGATTCCTACATAGTATGGAATCAACAGTAGGTATTAGATTTTGTGCATTGTAAAAATAATACACCAAAAAAGTACTCCAAATCCTAATTTATTTCCATCTTTTGTATTTCTGATCTTTGGCCCTATTACAACTTTGAATTCTGCTTTTTATGTTTTACCCTTTGTGTCATAAGCATTTATCATGTGTGACCTAGTCCATACTACATAATACTACCTAATATTTATTTTTTTAACTTTAATTACATAATATTTCATCAAACTAGTAAACCGAGATTTAAGTTTTTCCTATTGTTGAATGTTTATCACTTAAAATTTTTTCTGGCTAGAAATTAAATGGTAGAGGAAATCTATGAATGGGTATGACATTTTTATTTTTAAAATTATTTTTTAAATGTCTTCTTTATTTTTAAAAAATTTTTTTTCAATGTTTTTTATTTATTTTTGGGACAGAGAGAGACAGAGCATGAACGGGGGAGGGGCAGAGAGAGAGGGAGACACAGAATTGGAAACAGGCTCCAGGCTCTGAGCCATCAGCCCAGAGCCCGACGCGGGGCTCGAACTCACGGACCGTGAGATCGTGACCTGGCTGAAGTCGGACGCTCAACCGACTGCGCCACCCAGGCGCCCCTGTCTTCTTTATTTTTAAGAGAGTGTGAGTGGGGAGGTACAGAGGGAGGGGGAGACAGAGGATCTGAAGCCGGCTCCATGATGACAGCATAGAGCAGGACGCACTGCTCAAACCCATGAACTGATGATCAGATCATGACCTGAGCCGAAGTTGGACACTCAACTGAGTCACCCAGACACCCCTAAAATTATTTTTGAAATACATTTCCAATTTATTATATACATATATGATTAATGCAACAGGCATAAAAAGGGTAATTTTAATTTATATCTCTTTAATAGCTGGGAAAGTCCAACATTTTTTCATCGTATGTTTATTAATTATTTTCATTGTGTGTGAATTCTTTTTGGTTAAGGTACGTATTTTTAATCTTGATTTTGAAGGTCATTATGTAATCTACATTTCAGGCCTTTGTCCTACTACAAAAATTTCTCCCAGTAGTTGTTTTTATTGCTACATTATTTTTCACTGAACAGAGATTTAGCATTTTATGTGTTTTAAAATGAACAAACTCAAATGAATCATTCCTTTACAGATTAAATTTTCCACTAATTGTCTTTGAATTAAACAATTGGCTCTTTAATCCAATTTATAGTATACAGGATTTAGATTATTTGTAAATCATTATCCAATTTTCCTAATACCAAGACAGTTTAATTTTTTTAGCTAGAGTATCTGGTAATTGCGCAGTAATCCAGGGAAGCAGATGACACAGGGAGGTGCTTGAGAGGTGCTCACATGGCCAGAATGAGTCCATACACTGTCCTGGCAGGACAAAAAGTTGCAACTGTCTCTGTGCCTCCCATTGACCCTCAGAACTACCCTTTTATTACTTCAGAACTCATGCTCATTTTAAACTAATTTCAACCTGGGCCAAAATATTGGAGGGAAAGATGTGGGAGGACTATAGCATGCTCTTACAGATGGCTCAAAGGATGGTCTAAGCCTTATTACATATTTCTTAGAGATTTAGGTGAGCATAGGATTATGTCTTACCTTCTAAAGCAAGACTTCCTTTGAAAGCCAGCTTTGATTTGTTGGAAAATTCTTACATGAGATTTAAATCTGCCTTCTTTATAACTGCCCATCATTCTTGTTTTGCCTCCTGAAATGTTTATTCGACCCATGGGTTTTGAGGATCCTGGAAATCTAGAAGTAAAAATACTGTTCAGGAGCACTTGGGTCAAACTGACTCTCCTTTCCCAGACCCCACGAAGATGGGACCTGTGTGACTGAGGGCTCATTTTTAGAATTGAGAAACTGTTGTTGCTTCTACTAAGTTCCATCTCCTTAGCCTAAAATATTTGATAATCTATTGTTAATGTGTGCGAGTGTCTGTATCCCTGTGTCCCCTCTTCCCACCAAATAGCTTAACAAAAATAATGCAGTCCTTTTCTATTAGTCCCACAAATTCTGAAATCATTCATTTTTTTTAGTTGGTTTCAATTTTGATAGCTAAAATTGTATCAGATATATTGCTATCCAAGTTTCCCTCTAGGTAAAATTCTGATTTAATCAGCATTGCTCTTTACATTTGGTGTCCGTGTGACATCTGCTGTGTGTTAGTGCCCTCTCTAGTCTCTCAAAGAGTAATTGATGGTATATTTCCTTTCCTAAAGTCTAAAATTAATTGAAAGTTACTGACAGTTACTTATAAAATACTAGTTTAATAAGCCAGTGTAAATCTCTTTTAGGGCAGTTATATGATGGCTATGATGAAGAGTATGATTGCCCCATTTTAGATGAAGATAGAGTAAGTACAAGTTTTTTATAAAGTATACTCCTAAAAATTTAATAGGAAAGTTGACTTCATTTTTTTTAAAAGGAGCATTCTTTTTGTCCCTTTCTTACAGGTAGTTGATGAATTAGAAAACCAAATGAGTGAAGGTGGAGTTATTGTTGATTACCATGGTTGTGATTTCTTCCCTGAACGCTGGTTTCACATAGTTTTTGTGCTGCGAGCAGATAACAGTGTATTGTACAAAAGACTTGAAACAAGGTAAGAAAGGAAAAACACTGAATTCTTAAAGTATGATATAACCCTTTATTCAGATTCCTGAAATTAGCCAGTACAACCATGATAAAGGATTCCTTTCGAATATGTGACTATTGGTCTCTCATTATAAACCAAGTCTGTATGGTACCAACGCTCTGAATCTAAGAGAAAAAGATGCATTTGTACAACACAGGTAATAGTTTATAACTGAGTAAATGAATACTGCAACTGACAGTTTCATTAAATAAAATATACTGTCACAGCAACTCTATTTAGTCATGTTTCCTTAATGTAAAACCTTCCTGGGAAAACAACCAAGCCAATAACATACTCTGACTCCTGAATGTACATTACCCACTCAAAGTATCTGCACAACATGAATGGGAAAGTTTATGAAAAACTGACAAGATAAATCAACATTTCCAACCTTTAAAATATATTTTGAGTTGGTCCCTCAAAGAGAGCATCAGACTTAATCCAGAATAAACAAAAAAGAGGAATTTTTATGGGAAACATTTTTCCACTGTCTTTTGAGTCAAGCTGTAGGAAAATGGAGGTTCTAGAGGATCTATGGGGCAATCTCAGAAGGAACGCTTCAAAAGTTTCCCTGAGTTCAGGTTTAGAATTCGTAGTTCTCCATGACAGTAGTCAGCTCTGACTAACCATCACTGCATAGGATACTTGTAAAATCCTTACACCAAGGAGTATAGTAGCAAATATATGGGGAAAGTTGGAGCTAGACCTAAAACCGTAATCGTCTTTTTTAGGCAGAGAAAAGACATTAACAGTGTTTTAACAGAGAAGTAATGGAGACCATATGGTACACATTCCTTTCTGCAAACCAAACAATTTAAATTTTTTATTAAAAATTATTGTTTTGGGGCACCTGGCTGGCTCAGTTGGTAGACCATGCAACTCTTGATTTCAGGGTTTTAAGTTCAAGCCCCATATTGGGTGTTGAGATTACTTAAAATCTGTAAAAGAAGAAATTTACTGTTTTGGAGCACCTGGCCGGCTCAGTCAGTGGAGCATTCTGCGCTCGATCTTGGGGTTGTAAGTTCAAGCCCCACCTTTGGTATAGAGATTACTTATAAATAAAATCTTAAAAAAAAAGATTTCTGTTTTATATAAATAGCCAAAGACTAAGATATGAAAAAATTTAAGAGAGCTTGTCTTGTTTTTAGCCATTGAAAAAGTTACAAAGTAATCAATCACCTTAAAAAAAATAATAGCTTTACTGAGCTAAATTCACATACATACAATTCACCCATTAGAGGTATACACATTTGTTTTTAGTATATTCACAGAACTATGCATCCGTTACTACAGCCAATTTTAGAAAATGTTCATTGTCTCCCTCCTCCCCAAAAACCTGTGCCCATTAGCAGTCACTCCCCATATTTCCTCTCAGTCCCCTGGCCCTAGGCAACCAGTAATTGACCTTCTGTCTCTTTGGATTTGCCTATTCTGGACATTTTATGTAAAAGAAATCTTACAGTACATGATCTTCTGTGTCTGGCTTCTTTTATTTAACATAATGTTTTCAGAGTTCATCTATGTTGCAGCATGTATCAATACTTTGTTTTTATCTACTTACCAGAATATAGACATTTGGGTCTTTTCCATTTTTTGGCTGTTGTAAATAATACTGCTGTGAATATTTGTGCCTGTGATTTTTTTTCAACGTTTATTTATTTTTGGGACAGAGAGAGACAAAACATGAACGGGGGAGGGGCAGAGAGAGAGGGAGACACAGAATCGGAAACAGGCTCCAGGCTCTGAGCCATCAGCCCAGAGCCCGACGCGGGGCTCGAACTCACAGACCGCGAGATCGTGACCCGGCTGAAGTCGGACGCCCAACAGACTGCGCCACCCAGGCGCCCCTGTGCCTGTGATTTTATGTGGACATTGTGTTCATTTATCTTGGATATGAAGTTTAAGAATGGGATTGCTGGGTAATAAAATAAACTCCATGTTTAACCTTTTGAGGAACCGTTAGACTGTTAGCCAAAGTGGCTGTACCAATTTGCCTTCCTAAGAGCAGTGTTTGAAGGCTCTAGTATTTCCACATCCTCATGGACACTTGTTATGTCTTTCCATCCATTGTAGCCATCCCATTGGGTATGAAGTAGTATCTCATTGTGGTTTTGATTTGCATTTCCTTGATCGCTAATGATATTGAGCATCTTTTCATGTACTTATTGCCCATTTGTCTGTCTTCTTGGGAGAAATAGCTCTTCAGATCCTTTGCCCAGTTTTTTATTGGGTTATGCTTCCTTCTTAATTAAGTTATGAGTTCTTTGTGTATTTTAGATGCAAATCCCTTATCAGATACATGATTTGCAAAAATTTTCTCTCATTCTGTTGGTTATGTTTTCATACAGTTAATCATCCTTCAGTAGTTCGATTTACTTTTTTTTTTTAATGTTTATTTTTGAGAGAGAGACAGAGTGTGAGTGGGGGAGGGACAGAGAGAGAGGGAGACACAAAACTTGAAGCAGGCTTCAGGCTCCATGCTGTCAGCACAGGACCAGATGCAGGGCTCAAACCTATGAACCGGGAGATCATGACCCGACCCGAGCTGAAGTCAGATGCTTAACTGACTGAGCCATCTAGGCACCCCATAAGTAATTCAATTTACTCTTGATTGTTACAAGGTTGAACTAATATGAATTTTTAAAAATCTTTTTCATTAGCTAATTAATTAGTTGGCTAATTTACATATCTGCCTAAAGATAATGTAAGTTAATTGTTTTTACATCTTTGGAATTGGTAAAGCACAGATACATCTATCTGTATGATCAAGTACCCAATTAGTATATAGTGTTCCTATCATAAGTATTTAATTTTTTAAAATATTTTTTATGTTTTGTAAAGTTTATTTATTTTGAAGAGACAGGGCAAGTGTGAGCTGGGAAAGGGCAGAAAGAAAGGGAGACAGAATCCCAAGCAGGCTCTGCACTGTTGGCACACAGCCAAACGTGGGGCTTGATCTCATGAATTGTGAGACCATGATCTGAGCTGAAACTATGAGTCAGACACTTAACTGACTGAGCCACCCATGCACCCCTAAGATTTTATTTTTTAACTAATCTCTACACCCAACACTGGGCTGGAACTTACAACCCCAAGATCAGGAGTTGCATGCTCCACCCACTGGAGCCAGCCAGGGGCCCCCCATAAGTATTTCATTTTTATACACTACCTCGTTGTTTTATCTGTCTATATCTTAATTCCTCTAATTTCTTTTGAAATCTAGGACCAAAGCTCTATACTTCTTATTTATCTCATAGCTCAATATCTGGCTTGAGGTAGGTAGATATGTTTGCTAATGGAATGGATGACAAATTTTGGGGGCCGAAATTAAGACAAACCTAAACATTGGATATTAGTTTTAACTTCTTGTCAAAAAAGCCTCTCAGGGCACCTGGGTGGCTCAGTTGGTTAAGCATAGGACTTGGGCTCAGGTCATGAGCTTACAGTTCATGGGATCAAGCCCTGCATTTGGGCTCTTTGCTGACAGTGCAGAGCCTGTTTAGGATTTTCTCTCTCTCCCTCTCTCTCTGCCCCTCCCCTGCTCATGATCTCTCTCTCTGTCTCTCAATAAACCGTATATATTTAAAAAAGTCTCATATTGGGGCGCCTGGGTGGCTCAGTCGACTTTGGCTCAGGTCATGATCTCATGGTTCATGGGTTCGAGCCCCATGTCAGGCTCTCTGCTGACAGCTCAGAGCCTGGAGTCTGCTTCAGATTCTTTGTCTCCCTCTCTCTCTTCCCCTCCCCTGCTCACTCTCTGTCTCTTGCTCAAAAATAAATAAACATCAAAAAAATAAATAACTAAAAAAAAGTCTCATATTTACAGGTGCCAGTCTATTTTATTTAAATAAATAGACTACAAGAAGTATTTTTGCATGATATTTCATGTATTTAAAAGTGTCCGGTTTCTCTTGTGTTCCTAAAACTCCAGTTAATGCCATTCATTTTGCTCTTTTTTTATCTTCTCATTGCCTTCCAGGGGTTATAATGAGAAGAAACTAAAAGATAATATTCAGTGTGAAATTTTTCAAGTTCTTTATGAAGAAGCATTAGCATCCTACAAGGAAGAAATAGTACATCAGCTGCCCAGCAATAAACCAGAAGATCTAGAGGATAACATCAATCAGATATTGAAGTGGATTGAGCAGTGGATTAAGGATCATAGCTCCTAAATTACAAGACTACTAGCCACTTTACAACCACTCTTGTTATATCTCTGCCATATTGAATAAATTGTCCAATTGTCGGTAAAGCTTTTTTATTAAAATTGAGCTGCAAGACTAGTAGATGGATGGCCTAAAGGTTTATGTGTGGGCTTTCTTTCTCCATGAGAAAGCAAAAGTCTCAAGTATAGTATATATATAATATCATTAAGGATTGATAGTAAAAACTGTTCATTTTAAATGCTTCAACAGGTAAAGAATAAATAAAACTGACCACATGGGTGGCTATCTTTTTTTTTTTTTTTTAACGTTTATTTATTTTTTTGGGACAGAGAGAGACAGAGCGTGAACGGGGGAGGGGCAGAGAGAGAGGGAGACACAGAATCGGAAGCAGGCTCCAGGCTCTGAGCCATCAGCCCAGAGCCTGACGCGGGGCTCGAACTCACAGACCGTGAGATCGTGACCTGAGCCGAAGTCGGACGCTCAACCGACTGAGCCACCCAGGCGCCCCAGGTGGCTATCTTTTAAGTTCATTGCAGAATAAAGTAAAAGTGATCCCTTAAAGTAAAAGTTAAGACTGAAGATAAAACATCAGAGTTTTTCATTTTTATTTCTTTGCTTAAAAAACAAACACACAGGGGCTCCTGGGCGGCTCAGTCAGTTGAGCTTCTGACTCTTGATTTCAGCTTAGGTCATGATCACAGGGTCATGGGATTGAGCCCTGTGTAGGGCTCCATGCTGAGTGTGCAGTCTGCTGAAGATTCTCTCTCTCTCTCTCTCTCTCTCTCTCTCTCTCTCTCTGCCCCTCTCCCCCGCTCACCCCTCCCCCATCTCAAATAAACACACACACACACACACACACACACACACAAAGAAATGGTAATACTTATACTCTACAAAAACTGGAAGGTACAAAAGGGTATCCTGGAAAGGTAGGTTTCCCTTCCAGGCCACCCCTTATTCTTCAGCCACCCCAGATCCCCTCCCTTTAAGAAGTAATGTTTCTGGTTTCCTAAGTCTCTTTTGGAGAGATTTTATGCCTGCAAAGTATGTATGTTTGTGTACTTTATTTGCTTTAAGCATATGGTAGCATATTATATACACTCTTCTGTATCTTCTTATTTTCATTTAATATATTTTGGAGAGTGTATCATCTCATACAGACCTCCCTATTCTTTCAAATTAAGATAAAATTTTACTTTATGTGTTTTTTAAAATTTTTATTTATTTACTTGTTTGTTTATTTATTAAGAGAGAGAGCGTGGGGGCCCTGGGTGGCTCAGTCGGTTAAGTGTCCGACTTTGGCTCAGGTCATGGTCTCGTGGTTTGTGAGTTCAAGTCCCGCGTCGGGTTCTGTGCTCACAGCTCAGAGCCTAGAGCCTGCTTTGGATTCTGTGTCTCCCACTCTCTGCCCCTGCCCCCCTAAAGAAATAAATAAATAAACCTTTAAAACAAACAAACAAAAAAATAAGAGAGCACAGGGGAGGGGCAGAGAGGGAGAGGAAGAATCTCAAGCAGGATCTACACCCAGTGCAGAGCCCAGCATGGGGTGGGGCTCGATCTCATGCCAATGAGATCATGACCTGAGCCGAAATCAAGGGTTGGACGCTTAACTGAGCCACCCAGGTGCCCCCCAGTTTGTCATTTTAAAGTGCATAATTGGGTGCGTGGGTGGCTCAGTTAAGTGTCTAACTCTAGGTTTCAGCTCAGGTCACAATCTCACATTTTGTGGGTTCGAACCCCACATTGAGCTCCATGCTAAATGGCACAGAGCCTATTTGGGATTCTTCCTCTTCCTCTCTCTGTCCCTCCCCTGCTCACTTGCACTCTCTCTCAAAAAATAAACTTAAAAAAAAAGTGCACAACTAGCTGGCTTTTATTATACTCACAAGATTGTGTAATCATCATACTTCAACCATCACTATCTAATTCCATATGTAACGTTTTTATTACCCCACCCAGAAAAAGTCCAGTACTGTTAGCAGTCACTTTCCATTTTTCCCTTCTAGTCCCTTGGAATCACTAGTTTACTTTGTCTGTATGGTTTTGCATATTCTGGGCATTTCATATAAATGGAATCATACAATATGTAGCCTTTTATGTCTGGCTTCTTTGACTTAGCGTATTGTTTCCAAGGTCATCCATATTGCAGCCTCTACCAGTAGGTACCTCATTCCTTTTTATCAAGTAATATTCCACTGTATGTACCACCTCTTGTTTATCCATTCCATCATTTGCACAATTGGGTTGTATCCTTTCTGGGTCTTATGAATTATGTTATGAACATTTGTATACAGGTTTTTGTGTAGATGTAGGTTTTCAATTCTTGGGTATAGAGGGAAATTTCTGGGTCCTTTTGCAACTGAGTTTAACTTTTTGCGAAAATACCAAACTGTTTTGCAAAATGGTTGCATTACTTTACATTCCCCTCCCCCTGTCTACGTAGTAGGGATCTAATTTCTCCACATCCATGCCAGTACCTGCTAGATGAACACTTGTTCATCTAATAGCCATCCTGTGCATGTATAGTAATATTTCATATTAGTCTTGATTTACATTTCCCTGATGACTACTGATGTACCTAGTAGTCATTCATACATCTTTGGATCCCTAATTTTTTTTAAGTTTTATTTAAGTAATCTTTACATCCAATGTGGGCTTGAGCTCACGATCCTGAGATTAAGTCACATGCTCTTCCAACTGAGCCAGCCAGGCACCCCTGGATCCCTAATCTTTTTAAAGTTTGCACATAAGTCCATATAGGAGTGCTATGATTGGTTTAATCTGTCCCCTACTGATAGACTTTTAGGTTGTTTTCAGCTTTTTACTATTACAATGTTGCCAAGAATGGTAAGAAAGAAGGGTACCTGAGAGGCTCAGTTGGTTAAGCCTCTGACTCTTGATCTCAGCTCAGGTCATGATCTCATGGTTCATTGGATCAAGCCCCACGTCAGGCTCTGCACTGACAGCAAGGAGCCTTCTTGGGATTCTCTTTCTCTCCCTCTCCGCCCTTCTCCTGCTCACACGCTCTCTCTCAAAATAAATAAACTTAAAAAAAGGGTAAGAAAGAATAACATGTATATTACATGTATATATTACATGTATCTTACATGCCAAGCACTCTTAAATACATTTCAGACGAGATCGGGCGCGTTCAGGGTGGTATGGCCGTAGACTTAAATACATTTCAAAAGTGAACTCTATTAATCCACATGATACCATCTGAGGTAGGTATTATTATTTCCATTTACAGGTGATGGAGACAGGGCACAGAATGAAGTGACACAGTCAAGATCACAGCTAGGAAGTATCAGAGTCAGGAGTCTATCTTAGCAGGCTCTTACCCATTAAGTTATACTGCTTAATGTACATGGAACTTGACACATGAGTAAGTTTATCTGTGCAGTAAATTCCTGAGTAAATTGTAAGCAAAGATAACATTTAGTAGATTCATTTTAATAATCATATATTGCCTATTATATACATGCAAGACTCCAACCAAATAACTGGTGGGAAAAGCCTCAAGTTCTTGACCTTCAGATGATCATAACCTAGTATACAAGGAAGATATACATACAAATGGACCCTTTAGACAAATCAGGTAGACTGTGGCAAATGCCCTACTGGAGATTCTAACATAGAGAATAAAAGAGATAACTGTTTCCTACTATGAATATCAGAAAAGGATAAATGCTATAGGATGCAGGGCTTTGAGGATGAGTCTAGAGGTAGAGAAGAGAATTACTCAGACTAAGATAATAGCACATAGGTGCTATCCAGTCAAATCACATATAAAATGAGGATAATTACATCATAGGGCTATTGTAAGGATTAAATAAACAGTGTTTGGCACATACTGTTATTATTTTTAGTAATATTAATGGCTGTTTTGAGAAGACAATGTTCTTTTCATTACTAGAATTCACTAAATTATCAAGTGGTTGCTAATTATCTTAACAGTAAAACTGACTCAAAGATTTTCCTTCAACAGAAGGGAGATTATTATCTAAAAGGGAATCTAGGGGCGCCTGGGTGGCTCAGTCGGTTAAGCGGCCGACTTCAGCTCAGGTCATGATCTCACAGTCTGTGAGTTCGAGCCCCGCGTCGGGCTCTGTGCTGACAGCTCAGAGCCTGGAGCCTGCTTCCGATTCTGTGTCTCCCTCTCTCTCTGCCCCTCCCCTGTTCATGCTCTGTCTCTCTCTGTCTCAAAAATAAATAAACGTTAAAAGGGAATCTAATACAGAGCTATACACCTTTTGGGAATTTTAATTAAATATTAATTGGAGAGGGAAGATGGCGGCGTAGGAGGATGCTGGGCTCACCGCGCATCCTGCTGATCACTTAGATTCCACCTACACCTGCCTAAATAACCCAGAAAACCACCAGAGGATTAGCAGAACGGAGTCGCCGGAGCCAAGTGCAGACGAGAGGCCCACGGAAGAGGGTAGGAAGGGCGGCGAGGCGGTGCGCGCTCCACGGACTGGCGGGCGGGAGCCGGGGCGGAGGGGCGGCTCGCCGGCCAAGCACAGCCCCCGATTCTTGCTTGCAAAAAGCGGAGGGGCCTGACGGACTGTGTTCCGACAGCAAGCGCGACTTAGCGGCTGGGAGGTCATAAGTTAACAGCTCTGCTCAGAAAGCGGGAAGGCTGGAGGACAAAGGGAAGGAGAGCTGCTGAGCCCCCGGACGACAGAGCTCAGTTTGGTGGGGAACAAAGGCGCTCGCCAGCGCCATCTCCCCCGCCCATCCCCCAGCCAAAATCCCAAAGAGAACCAGTTCCTGCCAGGGAACTTGCTCGCTCAGCACAAACACCCAACTCTGCGCTTCTGCGGAGCCAAACCTCCGGCAGCGGATCTGACTCCCTCCTGCTGCCACAGGGCCCCTCCTGAAGTGGATCACCTAAGGAGAAGCAAGCTAAGCCTGCCCCTCCTGCCCCTGTGCACCTTGCCTACCCACCCCAGCTAAGACGCCAGATCCCCAGCATCACAAGCCTGGCAGTGTGCAAGTAGCCCAGACAGGCCACCCCACCCCACAGTGAATCCCGCCCCTAGGAGAGGGGAAGAGAAGGCACGCACCAGTCTGACTGGGGCCCCAGCGGTGGGCTGGGGGCAGACATCAGGTCTGACTGCAGCTCCGCCCACCAACTCCAGTTATACACCACAGCACAGGGGAAGTGCCCTGCAGGTCCTCACCACGCCAGGGACTATCCAAAATGACCAAGCGGAAGAATTCCCCTCAGAAGAATCTCCAGGAAATAACAATAGCTAATGAGCTGATCAAAAAGGATTTAAATAATATAACAGAAAGTGAATTTAGAATAATAGTCATAAAATTAATCGCTGGGCTTGAAAACAGTATAGCTGACAGCAGAGAATCTCTTGCTACAGACATCAAGGGACTAAGGAACAGTCACGAGGAGCTGAAAAACGCTTTAAACGAAATGCATAACAAAATGGAAACCACCACGGCTCGGATTGAAGAGGCAGAGGAGAGAATAGGTGAACTAGAAGATAAAGTTATGGAAAAAGAGGAAGCTGAGAAAAAGAGAGATAAAAAAATCCAGGAGTATGAGGGGAAAATTAGAGAACTAAGTGATACACTAAAAAGAAATAATATACGCATCATTGGTATCCCAGAGGAGGAAGAGAGAGGGAAAGGTGCTGAAGGGGTACTTGAAGAAATAATAGCTGAGAACTTCCCTGAAGTGGGGAAGGAAAAAGGCATTGAAATCCAAGAGGCACAGAGAACTCCCTTCAGACGGAACTTGAATCGATCTTCTGCACGACATATCATAGTGAAACTGGCAAAATACAAGGATAAAGAGAAAATTCTGAAAGCAGCAAGGGGTAAACGTGCCCTCACATATAAAGGGAGACCTATAAGACTCGTGACTGATCTCTCTTTTGAAACTTGGCAGGCCAGAAAGAGTTGGCACGAGATTTTCAGTGTGCTAGACAGAAAAAATATGCAGCCGAGAATCCTTTATCCAGCAAGCCTGTCATTTAGAATAGAAGGAGAGATAAAGGTCTTCCCAAACAAACAAAAACTGAAGGAATTTGTCACCACTAAACCAGCCCTACAAGAGATCCTAAGGGGGACCCTGTGAGACAAAGTACCAGAGACATCACTACAAGCATAAAACATACAGACATCACAATGACTCTAAACCCATATCTTTCTATAATAACACTGAATGTAAATGGATTAAATGCGCCAACCAAAAGACATAGGGTATCAGAATGGATAAAAAAACAAGACCCATCTATTTGCTGTCTACAAGAGACTCATTTTAGACCTGAGGACACCTTTAGATTGAGAGTGAGGGGATGGAGAACTATTTATCATGCTACTGGAAGCCAAAAGAAAGCTGCAGGAGCCATACTTATATCAGACAAACTAGACTTTAAATTAAAGGCTGTAACAAGAGATGAAGAAGGACATTATATAATAGTGACAGGGTCTATCCATCAGGAAGAGCTAACAATTATAAATGTCTATGCGCCGAATACCGGAGCGCCCAAATATATAAAACAATTACTCATAAACACAAGCAACCTTATTGATAAGAATGTGGTAATTGCAGGGGACTTTAACACCCCACTTACAGAAATGGATAGATCATCTAGACACACGGTCAATAAAGAAACAAGGGCCCTGAATGAGACATTGGATCAGATGGACTTGACAGATATATTTAGAACTCTGCATCCCAAAGCAACAGAATAGACTTTCTTCTCGAGTGCACATGGAACATTCTCCAAGATAGATCATATACTGGGTCACAAAACAGCCCTTCATAAGTTTACAAGAATTGAAATCATACCATGCATACTTTCAGACCACAATGCTGAAGCTTGAAATCAACCAAAGAAAAAAGTCTGGAAAACCTCCAAAAGCATGGAGGTTAAAGAACACCCTACTAACGAATGAGTGGGTCAACCAGGCAATTCGAGAAGAAATTAAAAAATATATGGAAACAAACGAAAATGAAAATACAACAATCCAAACGCTTTGGGACACAGTGAAGGCAGTCCTGAGAGGAAAATACATTGCAATCCAGGCCTATCTCAAGAAACAAGAAAAATCCCAAATACAAAATCTAACAGCACACCTAAAGGAAATAGAAGCAGAACAGCAAAGGCAGCCTAAACCCAGCAGAAGAAGAGAAATAATAAAGATCAGAGCAGAAATAAACAATATAGAATCTAAAAAAACTGTAGAGCAGATCAACGAAACCAAGAGTTGGTTTTTTGAAAAAATAAACAAAATTGACAAACCTCTAGCCAGGCTTCTCAAAAAGAAAAGGGAGAGGACCCAAATAGATAAAATCACGAATGAAAATGGAATTATTACAACCAATCCCTCAAAGATACAAACAATTATCAGGGAATACTATGAAAAATTATATGGCAACAAATTGGACAACCTGGAAGAAATGGACAAATTCCTGAACACCCACACTCTTCCAAAACTCAATCAGGAGGAAATAGAAAGCTTGAACAGACCCATCACCAGCGAAGAAATTGAATCGGTTATCAAAAATCTCCCAACAAATAAGAGTCCAGGACCAGATGGCTTCCCAGGGGAGTTCTACCAGACGTTTAAAGCAGAGATAATACCTATCCTTCTCAAGCTATTCCAAGAAATAGAAAGGGAAGGAAAACTTCCAGACTCATTCTATGAAGCCAGTATTACTTTGATTCCTAAACCAGACAGAGACCCAGTAAACAAAGAGAACTACAGGCCAATATCCCTGATGAATATGGATGCCAAAATTCTCAATAAGATACTAGCAAATCGAATTCAACGGCATATAAAAAGAATTATTCACCATGATCAAGTGGGATTCATTCCTGGGATGCAGGGCTGGTTCAACATTCGCAAATCAATCAACGTGATACATCACATTAACAAAAAAAAAAGAGAAAAACCATATGATCCTGTCAATCGATGCAGAAAAGGCCTTTGACAAAATCCAGCACCCTTTCTTAATAAAAACCCTTGAGAAAGTCGGGATAGAAGGAACATACTTAAAGATCATAAAAGCCATTTATGAAAAGCCCACAGCTAACATCATCCTCAACGGGGAAAAACTGAGAGCTTTTTCCCTGAGATCAGGAACACGACAGGGATGCCCACTCTCACCGCTGTTGTTTAACATAGTGCTGGAAGTTCTAGCATCAGCAATCAGACAACAAAAGGAAATCAAAGGCATCAAAATTGGCAAAGATAAAGTCAAGCTTTCGCTTTTTGCAGGTGACATGATATTATACATGGAAAATCCAATAGACTCCACCAAAAGTCTGCTAGAAGTGATACATGAATTCAGCAAAGTTGCAGGATACAAAATCAATGTACAGAAATCAGTTGCATTCTTATACACTAACAAGGAAGCAACAGAAAGACAAATAAAGAAACTGATCCCATTCACAATTGCACCAAGAAGCATAAAATACCTAGGAATAAATCTAACCAAAGATGTAAAGGATCTGTATGCTGAAAACTATAGAAAGCTTATGAAGGTAATTGAAGAAGATTTAAAGAAATGGAAAGACATTCCCTGCTCATGGATTGGAAGAATAAGTATTGTCAAAATGTCAATACTACCCAAAGCTATCTACACATTCAATGCAATCCCAATCAAAATTGCACCAGCATTCTTCTCGAAACTAGAACAAGCAATCCTAAAATTCATATGGAACCACAAAAGGCCCCGAATAGCCAAAGCAATTTTGAAGAAGAAGACCAAAGCAGAAGGCATCACAATCCCAGACTTTAGCCTCTACTACAAAGCTGTCATCATCAAGACAGCATGGTATTGGCACAAAAACAGACACATAGACCAATGGAATAGAATAGAAACCCCAGAACTAGACCCACAAACGTATGGCCAACTCATCTTTGACAAAGCAGGAAAGAACATCCAATGGAAAAAAGACAGTCTCTTTAACAAATGGTGCTGGGAGAACTGGACAGCAACATGCAGAAGGTTGAAACTAGACCACTTTCTCACACCATTCACAAAAATAAACTGAAAATGGATAAAGGACCTGAATGTAAGACAGGAAACCATCAAAACCTTAGAGGAGAAAGCAGGAAAAGACCTCTCTGACCTCAGCCGTAGCAATCTCTTACTCGACACATCCCCAAAGGCAAGGGAATTAAAAGCAAAAGTGAATTACTGGGACCTTATGAAGATAAAAAGCTTCTGCACAGCAAAGGAAACAACCAACAAAACTAAAAGGCAACCAACGGAATGGGAAAAGATATTTGCAAATGACATATCGGACAAAGGGCTAGTATCCAAAATCTATAAAGAGCTCACCAAACTCCACACCCGAAAAGCAAATAACCCAGTGAAGAAATGGGCAGAAAACATGAATAGACACTTCTCTAAAGAAGACATCCGGATGGCCAACAGGCACATGAAAAGATGTTCAGCTTCGCTCCTTATCAGGGAAATACAAATCAAAACCACACTCAGGTATCACCTCACGCCAGTCAGAGTGGCCAAAATGAACAAATCAGGAGACTATAGATGCTGGAGAGGATGTGGAGAAACGGGAACCCTCTTGCACTGTTGGTGGGAATGCAAATTGGTGCAGCCACTCTGGAAAGCAGTGTGGAGGTTCCTCAGAAAATTAAAAATAGACCTACCCTATGACCCAGCAATAGCACTGCTAGGAATTTATCCAAGGGACACAGGAGTACTGATGCATAGGGGCACTTGTACCCCAATGTTCATAGCAGCACTCTCAACAATAGCCAAATTATGGAAAGAGCCTAAATGTCCATCAACTGATGAATGGATAAAGAAATTGTGGTTTATATACACTATGGAATACTACGTGGCAATGAGAAAAAATGAAATATGGCCTTTTGTAGCAACGTGGATGGAACTGGAGAGTGTGATGCTAAGTGAAATAAGCCATACAGAGAAAGACAGATACCATATGGTTTCACTCTTATGTGGATCCTGAGAAACTCAACAGGAACCCATGGGGGAGGGGAAGGAAAAAAAAAAAAAAAAGAGGTTAGAGTGGGAGAGAGCCAAAGCATAAGAGACTGTTGAGAACTGAGAGCAAACTGAGGGTTGATGGGGGGTGGGAGGGAGGAGAGGGTGGGTGATGGGTATTGAGGAGGGCACCTTTTGGGATGAGCACTGGGTGTTGTATGGAAACCAATTTGACAATAAATTTCATAAATAAATGAATAAATAAATAAATATTAATTAAATATGAATATAATTAAATAAATATTAATATACTCATTTCAGCTCTAGGTTTTTATTTGAAACTAGTGATAGTACTTTAACATGTTGTTACAATTATTTGAAGGTTGTAGAAATAACCCCATTTACTGTTTGTCTTTGGTTTTATTCAACCTACTTGTTTGGTTTTTAACTTAAGTAGATTGGTTTAAAATAGACCTAAGGAGGGGCGCCTGGGTGGCTCAGTTGGTTAAATGTCCGACTTCAGCTCAGGTCATGATCTCACGGTTCATGAGTTCAAGCCCCATGTCAGGCTCTGTGCTGACAGCTCAGAGCCTGGAGCCTGCTTCAGATTCTATGTCTCCCTCTCTCTGCCCCTCCCCTGCTCATGCTCTGTCTCAAAAATAAATAAAACATTAAAAAATATATAATAAAACAAACCTAAGGAGATAAAAAGTGTTCTAAATTTTAAATCATTTTATGTTTCTGTAAATAAGCCTTCTTAATAAGATATATTTTGTTCCTCGTGAGTACCTTAACAAGCTTTGAAGTATGTATAACCGCTGATTGTTTTCCTTATGCCCACTCTTGTTGGTATATTTTTTATTTTTGTGGGCGTTTAAAAGGGGTTTAGCCTCACTTCATCTGTATTTCTTTTGAATGTTCTACCACCAATCCCTACCAACATTTAAATTTGTTAGTTTCTAACAAAAAGTCATAGGGGTCAGGGGCCTGGGTGGCTCAGTCAGTTAAGTGTCTGACTTTAGCTGAGGTCATGATCTCGGGGTTCATGAATTTGAGCCCTACATCAGCTCTCTGCTGTCAGCATGAAGCCTGTTTCTGATCCTCTGTCTCCCTTTTTCTCTGCCACTTCCCTGCTTGCTCTTTATCTCTCTCAAAAATAAACATTTTTTAAAAAATCTTAAGAAAAAAAGTCATAGGGGTAAAAACTGCTAAGAAGCATTTATCCTTTCCTATGGAGGGCGGAGAGTCCAAGGTAAAAAAAGAATCACGGTTCTTAGTAGCTTTTTTTTTTAAATGTTTCTTTATTTTGAGAGAAAGAGAGACAGAGGACAAGCAGGGGAGGGGCAGTGAGAGAGAGAGACAGAGAATCCCAAGCAGACTCCACGCTGTCAGCTGAGAGCCCAACGCAAGGCTCAAACTCATAAACTGTGAGAGCATGATCTGCACCAAAATCAAGAGTCGGATGCTTAACTGACTCTGTCACCCAGGCATCCCAGTTCTTAGTAGTGAAAAACAACATCCTGAAAATCATTTATATATACCTATTTATATGTATAAATTGGCTTTTATTTAAAATTTAGTTCCTTAACACTTTTGATGACATAAATCCCTTTGACAGTCTGATATAAGCCAGGAACCCACTTCCTCTAAGTAATACAGATATACATATTAATGTAAAATACTGTTTATGTTTTTCAAAGACTCAAAGACCCTTGAAATCCATTCAGAGGTCTGTTGTCTAAGGAATTTATTATTATGGAAGGGAGGATTCAAAAAAATATAATTTGTTACACGAGGCTAGCGAATAAAAAGCCAAGTGATCATTTGCTCATCCTGGGGATCCATTCAGAGGTTTGTTGTCTAAGGAATTTATTATTATGGAAGGGAGGATTCAAAAAAATATAATTTGTGGGGCGCCTGGGTGGCGCAGTCGGTTAAGTGTCCGACTTCAGCCAGGTCACGATCTCACGGTCCGTGAGTTCGAGCCCCGCGTCAGGCTCGGGACTGATGGCTCAGAGCCTGGAGCATGTTTCCGATTCTGTGTCTCCCTCTCTCTATGCCCCTCCCCCATTCATGCTCTGTCTCTCTCTGTCCCAAAAATAAATAAAAAACGTTGAAAAAAAAATTAAAAAAAAATATAATTTGTTACACGAGGCTAGCGAATAAAAAGCCAAGTGATCATTTGCTCATCCTGGGGATCCTCACCAGTGCATTAAGCAGAAAATAAATAAAAGACATACAGAGCTGTAAGGAAAAAAATAAGGTATTCTCAGGTAACATGATAATCTATGTAGAAATTCCAAAGAGAATCCATACAAAAACTACTTGAACTAATAAGTGATGTTAACAAAGTCACAGGATATAAGACCAATACACAAAAACTACTGCATTTCCATATAGCAGTGACAAACAATTGGAAATTAAGATTAGAACAATACCATTTACAATAGTACCAAAAACATGACCTACTTAGGTTAAATCTAACAAAATATTTGCAAGATCTGCATACTGAAAATTCAAATGAAAGAAATCAAAGATCCAAAAAAGATGTATAAACCATGTTCATGAAATCGAAGATTCAATATTATTAACATGACAATTTTCGCCAAATTGATCTATTAATCCAGCCCCAATCAAAATACCAGCATACTCTTCTAAAGTAAAAGTTGCTGGGCGCCTGGGTGGCTCAGTCGGCTAAGCATCCGACTTCAGCTCAGGTCACAATCTCACAGTCCGTGGGTTCGAGCCCCGCATCGGGCTCTGTGCTGACCGCTCAGAGCCTAGAGCCTGTTTCAGATTCTGTGTCTCCCTCTCTCTCTGACCCTCCCCCGTTCATGCTCTATCTCTCTCTGTCTCAAAAATAATAAACATTAAAAAAAAAATTTAAAGTAAAAGTTGCTGAGTGCCCATTTTGGCAGCACATACACTAAAATTGGAACAATACAGTGAACTTTAGCATGGCCTCTGCACAAAGATGCAATGCAAATTTGTGAAGCGTTCCATAATAAAAAGAAAAATTGCTGGAAACACATATGGAAACATGTAGGAGCTAGAGTAACCAAACAATGCTGAAACAAGAGAACAAAGTTAAAAACAACCCTAGTGTATGTGATTTCAGGATTTGCTATAAAGACTAAAGCAAGACAATGTGGCATACGACAATGATGGACACATAGATCTGATCTTGTAACAGAAAAGAGAGTCCAGAAAGAAATCCATGCTTATACAGGCGATTTTTGATGGAGGTGCAAAAGGAAAATCAATGGGGAAACTAACTTTTTGACAAATAATAGGTATACATATCAAAAAAGTGAACCTCGGGGCACCTGGCTGGCTCGGTTGGTAGAGCAGAAGACTCTTGATTTGGGGTTGCGAGTTCTAGTCCCCACATTGGAAGTAGAGATTACTTAAAAATAAAATAAAAAAAAAAGTGAACTTCAAACTTAACCACATACCGTATTAATTCAAAATGTCTCAGAGACCTATGTGTAAAACCTAAAATATATAAAACTTCTAGATGAAAACATACTAAGAAATTTTAGTGCTCTTTGATTAGGCAAAGATTTATCTGATAGAACACAAAAAACACAAACCAAAGAAAAAATAATCAATAAATTTGACTTCAAAATTTAAAACTCTTCCTCTCAAAAGACACCTAATACTGGGGGGGCCTGACTAGCTCAGTCAGGAGAGCATGCAACTGGATCTCAGGGTCATGAGTTCTAGCCCCAGGTTGGCCATGGAGCCTGCTTAAAAAAAAAGGACTTAAGAACAGCAGCAGCCACAGATTAGGAGAAATGTAAACACACATATGAAACAGATTTGTATATAAAATATACATGATACTCTTGGGGCACCTGGGTGGCTCAGTCGGTTAACTATCTGACTTGTTTTAGCTCCATTCATGATCTCACGGTTTGGTTTTTGAGATTGAGATTGAGCCCCGTGGTGGGCTCTGGGCTGACAGCACTTGCTTGGGATTCTCTCTCATTCTCTCTGTCTGCCGCTCCCCCACTTGTGCACATGTGTTTTCTCTCTCTCTCTCTCAAAATAAATAAACTTGAAAAGAATGAAATATACTCAAATTGGTAGATAGAAGTTTTTTTTAAAGACATTCACCGCACATTTATTATGCAATAGTTTAGCAGCATTGCACATAAAGGGTGATGAAAGCCAACTTTAAACTCATGCATTTTTTCAGGGGCGCCTGGGTGGCTCAGTGGGTTGAGCGTCCAACTTCGGCTCAGGTCATGATCTCACACTCCGTGAGTTCGAGCCCCGCATCAGGCTCTGTGCTGACAGCTCGGAGCCTGGAGCTGGTTTCAGATTCTGTGTCTCCCTCTCTTTCCCTGCCTCTCCCCTGCTCATGCTCTGTCTCTCTCTGTCTCAAAAATAAATAAAAATATTAAAAAATAAATAAATAAACTCATGCATTTTTTAAATAAAATTTTAATATGCATGCATTCAAATCTATGCTTTCTGGAGAAGTCTGATAAAGAAAACAGTTAAAATATTTTTAGTGGGAAAGTTCTGAAATATTTTTAAGGTTAAAGAAGTCTATTTTAAATCGGTCAAAGTTTTAAGTGAAGAAAAACTATTTTTGGTTTGCAAAGCTATTGAATATGCTAGAATAGTAGGCAAATTGACTTTAAAATTATAAATATATTAATCTCTACTGGCACAAGAACAGACACTCAGATCAATGGAACAGAACAGAGAACCCAGAAATGGACCCACAAACATATGGCCAACTAATCTTTGACAAAGCAGGAAAGAATATTCAGTGGAATAAAGACAGTCTCTTCAGCAAGTGGTACTGGGAAAACTGGACAGCGACATGCAGAAGAATAAACCTGGACCACTTTCTTACACCATACACAAAAATAAAATGGATGAAAGACCTCAATGTAAGACAGGAAGCCATCAAAATCCTCGAGCAGAAAGCAGGCAAAAACCTCTCTGATATTGGCTGCAGCAACTTCTTACTCAATATGTCTCCGGAGGCAAGGGAAACAAAAGCAAACATGAACCACTGGGACCTCATCAAAATAAAAAGCTTCTGCACAGCAAAGGAAACAATCAGCAAAACTAAACGGCAACCGACAGAATGGGAGAAGATATTTGCAAATGACATACCACATAAAAGGTTAGTATCCAAAATCTATAAAGAACTTCTCAAACTCAACGCCCAAAAAACAAATCATGCAGTGAAGAAACGGGCAAAAGACATGAATAGACACTTCTCCAAAGAGGACATCCAGATGGCCAACCAACACATGAAAAAATGCTCAATATCATTCATCATCAGGGAAATACAAATCAACACCACAATGAGATACAACCTCACCTGTCAGAATGGCCAACATTAACAACTTAGGCAACAACAGATGTTGGCAATGATGCAGAGAAAAGATCTCTTTTGCACTGCTGATGGGAATGCAAACTGATGCAGCCACTCTGGAAAATAGTATGGAGGGTCCTCAAAAAATTAAAAACAGAACTACCCAACGACCCAGCAATTACACTACTAGGTATTTATCCAAGGGATACAGGTATGCTGTTTCAAAGGGGCACATGCACCCCAATGTTTATAGCAGTTCTATCAACAATAGCCAAAGTATGGAAAGAGCTCAAATGTCCATCAATGGATGGATAAAAAGATGCGGTGTATATATACATCACCCACATATATATATACATATATATGCATACACACACACACACACACACACATACACACATACAATGGAGTATTACTCAGCAATCAAAAAGAATGATATCTTACCATTTGCAACTACGTGGATGGAACTAGAGTGTATTATGCTAAGCAAAATTAGAGAAAGATAAATATCATATGAATTCACTCTTATGAGGACTTTAAGATACAAAACAGATGACAATAAGGGAAGGGAAATAAAAATAATATAAAAACAGGGAGGGGGACAAAACATAACAGACTCTTAAATATGGAGAACAAACAGGGTTGTTGGAGGGGTTGTGGGAGGGGGGATCGGCTAAATGGGTAAGGGACATTAAGGAATCTACTCCTGAAATCAATGTTGTACTATATGCTAACTTGGATGTAAATTAAAAAGATAAATAAAAATTAAAAGTAAAATAAATACATTAAATCTCTTAAGATAATCTTAAATCTCTGAGCATCTAATATCCACAGAGCACTGATCTTGTTCTATAACTGATCTTGTTCTAAGTGTCTGGTTTTCCATATAAGTAGGGTATGTTTACTTGGGGGAAGTGGGTGGTTAAGGGAAGTATGGGCTGAATCTGGAGAAGAGGAAGAATAAAAGAAGTCTACTAAGGCAAAGAAGGGTTCACTTGTTTGTTTCTAACCCAGAATAATCTTTAAATCCAGCCAAAGTTATTTCAACTATGTTGATATTAGGAAATACTATCAAAATCATTTCACCCAGGCACTGAAACTATTTGATGGGGTTTCAAGTGATGGCGGGGTTTGGAGGTGACAGCCAAGAAAGAATTCTTGAAGATGTTTTTGGTGCAAAAAATGTGATTTTATTAAATCACGGGGACAGTACCAGTGGGCAGAAAGAGCTGCACTGGGGTTGTGAGGAGTGACTGATTATATACCTTCAGGTTGGGATGGGGTTAGGGACAGTGTTTTGGAAGCAAGGTTTCCAGGACCTTGAGGGGCTAGCTGTTGTTAGAAAAACATTTATTACTGTTAAGTAAAACCTCAGACATGAGACCCTTCAAATATGTATAAGGAGCCATATGCTTGGAGTATAATTGCCAACATATACTTGGGGGGGGGGAAGGGGGTAAAGATAAAAGAGGTTTGCAAAGGAATTTCTATGTGTTTAAGAAGACTCACAGGATCCTAGGGACAGGGCGCAGGATAATGTTAAGCAAGATTCCCTTTTATCCCCAGCAAAGTACCATCATTGAGGCAGCTGAGCTCCTAAAAGGAGGTCACTCTGCCCACTTCAAGGACTTGTCAGTGGGCCGTAAGCAATACGGGAATTTTTCATTTGCCTTTGTTTCCCACATCACCATGGCAAGCACTTGAAACCCCTTTCATCTTGATGAGGGTGATATTAAGGCTCCAGGAAACCGAGTCTATAGGTTTCTGGAGATTAGACTATGGATAAGATTGTGTTTTCCTTGCAGTTTACTAAGTTATATGTAAAATGAAGGAGGCTCCTGTCCTGCATAACTGTGATCTCTATCAGTCAGTCAACCATTTGCTTTCCTTTCCTTTGGTCTTGGGTAGCCATGGGCATCTGAGGAGTATCACACGTATCCCACCTTGGAGGGTGTGTGAGGGTCTGTGTGCGCGCGCTGTTATAGCCCTCAGCTTGCCACACGCTCCCTCATCACTACGGACTCTGAACGTTCTGGAGGGTGGGGGATGGCCCCCCTCTAGAAATCCACGGAATCAGTTCCCAGTGGCAGCTCTTTCCGCCCCCCTCTTGTTCCTTCCCACAGCCACGCCTCTGCCCCAGAAGTTCCTCTCGCCCTTAAATCCCTCCTCGCTTCTTAGTACGGAAAGCCTACTTTTGCGGTCCACCTGCGCCGCTGAACTGATTCAGCTCGGATCCCTCTGTCCCTTACCCCCTACACACTTCATGCTTGCACCATCTCATTTTCACCTTTACTGAGCGCCCGCGGTCTTGTGTCTCTCGGTCTCCGCGCTAACATTTCTAATTCGGTGGCTCGTAGGGGGCAAACCCCAGGCTCTGCAGCCGGACAGAGCCAACATCGCCCGCGCCAACCGACCAGCTCACGCAGGCAGCTGACCAGACCAGCGGGGCCGGCTCCGGGCGGCCTCGCCCCTCCTTCCGGTCCCGGCGGCGCGCGTGGTCACGTGGCTGGAGGGCGGCGACGCGCGCGGCGGGGAGGCTCGGCGCCAGGTGAGCGCGCCAGGTGGGGTGCGAGGGCGGTGGGGGTCCTGGGCGCCCGGCGGGATTCCCTGGTTCCGTCCCCTGGTCCGGTCCCCGCGACGGGCATTGCGGAGGCGCGTGGTCAGGCAGGGCTGGTGGGAACGGCGGGTGGGGAGGACCCGGGACCCGGGCTGCGCAGATTCGTGCAAACCCGGCAGGTTGTGTACAAGTTGGCCCACTGGTTGCTTTTTTTCCCCTAAACGCTAGTTTAATGGTCTCGTCTCGTTAAAAAAAAAAAAAAAAAAAAAAAAAAAAAAAGTAATAGGTTTGAAAGAATCTGTTTCTGCCTTTTCCCTCTCCTCCTTTATTATTTTTTCCTATTAGTATTGAGCCTTAAAAATACGTGTCCTGCACCAGAAAAAGGACATCAGTAGAAATGACTGCGGAAATCCCAATAAAGTCTGTGGTTTAGTTAATTCCATGTGTCAATATTAACTTACTAATTTTGGTGAATGTTAACATTAGAGGAGTGTGAGCAAAGGGTATACAGGAGCTCTGCACTCTCTTTGCAACTTACTGTAAATCTAAAATTATTTTCATAAAAAGTTTAAAAACATAATGCTGCAGTGTTGTGTAGCAGGCCATTGTTCACCAGGGAGGGCTCAAGTTAGTTCCTCTTTGCCAAGCCTGACAGGAATTGGGTGTCTGTTTGACCATTGTGTTTGCTAGGGCAAGTGTCACGCTAGTGGGTGTGGATGCTTCTAGTCCAAGATTTCTGGGCAGGAGTCTGTTTCTTCATTTCGGTCTGTCACCGTTCTTTGGACAGGTCAGTGAGTTAAGGATACATCGAGCTACTGTAGGGGCGTGTGCAATACACATGTCAGGAAAAAGGACTATTAAAAAGGTACAGGGATGCCTGCCTGGGTCTTCTGTGAGAGCGGTCATGAGTTCAAGCCCCGTGTTGTGTGTGTAGTTACTTAAATAAATAAAAACTTAAAAAAAATTAAAAGGTACAACACAGAGCTAGGAAAGCTCAGAGATCACATCTGGCTCAGGGGTGTCAGGAAGGCTGCTGGGGGGAGTGGCTGTCATGAGCTGTGGGGGACTACAGAGGAGTCAGCGTTCCTGGCGTGGAGATGAGCACCAGCAGACTTGAAGGTGACTGATTGCCCTGAGGGGGCCTGGGCACAGGTGCAGTCCTTTTTTTTTAATGTTTACTTGTTTTTGAGAGAGACAGAGTGCAAGCTGGGAAGGGGCAGAGAGAGAAGGAGACACAGAATCTGAAGCAGGCTCCAGGTTCTAAGCTGTCAACACAGAGCCCAATGTGGGGCCCAAACCCACAAACAGAGAGATCATGACCCAAGCTGAAGTTGGACGCTTGACTAACTGAGCCACCCAGGCACCCCGGTGCAGTCCTTCTTAATGGAAGCACAGAACATGTCCAGGAAGCAGTGACAGCTGACATGTGAAGTAAAAATGAGTCTCGTAGGTAACAGGGTGACACTTTATGGAATGGGAGCCATGGAATGTTTTAGGGCAAGAGGGGGGGCATCTCTGGATCTGTGCTTGGAGCAGCAGTGTATAGGATGGCTTGGGGACTATTGGTTTTACCTGGAAGAGTTCATAAGAAATCCAGCCAGGGCTGTGAAGTTAATATCCAAAGGATATGGTTTCAGGAGATTTTGTGCGCCTAGACATCTTGGCATCTGAAGGGATCAAGGAAAAGAGAAATCCCAAAGTTTTGGACCTGGGTGTTTTGGAGCATGGTTGAAATGTTTGCAGAAATAGAGGACTCAGGATGAGATAGATCTAGGGTGGGAGTGGGAGGGCAGTGAGTTTGTTTTTGAACAGCTGTGTTTTGTTGTTTTTTTTTTTAATTTTTTTAACGTTTATTTATTTTTGAGACAGAGAGAGACAGACCATGAATGGGGGAGGGTCAGAGAGAGAGGGAGACACAGAATCTGAAACAGGCTCCAGGCTCAGAGCTGTCAGCACAGAGCCCGACGCGGGGCTCGAACTCACGGAATGCGAGATCATGACCTGAGCTGAAGTCAGACGCTTAATCGACTGAGCCACCCAGGCACCCCTGAACAGCTGTGTTTGAATTGCTGGCAGGATATCCAGCTGGAAATGTGTGTGTTTAATACTGGAAGCCAAACATACAGAGCAGGACAGAAAGAGGAAAAGGAGCCTGAGCAGGCAGACATGGGGTGGTTCCTCATTCCTGTAGGGTTTGAGGGGCTAAGGTCAACCAGGGGCCTGGGCGTGGCAGATCAGTAGTGCCACAGCTTCTGCACAGGTGGAGGAGACCCAGGAGCAAGACTAGATCTTGGATTTAGCAATTAGGAAGTCAGTGGTCCCTTTTCAGAGAGTTGTTTTAGTGCAGAAGTAGGAAGATTGCTCACTGTCTGTAATTGGTTCATCCTGTGGCCTTTCCCAAGCGACCAGAACACCGGGCCAGGAGCCAGAGATAGGGCTTCTAGTTCTGGCTCTTCCACTAAGAGCCACAAAATTCCACTGTAATTTTGGGCCAGTCATGCATAGCTTTTACTAGCATAGAAAAATAAAACCAGAAGGACCCTTTTATTCCTAGCAACACTTAATAGTCCAAAGAACTAGTGTCCCATGGGGCACACACTGGGAAAAGATGATCCAGAACCATAATTTTAGAGTCCTAAAGAACCAAAACATCTTGTCCAATCCTCCCATTTAACAATGGGACTAATACTCCCAAACTCTAAGTCAATAAACATTGACTTGAAATATATCAGATCAATGGTTCCCAAAATAACCCTATAAAGTAGTAATGCTTAAACTCATTTTGGAGATTGGAAAACATGCTCTGAGAAGTTAAATGACTTGCCCGAGATCACAGAGCAGCACGTGGTGGAGTGAAATTTGAACTCAGACCTCCTGAGTCAGAGCCTTCTCTGTCACACATCCTGCTGGGCCTCCCTGGTTGTCAACATTGAATATATTTAAAACTGGCTGAGTGGAACATTAGTAACTTCTAACATTTTCCCTTTCTTAGAAGAAATGTGTTCTGAAAGTCGTTTGGTTTATTAATGTTAAGTATATAAAAAAGGGGAGAGTATACAGCCACCAGTTCCCAAAGTTACATTTTTTAAAACAGTAAGAGTATTGGATCATGGGAAAGCTCATTATGTTAACTGTGAATAGCAGAAAGGCTAGAAAGACCAGACCATGATACCTGAATTTATGTGGCACATTAAAAAATATTCTTAGCCACACAGCCCAGCCACCAGAGCCTGCTGCTACCCAAGGCCCAGGTGATGCCTGCAACACATGCTGCTGGGCAGGGACAGCCATGGGGGCTGTGACCCCAGGCAAGTAGATGAGACAGGCCTGCACCGGAGAATGAGCTGGAGTGAGTGCCATGCTCTCATCCATGGCTGCTCCAACAGACAACCTGTAGAATCTTCCAGGCCAGGCCCCACTCAGCAGGCTGGGCCCCTGTGTAGGCCAGGATCTGGGCTCCAGAGGATTGGGGGCTCTCCTATCCCAAGAGCCCACCCTGTCCCACCTCCTAGGAGCCCAGGGTCCCAGGACCGAGCCCCACCTGGGCTTTGTGGACAAGAATTCTGGTCACCCCACCCCTCCCTACTCCCAAAGCATGCTAACCCAGCACTGGATTGGGAGCTGGGCAGGGCTGGGGCATTTGGGTTTGGGGTTGGGGCTGGCCCCAAGACCACCATCCCCAGGAATGCTAAGACGCAGGCTCCAGGACGGACCACTGATGTACAATAAAGCTCAGATGACCTTTCCAAAAAATTACATACATATTCTTAGCTAATCCTGTGATTGCTTACTCTTTCCTCTTACTACTTTTTTCCTTTGTGTTGACCAATTCCATTTTCTCCACTGCTGGCTGCCTAGCCCTGAGCTACCCTCCTTAACAAAGGTGTGAGAGTGCATTTATAAGCAGGAGTTTGCATTAGAGGTAAAACATAGCTCCTTAGGGATTATTTCCTGTCTATCTTGATGAATAAAAATAGAAAAACTTACTTATTTAGGAAATAAACTTGTAAAGGAACAAAGATGATTTTATAAAAATTTGGGGGAAAAAAGATTTTTACTTTTAGTACTGTTTGATGTCATAAATGATAGAAACGTGGTTTATTCTGATGTAACGCTCATTCAGATTCTTCCAGTAACAGAAAGCAGTAGCTAAGAGTATCACAGTGTCTCTGACATTAGGAGTCAGGATTCAGAATCTGGTTCAACCTCTCGTTAGCTAACCGTCTATATTTAATAACACTATTGTCTTGAAAGGTGAAGATTAAATGGAATAATCTAAGAAAAACATTAAAATAGTGCCTAGCACACAGAAAAGAAGCAACAAGTGCTATTATTATATCATTGAAAAAGAAATTCTTGCTGATTTAGAGCATCCAGTTTAATAATTTGCTTATCTAGGAGGATATAATTGATCAACACAGTTCTCATCTTGTCCCCTAATGCAGTTAAAGGTCCCTTATTTTTTGTGTTTAAACACACACAAAAAAAACAAGTCAAAACCAAGACTTTTCTACCACCTCCCAAAAGTTCCTTCCTGCACTCTGCAGTCAGCCTTCCACCCTAGGCAACCACTGATCCGTTGTCCGTTATACATTAGTTTCGCCAGGATTTCACAGAGGATGGGCTTCCTGTGTTAGCATAATGTCTCTCAGACTCATCCACGTTGTTACATGTATTAGAAATTCATTATTGCTGAATATATTCTGTTGTATGGACTTAACAATTTGTTTTTCTGTTGTACATCTGGGTTGTTTCCAGTGTGGAGCCCATTTGAGTAATGCTGTGAACAGTCATCCATACATCTTTGTGTGAACATATGTTTACATTTCCCTGGATCACTTGTTTAAAAGAAACTACCAAAATTTTCCACAGTGGCTGTACCATTTTATACTCCGGCCTACTATGTATGTCTATATCCGCAGCAATACTTAGAATTGACACTGGTATGTAACAGACTGTCATTGTAGTTTAAATCTACAATCCCCTGACAGCTACTGATGTTGAATGTCTTTCTATCCATTTACCTTCTTTTATGATGTTATGTCTTCGAATCTTTAAGGGCCTTGGCTTTCAAATACTGAAAGAATATGGTACTTTAAACCCTAAAAACAACAGAAACCTCTTCAACTATGTGTGTGTAGGGGGAGGGGGGTGGTTAAGTTTGTTTATTTGTTTGTTTGTTTTGAGAGAGAGCTCATGAGAGCACATGGAAGGGGCAGAGAGAGAGGGAGAAAGAATCCCAAGCAGGCTCCACACTGTCAGCACAGAGCCTGATGCAGGGCTCAATCTCACAAACCGTGAGGCAGAATCAAGAGTTGGAGGCTTAGACGACTGAGCCACCAAGGTGCCCCATTTGTGTGGTTTTAAGAGTGGAAGAATAAGAGAAACATCTCACTAAAAAAATGCAAGTTTAAGATTTAATTATTTTTTTAAAGTCCTGGTAAGCAATTATTTAAATAGCAGGATATATTTAGAAGAGATGTCAGATGTATGTATGTATGTATTTATGTATTTATTTATTTATTTTTTAATGAATCTTGGGGCACCTGGGTGGCTGAGTCTGTTAAGTGTCTGACTTCGGCTCAGGTCATGATCTCACAATTCGTGAGTTCGAGCCCTGTGTCAGGGCTCTGTGCTGACAGCTCAGAACCTGGAGCCTGCTTCAGATTCTTTGTCTCCCTCCCTCTCTGTCCCTTCCCAACTCATGCTCTGTCTCTCAAAAATAAAGATGAAAAAAAAAAAACCAATAAAAAATGAATCTTGAGAAAGGGATGAGATATTTCTAAACAACTACAGCAAAACAGCTATTCTGAAATGCCTGGTGGTGAAAGTTCTTCCTGTACTACTGTGTACAAGAGAACAAGGCTGAGCATTTAAGGTGCTCTGCAGCCAACAGGTAGGTGCCTACAGTGGTCCTTCGTCTCCACATGGGGAGGGCTCAGTGGTGGTAATTTCTCTGTAAGGCATTTTTATCTGGAATGTTTTCCTCTGGGAAGAAGGGCAGGCAGTTAGCTTCCCAGTATTCAGGTTGGAGTCTTGCCGAGGTGACTATTTTTCTGCCCTACAGGAAGGGAATTTGTTTATTCCTTCATTCACCTTATTTAAAAGTATTTATTGAGCTCTGATTACGTCTCAGATACTGTTTTCAGCATTGGGAATGCAGTGATGATCCCAGTGATGGACCTTACTTTCCACTTTGGGCCATCTTAAGCAGGTTTGGGCTCTGGCAGAGGAAAAGTTTTAGGTCGCTCGGCCTTTTGAGAGGCATCATAGGCAGGGCAGAATCACCTTTGGCTTTGCTAGGCTCCCACTTTTGTACTACCTCCTGCCTTTCATGGTGTGACTTGAAAAATGAGTAAAATATGGAGGGGTATGTTAGAAGGCCCTAAGTGCTAGGGGAAAAATAAATCAGGGAAGGAGGAGGAGGAGGAGGAGGAGTTTGCAATTTTAGATCTGGTATCAGTCACTGAGGTGTCACTGAAGGAAAGACCCATAGGAGGTGAGGAACCAGTTGAGCAACTGTCTGGGGAAGAGTGTTCCAGCCAGAGGGAACCCCAGCTCTGTGCCAGGAACGCTGGGGAAGCCAGCCAGGTTGGCCAGCCTAGGAGGGCATGCAGTCAGAGGCAAGCCATCAAAAGCACTTTGACTTCTATGCTGTGTTGTGAAAACAGTGGAGGGCCTTGAACACACAGTCTGATAAAGAAAGAGAGGGGGTACTTCCTTCCCACCTATCATCGTCTCAGGTAGAAAAACCCTGCTGTGTCTGCAGAAAAACAGAAGATGTTCCCATAGTACAGAGGGCTATAGGACAGGCTGTAAGAGCCATGAGCACCTGAAGTGCACGCAAGGCCATGAAGGGACAGGGGCAGGGTGCTCTATGTACTCCCTGCAAGTTCCGTTTTGCAGGGATTCCCTGAATTTCACGTAGCTCCTAGGCTGGTGAAAACCAAACCCTTTCTCTTTCCTTGGCAAAGTCTGATTTGCTTTATCCTGATCAGTAGATTACTGGATTCAGTAAAAGGTTTTCCTGCTTCCTTACAATTCACTGCAGTCTTTGAAATAAGAGGCTGATCATTTCCTACCTAAAAAGTCCTTAAATGTTAAACATCTTGAACCGGATTGCAAGAGATGTTTGTGTGCTGATGCATCACTGGGACAGTCGTGCCTGTATAATAGAGAAAGAAACTTTTCTCCCCTCGAAACCCCAACTTTATTATACTGATGGTTTTTAAATTGTTTCTCTTAACCACAGATACCGTGTTTTTCCTTATGTTAAATACGGCATCTGGCTGATGAGCAGGGTGGTGAGGCCGCCGAGTGAGGCAGAGGTGCCGACCTGGGAAACCGAGGACGATGACATGGCAGAAGGCGACTTAGGGTATGGCCTCGGGAGAAGGCCCAGCAGTATTTATGAAGTGCAAGTTTCACATCTGTCTACATCTAGAAAAAGATCGGATGGAAAGAACTTTAGCCCTCCCCCCTTTCCAGGAACGAGGGAAGAAAGAAGTGGTGCCATTTTTCAGTATTCCAGGCATAAGAGCTCCCAAGATACACACCCTGAAGAGTCCAGCACTTCCCACCACAGACGACAAAGTAGCACTGGTAAAAATGCCTCGATCCCTCTCCTTCCTTCTTCTCCCCTGTGGATTTCATCAGTGCCTTCACCCTTGCAACACATGACAATAGGTCACTGTAGTGGATTTTGAGAATTCATCTTTATTCACCTCTTGGGATTGGTGATAGTACAAAAGTAACTCATGTTTTCATTTCCAAGTATTGCACAAATTGTGAACTACAGTAGTTATTCTGCATTAATACAGATATGTTAGTGATATCAGTGATTACCTACCTTGCTTTTGTGGGTGTGTGATTTAGTGGTGTGCATTATCTTTTTTTTTTTTTTCTTATTCAAGTATTTTTTTCTTATTCAAGTATTTATTTGGCACCTGTTAGGTGCCAGGGGCAGTTCTAGGCTCTGGGAACAACATTAGTGAACAAAATAGTCTCCATGTGACCGTTCACATTCTAGTAGAGGAGAGAAAAAATAAATCTCCCAGTAGTTAAATGCAGGCATAGTGAGTATCTGGAGGGGTCGGGGCATGCTATTTCAGGCAAGGATCAGGCCAGGGTCACCTCTCTAAGGAGGTGGCTTTTGAACACTGGAGTGAACTGATGCCCAAGTCTGGTACTTATCTGGGGAAGGAGTATTCCAGGCAGAACATGTATGCTTCTGGTTATTTTAGGAATGTCATGAAATCCTCCCTCTAAAAATTAATCTTTTTTAAAAGTAACTTTTATACCCAATGTGGGGCTTGAACTCCTAACCCTGAAATCAAGCGTTGCATACTCCATTGACTGAGCCAGTCAGGTGCCCCTCAAAAAATGAATCATAATTTATCATAACCCAAAATCAAGTATGCCATTTATTAAGGAAAGAACAAAATTCAGAATCACATTGTGATAGAATATTACAACTCCAAAATGGCTGGGAGTCCAGGGGTGACTCCATGCCTACATGGTGGCACAGCTTTTACCTGGCTGAATCTTTTGTAATCCATGTAGTAAAACTTCCCCCACTAGAGTGGAACAGACACAAATTAGAACAACATGAAAATAATGTAAGAAACATGGTTTTAGATTTGCCAAAAGCATGTAGCAGATGGGGATTTTATCACCATCTTTCAGAATCCTTCTTGAAATTAGCATGGGATTATTTACATATTATTCTTTTAATTCCTCATCATGTATAGAGGATGGGTTCTGCTTTGCAAGCAAGATGTTGAAAACAGTACATGATGCTAAAATACCTTTATAAAAATATGAGGAAACCACTGGGATATAAATATGTAACAGTAAAAGTATGAGCTCCTGTGTTGTTGGGTTACAGACTTTTATCTCAAATTAGCCTGGTCCTAGGTAACGATATTGTATTGGTTTCTTATTGCTAATAGGTCATTTCCAAGTCACCACAAATTTAATGCCTTAAAAATTTTAACACAAATTTATTATCTTACAGTTCTATAGGTCAGAAGTCCAAAATGGGTTTTACTGGGCTAAAACCAAGTTGTTGGCAAGGCTGCATTCCTTCTGGAGACTCTAGGGGAGAATCCATTCCTGTGCCTTTTCCAGCTTCTAGAGCTCACCTGCATTCCTTGGCCCATGGCCGCCATCCTCCATCTTCAAAGGCAGCATTGGCTGTTCAAGTCTTTCTCATACTGCTTCACCCTGACACTGACTCTCCTGCCTCCCTGTTTCACTTATAAGGACCCTTGTGAGTACAGTGGGGTCACCTGGATAATCCAGGTAATTAATTTAATCCAGTCCTTAATTTAATTACACCGAAAAGTCCCTTTTGCCATGTCTGTCCAGGTTCTGGGGATTAAGATGTGGGCATCTTTAGGGCCCTTGCTCTGCCTACCACAAGGATTACTACAACACAACATGTCATTGCCAAACCAGTGTCACTTGTTCCTCCTTGGAGCCCGTCATCAGAGTAAAACCAAGATTTAGGTTTTGCGTTGGAAACCGCCATAGTGAAAGTTCAGAACAGCAAAGAAAAAAATTGTTTCGAGAAGTTTTTAATGTCCCTCAAAATACTCTTTCTAAAAAATCTTTTCTTCCTTTTACTTCTTCTTAATCTTCTTGCTTGCAATTTACCACTTTAATGTTTTTCTATTGCCAGTGAGACCACAATGAAAATGAAGCTCCTGGGAAGCTCAGTTTAATGTGTCAATTGATCACATTAAGGAGAGAATAACTGAAGTTACAGGAGACTTCTAGTCATTCTCCTTGGAAAGAAATTAAATTCAGGTTATTTCTTAGGTATTCATATCACTGTATTGATCAAACTTAAGCCAAACACCAAAATTTATTTCACTCACCAACATTCATGTTTTTAAGTACTGTTTTGCATGTAATAATTAACCAATTCGTTAACAACAGTTTAGTAGAGACTCCTTTTTTAAAAGTCTTTTTATTCAAAAGTATGTGTCTTTTCATTTGTGAAATGTTTTAAGCTACCTATTTTTACCATTATTTGGTTTGTTACAGTTCTTTCCTCTTGGCACAAAGCTGCATTTGATATTTTATAAACAGATGTGCTGTATTCAACTAGTTAAAGAATGTATTGAAGTGTTTTTTTTCCCCCTTAATAGATTCTAATTCAGAATTGTCAAATGTCGAATTAAAGCAACGTCTTCATCATACTTTAGAGGTAAGTCCTGTGGCTTCTATAAAAACTCTCATGAGGCACTTGGGTGGCTCAGTCGGTTAAGTGTCTGACTTCGGCTCAGGTAATCATCTCACAGTTCATGAGTTCAAGCCCTGCGTCAGGCTCTGTGCTGACAGCTCAGAGCCTGGAGCTTGTGTTGGATTCTGTGTCTCCTCCTCTCTCTGCCCCTCTCACACACTCTCTCAAAACTAAATAAACATTAAAAAAAAAATTCTCATGAGAATATAGCCCACTGATGGATATTTTAAGTAATGCTAAAATTGTATGGAAGGCAATGTTGGCTTTCCACATATTCTGCATGAGCCACAGTGTAAAGCTCATAACTTTGAACTGGCCTCCTGTTTCTTATCCTCATCTCTCAAGAAAGCTTTTTACGTAAATATGCCCTCCAATTCACCTCTCACCCCTAATCTTTCATGACTTTTCTAATCTGCTCCTGGAGAGAACAGTTATAAACTTCCTTCCATCTGTCTTCCCTGTGCGTGAGGCTTGAAATAAGCTGACTTATTTTAACCTCTTTGAAATCAGAAGACCAGAAAGTATTCTTGGTGCTCTGAGGCCCTGCTGGCAGTAGGAATTTCTATGCGGGGTGCCTGTCTTTTGGGAAGGAGGAAGCCCATCTTAGTGTGTGTGTGTGTATGTGTGTGTGTGTGTGTGTGTGTGTGTGTGTGTGTGTGTGTGTGTGTGACTTCTGGTGAAAGCTACCATTTTCGTTTTCTAGGGCTGCTGTAACAAAGCACCACAAATAGGTGGCTAAAACAACAGAGATTTGTTCTCAGTTCTAAGGCTAGCAATCTGAAATCAAGATGCCAGCTGGCCATGTTCCCTCTGGAAGGTCTAGAGGAGAATCCTTCTTTGCCTCTTCCTAGCTTCTGGAGGTTGCCCCTGACAATCTTGGCATTCCATGGCTCATAGCCACTTCACTCCAGTCTCTGCCTCTACTGTCACGTGGCCTTCTCCCCTTTGTGTCTGTGCCCACATTTCCCTCGTCTTAGAACACCAGTCATTGGATTGAGGCCTATATAATCCAGTATGACCTCATCTTAATCTGATTATATCTGCAAAAACCCTGTCTCCAAATAAGGTCACATTCATAGTACCAGGAGTTAGGATTTGGGCATATCTTTACTTGGTGGGGAGGACAGTTCAACCGATAATAGCTACTATAGCTTTGTGGATGATCATGTGCTTATTTTTGTGCTCTAAAGATTTTTTTCAGATTATTAGCTGTGTGGTCTAGAAGGATAAAAGCAAAAGATTTGGACTTTTAGTTACAACTGGATAGTAAGAGTCTCAGTGTAAAACCTGCCTGGGCCACTTATGAACAGTGGAGGAATTTCAAACCTCTTTTATAAGGTCAAAGTGCTGAGAGTCAGTGCACACTGAGCTTACATGTAAACTGTCCACATTTGGGGTTGCACATCTTGCAGATGGGTAGACTAATCTTACTTCTCTACTTAGGAGGTAGAAATTTTAAAAACTGAACTTGAGGCGTCTCAGAGACAACTTGAGGGTAAAGAAGAAGCACTGAAAATTCTTCAAAGCATGGTAAGAAGTTATTTTTAAATTTTTAGGTAGTATGGTTTTATCTTTTAAAACAAAAGCGCCTATGCTTAAAATAGCTTTTTTGAAGGCGTAGATTTTTTTAAAACTTTTACTGAGGTAAAATTTATATACCATAAATTTTCACTTGTTTTCAGCATACAATTAATTTATCCTTACTGGAGTTGGATAACCATCTCTAATTAGACTAACCAGTCTAATTCTAGAACATTTCCCCAGTATTCCCCAGAAGGAACCTCTAATCCATTAGCAGTCCCTCCCCATTCCCATCCCCAACCTTAGACAACCAGTCATCTTACTGTCTTTTGGATTTGTCTTTTCTATTTCATATGAATGGAATGATACGACATGTGTCTGGATTCTTTTAGTTAACATGTTTTTGAGGCTCCTGCATGGTGTAGCACGTGTCAGTACTTTCTTCCTTTTTATTGCCTACTAATATTCCACTGTGTAGATATACCATATTTTGTGTATCCATTCACCAGTTAATGGGCACTTACATTGTTTCCTCTTTGGGGCTGTTATGAGTAACACTGCTCTATTTGTTCATGTACCAGTCTTTGTGTGGAAAGTTCATTCATTCATTCACTCTATTCATCAGGAGAGCCGAGAGAAGATCTGCTGACTTTTGAACTATCAAATTCTCCATAAAAGGTGGTCTCTGTGGAAATTCTCTGGTTTTCTAGTCTTAGAATAAAAATATGAACCTTACTGTGCATAAAGGAGTGATGAGAAATTTAATGTATACTGGTATGATTTTTATTTTTCTTAGGCAATATTTGGCAAAGCCACAAGTCATACTCAAGTGATGCTTCAAAAAACTATGGAACAAAAGAGATCCTTGGAGAAGGTATTTGCCACTTTTAGTGTAGACTTGTTCAAACTACCAAGCTTTCAAATAGCATTTCCTTTAAAAACCACAAGACTAATGGATGTCTGTTTGTTGTGCTTTTTTATACAGTCCCGTCCCTTTTGGAACTTATAATCCAAAACATATTGTTACATGGGCAAACAATTAAGATTTCTTTTATTTCCTCATTTTAAGGTAGTAGGAAGCTTGACACTTACTATAAATTTTCTTTTCTTTTGCTCCTTCTCTGCTTGCTTGGCAGAGCCTGCCTCTTTCTGACCACCTCATTGTCATGAAAATAGTAGTAAGGAGTCACCTTGGAAGGTCTTGTTCTGTTCCTCCTGAACCCTCCCTCGATGGGAGTGTCCTGGGCTCACACTCCCAGGAATGGATTTTGCTTCTGGGTCTGTATAGGTTGGGGGTAGGGGTGATGAGGAATCTAGGTTCTGAGAAGCAAATTTTGAAGCTAAACAATGTGAAATTTTTCTCATAGTAAGTAAGCTTTGGCAAAGCTCTTCTTGAGTGCTAAAGAGGCATGTTGTACGTGTTTTTAAATGTCATAAACTCTTTTTGAACAATAATTAGTTTCTCTTTAACCTATTTCTGTTAAATGATTAAATGATTTATTTCAGCTATTTACAATGTCCTGAAATGATTTATTTGTAGTAATTTTCCATGAAAAGTCCTATTTTCTTTCTATAGGAAATAAATGCCTTGCAATGGGAAATAGAATTTGATCAGAATAGATTTAAAAATATAGAAGAATCATGGACCCAAAAATATGACAGGTTTGTATACTTTTTTTCTGTACTTTTTCTTTGGAAATCTCTAAAGTGTGTATAATTTATTTACTTACATTTTTATTTTTTTAATATTTAAATAATCTCTACTCCCAATGTGGAGCTTGAACTCATGAGCACAAGATCAAGAGTTACATGCTCTTTCGACGGAGCCAGCCAGGCACCCCATAAAGTGTGTATAATTTAAATGTAGCTTAGGCTTTCTTTTCTCCTTCTGTGAGCTAACTATGAATATTATAAAATTCTTACTGCTTATCCACTTCACTGTTCCATATTTTTCTGTTAGTATTATCTTTTTATGTAATATAAATAAACTATATTTTATTGGGCTTAATGCTCACAGTAGGGTTTGAACTCACAACCCTGAGGTCAAGAGTTGCATGCACTCACTACCAACTGAGCCAGCCAGCTGGGTTCCCCTATAAACTGTATTTTAAAAAGCAATATAAGGGGCACCTCGGTGGCTTAGTCTGTTAAGCGTCCAACCCTTGATTGTGGCTCAGGTCATGACCTCACTGTTTGGGAGTTCAAGCCCCACATCAGGCCCTACACTGTGAGACTGGAGATCCCGCTGCTTGGAATTCCTCCCCTCCCCGCCCCCCACATCCACCCCTGCTCTGCTATTCTGCTCAAGCTTGCACGCGCTCTCTCTCACAAAATAAACTTAAAGAAAAAAAAAACTTTAGGGGCGCCTGGGTGGCTCAGTCAGTTAAGCATCTGACTTCGACTCAGGTCACGATCTCATACTTCATGAGTTCAAGCCCCGCACTGGGCTTTCTACTGTCAGCCCAGAGTCCACTTTGGATCCTTTGTCTGCCTCTCTCTCTACCCCTCTTCTGCTTGCACGGGCGTGCTCTCCCTCTCAAAATTAAACAAACATTAAAAACATAAAGGGGCACCTGGGTGGCTCAGTCAGTTAGGTGCACAACTTCTGCTCAGGTCATGATCTTGCAGTTTGTGGGTTCAAGCCCCACATCAGGCTCTATGCTGACAGCTCAGGGCCTGGAGCCTGGTTTGGATTCTGTGTCTCCCTCTCTCTCTGTTCCTCCCCCACTCATACTCTGTCTCTCTGTCTCTCTCTCTCAAAAATAAACGTTAAAAAAAAAAATTTCCATTTGCAACTACGTGGATGGAACTGGAGGGTATTATGCTAAGTGAAATTAGTCAAAGACAAATATCATATGACTTCACTCATATGAGGACTTTTAGAGACAAAACAGATGAACCTAAGGGAAGGGAAACAAAAATAATATAAAAATAGGGAGGGGGACAAAACAGAAGAGACTCATAGAGAACAAACAGAGGGTTACTGGAGGGGATGGGCTAAATAGGTAAGGGGCATTAAGGAATCTACTCCTGAAATCATATGCTAACTAATTTGGGTATAAATTAAAAAAAAAAAAATTAAAAAAAATGCTAGGCAATAAAATAAAAAATAAAATAAAACAAAAAATAAAATAAAATATAAAAAAAACTTGGGGTTCCTGGGTGGTTCAGTCGGTTAAGTGACCAACTTCAGCTCAGCTCATGATCTCATGGTTTGTGAATTTGAGCCCCATGTTGGGCTCTGTGCCTGGAGCCTGCTTCAGATTCTGTCTCCCCCTCTCTCTATCCCTCTACTGCTCACATTCTGTCTCTGTCTCTCAAAAAAAATGAATAAATGTTAAAAAAAATTAAAAATAAATTAAAAAATAAAAAAACTCTAGGGCACCTGGATGGCTCGGTTGTTAAGCATCTGACTTTGGCTCAGGTCATGATCTCCTGGTTGGTGGGTTTGAGTCCCACATTAGGTGAGTTCTACCTCTCTGTCTCTGTCTTTCCTTGTGCCCCTCACTTATTTGCTCCCTCTCTCTCTCTCCCTCTCAAAAAAAACCAAAAACAACAACAACAAAAAATTTTAGGGGGTGCCTGGGTGGCTCAGTTGGTTAAGCATCTGACTCTTGGATTTGGCTAAGGTCATAATCTCACGGTTCATGGGTTCGAGCCCTGCCTGTGTCAGGCCCTCTCCTGATAGCATGGAGCCTGCTTGGGATCTCTCTCTCCCTTTATATCTGCCCCTCCCCAGCTTGCTCTCTCTTTCTCTCTCAAAAAATAAACATACAAAAATAAAAAGCAATGTAAGAGCCATGTTTTCCAAGTTATTTTATCATTGGCATTTGTTTTTCATATATCTTTTAAGCAATTTTTATTAGTATGAATTTATTTAGTAACTTTATTTTTTAATTTTTTAAAATATTTATTTTTGAGAGAGAGAGTGACAGAGCATGAGCAGGGGAGGAATAGAGAGAGAAGGAGACACAGAATCATAAACAGGCCCCAGGCTCTGAGCTGTCAACACAGAGCCCGACGCAGGGCTCGAACCCACGAGCTACAAGATCACAACCCTAGCCGAAGTCAGACACTTAACGGACTGAGCCACAGGCGCCTCTATTTAGTAACTTTAAATTATAACATACACATATTATAAAGTCAGTCACTGATAAACTGATTTGGTATCTGGGATTATAGATGGCTTTAATACCTAATTTTTAATTTAGGTATTAAAACTTTTAGTCTGAGCTAACATGTATAGAAAAGTTGCAAGAATAGTACAAAGAAATCCTGCATATCTTCAAGATTCTCCAAAGTAGAACTCTTTACCACATTTGCTTTAACATTCTGTCTTAGTCTTCTCTATAGTTACATATGTGGATACAGATAGATATCTGAGCCATTTAAGAGTAAGTTGCATATAAGGCCTCATTATTCTAAATACTTCAGTTTCTGTTTTTTAAAAAGGGACATACTCGGGCGCTTGGGTAGCTCAGTCGTTTAAGCGTCTGACTCTTGATCTCAGGTGGGGTCATGACCTCCCAGTTTGTGAGTTTGAGTCCTTTGTCGGGCTCTGTGCTGATTGCTGGGAGCCTGCTTGAGATCCTCTCTCTCCATCTCTCTCTGCCCTTTCCCTGCCCATGTTCTCTCTCTCAAAATAACTTAAAGAAATAAATAAAAATTAAAAGGGACATAACTCTGTCATAACCATAGTAAAATGATCAAAATTAAAACATTAACCTAATACTCTATTTTTTTTTTAAGTTTATTTGAGAGAGACAGAGAGAGTGAGGGAGGGGGAGAGAGAGAGAGAGAGAGAGAATCCCAAGTAGGCTCTGTGCTGCCAGCACAGAGCCTGATGGAGGGGTCTGAATCCACGAAGCCCTGAGATCATGACCTGAGCTGAAACCAAGAGTTGGATGTTCAACTGACTGAGCCACTCAGGTGCCTCCTAATATTCTTGTTTAACCTACAGCCCTTATTTAGATTTGCTAATTATCCTAGTAATAATACCCTTATATCAAAAGAAAAAAAATTCCTGTGTTCTAGGATCCAGTCCAGAATCACGCATTGCATTTGGTTGTCATATCTAAACTTCCGTCCCCTTTAATCTGAAACAGCTATGAGGAGTAAGGGAGGGCGAAGGAAGGGGAAAACATCTGGAACATTTATCAGTGCTTCTTTGTCCTTGACATTTTTTGAGGAGGACAGGGTGGTTATATACTATACTACATTGGAAATGTCTGGTGTTTCTGAATTCGATTCAGGTTATGCATTTGGGGCACTATTACTACTGAAACAATGTTGTGTTATTAGTGCATCATATCAGGGAGCCTGCAATGTGGATTTGTCCCGTTCCTCGCATATGAATGTTGACTATTTGGTTAAGGGGTGGTATCTGCCCTCATTTTCCACTATAAAGCCATCCTTTTCCCCCTTGTGATTAGTAAGCATCTTGTGGGGAGATGCTGTGAGATGATGTGATTTATCGGATTTTCACCCACTAGTTTGACATCCACTGCTTATTCTGCCTGAAGCAGTCATTACTATGACGGTTGCCAAGTGGTAATTTTCTAATTCTGTTATTCCTTCTATATTTATTTGCTGGCATTTTAAGAGCTTGTTTCCTCCCCCATTTGTTTATACCAAAATGGATTCATGAATTCTTGCATTATTCAATGGGTTACTATCATAATTTCTTTTTTGAATACGGTTTTCCAACTTCAGTCAATGGGAGCCCCTTCAAGCTGGCTCCTGTGGCTTTCTGACACCTCCCTGTTATTGTTGGAGCACTTTCTTGCTTTCTGGTACAAGAGGTAATAGGCCACTATGCTTACAATATTGGCATCTTTCCAAGGAGTCCTGGTTCCTTTTAGCGGGGAATGGTGTTTAGAAATCAAGATCTTAGTGCTAGGTGTGCTTATGGCTACTGGAAGTCATTGCTAAGAGGTCCTCTGAGAGGACGACTGGAAATGCACACACACACACTGACATATACATCTACCTCTTCATCGCTCTCTGTTCAGAACCCTTGAGTTCACACCCATATCTTCAACTGCAACCCACCACCACAGGGTGCATTTGAGCCTTGCCCATTTCCATATGTGTAACTTCCAGTGAGAAACCTGGCTCTTTTCACCCAATGTTTACTTATTTGTTGTCATAGAATATGCAGAAAGTAGCTTTAGAATTGCTCATACACACCATTGCAAAATCAAACCTACTAACTAGAGTTCAATATTTGTTTGCAGTTTTGTTTCTCGCCTGAGGGGATCCAGTCAAAACAAGTGTTCAAAGCTGACTTTAGTTTTTCTTTCTCCTTCTGTGGTTATACAATTCATTTAAGTTCATTTGTTTTTTATCTATATTCTGTTTTAGAGTTGTTTCATCATCCTTGTTGATTTATTTATTCGTCTGATCTATTTTTGACCTTGTAAAACACTGACATGCTTCCAAAAGTCAGAACTATTCTGAGGTATACTCAGAAATGTCATTCTCCCCCCAGGGCCCCTACCCCATTCCCAACCTGCCATCTTTCCTTTCCCTCACTATCTATATAGATAACCAGTTACTGTTTTCTGATTTATCATTCCTCTGTTTCTGTTTGCACAAATTGGCAGATATGTTTGTTTTCTTATTTCTCCTTCTTTCTTACACCAAAGAACAGCTGACTGTACATATTCTTTTGCACTGTTTTTCCTTTTTAACAATATATCCAGGAAACCACTCCATTGTGTGGATGTGCCATAGTGCACTCAACTATTCTCCCATATAGAGGCACTTAGATTGTTTCCAGTATCTTGCGGTTGTAAACAGTGCTGCAGTAAACAGCTTTGACATATATATTTTTGTGTTGTTGGGAGATGTACTTCTGGTGTAAATTCTTAGAATTGCTGGATTAAAAGGTCAATTCATATGTAGATTTATTAGATGTTATCAAATTCTTGTCTGTAAGGCTTGTACCACTTTGCATTCCTACTAGCAATGCATAAAAGTGCCTCCTCAAGAGAATATCATAAATCTTAATTTATGTCAATTTAATAGTGTTGTCTTGGTTTTTGTATTTTGTTTTTGTGGCACAGAATCCAGAAAATTCTGATTCAAACACCCAGATTTGCATCTGTCAGTAGACTGCCTTTTAGGATATTCTTCAATTAAGCAGAACTAGCAAAAGAGGTTTTATTATGAAGCCTGCACAAAAAGAGAGTGAACCAGACAGCAAAGCATGAGCAGGAGAGGGGCAGACAGAAAGGGAGAGAATCCCACGCAGGCTCAGCACTGCCTGCGCAGAACCTGATGCAGGGCCCAATCTCAAGAACTGTGAGATCATGGGGGCGCCTGGGTGGCTCAGTCGGTTAAGCGTCCGACTTCAGCTCAGGTCATGATCTCACAGTCCGTGAGTTCGAGCCCCGCGTCAGGCTCTGGGCTGATGGCTCAGAGCCTGGAGCCTGCTTCCGATTCTGTGTCTCCCTCTCTCTCTGCCCCTCCCCCGTTCATGCTCTGTCTCTCTCTGTCTCAAAAATAAATAAACGTTAAAAAAAAAAAAATTAAAAAAAAAAAAAAAAAGAACTTTGAGATCATGACCTGAGCCGAAATCACGAGTCAGACACTCAGCTGAACCACCTAGGTGCCCCTAAATTTTTATTTTAAGTAGGTTCCACACCCAATGTGAGGCTTGAACTCATGACCCTGAGATCAAGAGTCGCATGCTCTACTGAGCCAGCAGCCCCCCTCCTTATTATTTTTTTATGTTTTAATTTGAGATACTTCTGGGGCACCTGGGTGGCTCAGTCGGTTGGGTGGCCAACTTCGGCTCAGGTCATGATCTCGCGGTCCGTGAGTTCAAGCCCCGCGTCGGGCTCTGTGCTGACAGCTCGGCGCCTGGAGCCTGTTTCAGATTCTGTGTCTCCCTCTCTCTGACCCTCCCCCATTCATGCTCTGTCTCTCTCTGTCTCAAAAATAAATAAAGGTTAAAAAAAAATTAAAAAAAAACATTTGAGATACTTCTGATTGTTTCTCAGATGAGTATACAGAAGGGTTAAGAGTATGTCCAGAATCTTACCACACTCTAAATTGTTTTCGTTTTGTGACACATATAAGTTCTAGCTTGTTTTGAAGTAGGAAAAATTTTATCTGGGTTTTTGTTTTCTGATTATGGGATACAAATATTCTCATTTAACAATGAAATGTTAGGGGTGCCTGGGTGGCTCAGTCGGTTGAGCGTCCAACTTCAGCTCAGGTCATGATCTCAGTCCATGAGTTCAAGCCCCGCGTCGGGCTCTGTGCTGACAGCTCAGAGCCTGGAGCCTGCTTCAGATTCTGTGTCTCCCTCTCTCTCTGCCCCTCCCCTGCTCATGCTGTCTCTCCCTGTCTCAAAAATAAATAAAAACATCAAAAAAATTAAAAAAACAAAAACAATGAAATGTTAATGTTTTAGTTATTTGGAGGGTACTTTTTTTCCAGGCTAAACTGTGAAAATGCAGTCCTCAAGGAAACTCTGAATGTGAAAACAGAAGAAATTAAAATGCTGAAGTCGGAAAATGCACGTAAGTGAAGAGCATTATTTTGATGATTGCTTAAGAATATTATGTTAAAATATCAGTTTTAGTGTCCTATGTTAAGAACATACGTATCAATAGACAAAGTGCTATTATTTAGAAGTAACATACTTCCAAGAAATGCATCATTAGGGTTTTTTTAATGAAAAAATTTTAAGATGAAATTCACATATCAAAATTAACCATTCAAAAGTAAATAATTCATAACACTCACAATGTTGCACAATTATCTAGTTCCAAAAGATTTTCATCACTCCAAAGTAAAACCCTGTATCCAGTAAGCATTTCTCCCCATTCTCCCGTTATCCTTTTGTTTTTCTACTCAGTGTAAAACAAAATGGTAGAGCACCTCATATTTGAGAAACCTAAGTACATGTTTTTTGGGGGGACATTAGTAGGAATGTATTCTAATAGTATTAAGGCTAATACTAGCACTCTTGCTTTTTCAAGATATTGACTGACTACAGACTTGAAAGTTTTTACCTATATGTGTGTACACACACACCCCTTATGTAATAAGTCACCTTATGACAAAAGTTAATAAAAGAATATTAAGATGTCTTAAGAATATATTTCTTAAGTTTATTAATTTATTTTGAGAGAGAGAGAGAGAGAGACAGAGAGAGTGAATCCCAGGCAGACTCTGCAATGTCAGTGCACACCCCAAGGTGGGACTTGATCCCACGAACCATGAGATCATGACCTGAGCTGAAGTCGTACGCTTAACCGAGTGAGCCACCCAGGCGCCTCCAAGATGTTTTAAGAATATTAAGATGGCATCAACTTTTTATATAATTTTAAGAGATGTGTTGTTTTTTCCTTCTTAGCAGAAACTGTTTTAAAGTAGTGGCTTGAAGGAGACAAAGTTCTAAATCAGGTCATGGGCCTGAGAGGGGCACTTTCTGTAGTCTAGTAAGTGAATAGTGGCAGAGCTCCTGGGTGAGAACTGCCCAGAGAAAATGGTGCTTCTCCATACCTGTGATTAGAGCAGATGGGAGATTTCACCTGTGTTAGGTTAGTTCAGGAAAGCAGCAGCCTATAACCACATCCACTCCCTCTCTACCACCTCACTCTGCAACAAGTCGGGGAGAAGTCACGATTTTCTGTTCCAGGATATAGTAGGACCGCTCTTGTTATAAATGGTTGAGAACTTGTGAAAACTCATAATAGAAGTCTAATAGAGTTTGGATAGCTGGTCTATTTGACATTAATGCATGAGATCTCACCATCTGGTGGTCTCAAGATCTAGCAAGTGCAAATAATTTGCATTTGTATGTTCTTTGAAAATCCTACACATTTTCTTTGAGCAAATGAAGACCAGACTTTGGACACTTCCACATTAAATACAGTAACATTTCATCTAATGTTAAGTATCTGTTATCTCGCTTGATACCCACTATTTTATCAGATTTTCTGGCTGTGCAGTTCTGGTAGGCAATGTCTACATATGCACTGCTTGTAAGAAGTGAGTGTATGATGTTGGTGTAACCAGTAGCTTAGGTGAGGCCGGAGTCAGACTGCGTAACTAACACTCTCTTCTTTGGCCCTTCCTAGTTTTAAATCGACAGTATTTGGAGGCCCTCGCCATGCTGGAGATCAAACAGCAGATGGCAGCTCAGGAACACAAGTGCCGTGATAAATGTGGTTTTACAGAGGTTTCAGGTCTTGAGGTAGGTAGGCAGGTATGAAAGATGAACAAGAGGGAGATTTTCTATTTCCTTTTCCCCGTCACCGTCTGCGACATGTTCTAGAATAGCACTATACTTAGCAATTTGAGACTGAGGGTAAGAGAGGCCCATTGGTTTCCCCAGGACAGTGCCTCAACCTTACTGGTACCATGCATTACATTCTGGTACACTAGGACATGTGCTGGCCACTTCCTGCCCCATTTCTTATTTTTATAGTTTTAGCATAAGCTGTGTTAGCTGTGTCTCGCATGACACAATCACAAGTATTTTTTTAGAAATGGAGGGATGATTATTTTCCTGACATATTAAAATTCATTCATCATTTTTAAGCATGCACCTCTCCCTGGTGGGAGCTGGCAGGAGTAAATGCTGGGCAGCCAGGCTAAGCTCATTCACAAATCGACAAGGTAGATTTTAATATTACTTCAAGTTCCTGGCAGGGATTCAGACCATAGAAACTGGTGCCAATTTAGAAGTTTTGGAAAAAGAAAAGAAGCAAGGTAGAATTCCTTTATGGATTTGTTCCAAGTAGTAACATTCTTTCCTCATTTGTGGTTGGATCCTGAAATCCGCCTGTCAGTTTTCTTCTATTTTTGTTTCTCTTTCCAATTTATTTGAATTGCATGCTCGAATATAAATGTGCATGTGTGTAAGTGCCCTTGCGTTTGTGTGCAGCTAGGTAGTGCGACCCTCAGTAATGGGAATAATGTTTTCGGGTTTAAAGCTTGCTGTCCTTGGAGCCTGCCTTTGCCATGGTCCTGGAGGGAGTCCCTGTGCTTGTGCCAAAATGGCAGCATCGGCTCGGAAAATGCTTCTTAAGCTCAAACAGGAGGTAAGTACCATATTATCAAAACACTAAAAGCTTTTTTTTTTTTCTATTAATAGAAGGGAAGTATCTGCAATAATTAGCTTCCTTTTAGTAGTCACTGGCTGTGGAACTTTTATGTGATAGAATTACTTAGGCTTACTTTTATGTGATAGAATTAACATACAAACTGGATTTTATTTACATGGTTCCAAAATACAAATAGTACTTGGCATGACACTATGGCAACATAAAGTTGTTTGCCTAAGTTTATAGCTAACATTTCCTAAGTTTATGTTTCTTTTCTCTATGAATGGTCCCCAAATTACTCTATTTATAATTAGAGGAAAAAGCTCATGCTTAAAATCACTAGGATCCACAACACTGATAAATGGGGAGATTAACATGAAGCTTAGCAGAAAAACAGCAACGTATCCTGAAGGGACCTTTGTACCAGCCAGACCTAGGTTTGAGTCATAGCTCTAGTATTTTCTATGTGTGTCGGTTTGGACACACATGTTAAAACAGAGAATAATAACTAGTTATTGGGCTGTTTTGCGGAAATAGAAGAGGCAGACATTTAATGTTTAGCACTGCACCATGCAGGTGCTGGCACTTAAATGACAGCTGCCATTATAGTTAATTATAATAACAAATACAAACATGGACCATAATTTAAAAAATATTTTACCTTTATTGAAGGTATGGAATTTCAAGTCTTCAGACATAGGAAAAATAACAGCTAAAAATTAGCAGTTCATTAAGACAAGCATAAGATTACAAAGATCAGTCAGGGTCAGTTATGGCACGTATCTAAAAGGTGACATTCATAATTATTTTCAGTGATACTGTCTAGACTGGCCCAAGACAGAATGGAAATGCAGCCTTTGGCATCCTCCCTTCTTACTTGTTGGGCAGGACACACACAAGGCCTTTCTGTGGTAATGAGGTAAGGTCCAAGAAGTGGATTAACAAGGAATGATCGGGCACCAGGAAGGAAATTCCTGGTAATCTAGTTCAGAGTGGGCACCTACTGTAGAGGGGAATCAGCAAGTACTAATTAGTTTAAGCACGTGAAATAGATCAGACTGACAGATACATGCTAGGCAGGAGACTACATTTGCTAATGTTACTCAGCATTCAGGCAAGAATTGTTCTAGTTTTGCATATGACACCTGTCAAACTTTCTTTCAAAACTAGTTGGGACTTTTGCAGAAGAGTAAAGAAGAAGCTTACATAATGGCAGATGCATTCAGAATTGCATTTGAGCAACAATTGATGAGGAAAAATGACCAGGCACTAAGATTGACACAAATGGATAAAATGTGTAAAAAAGCAACAAAATGGATAAATTGGAAGCACCTTAAGGAGGATGGTAAATATGAATTATAATGGCAATAATCAGGTACAATTTTAGTTGGTTTTGATTATAATCAAAGTTGATTATGCACCGTTAAATGAAAGGAGAATATAATTAAAGTATCACAGTTGTGATTTATTAAAAATTTAGCAACTATGGGAAGAAAGGGGGTCACTGGACGTTACATATGCAGAAGAAATATTGGGATCACCAAAACCATAAAACAGTAGAATCTTTTCTACTACTCAACTATCTCATTTAAGCTACTTAAAAAAAAATTCTTCACTTATTTTGAGAGTGTGTGTGCACACTAGTTAGGGAGGGAGACAAAAAGAGGGAGAGGGATAATCCCCAGCAGGCTCCAAGCTGTCAGGACAGAGCCGGACACAAGGCTCAATCTCAAGAATAGTGAGATCATGACCTGAGCTGAAATCATGAGTCAGATGTCATGGGGTGCCTGGGTGGTTCAGTCTGTTAAGTGCTGACTTTGGTCATGACCTCACTGTTCATGGGTTCGAGCCCTGTGTTGGGCTCTGTGCTGACAGCTCGAAGGCTGGAGCCTGCCTCAGATTCTGTGTCTCCCTCTCTCTCAGCCCCTCCCCTGCTCGTGTTCTGTCTCTCTCTCAAAGATAATTAAAAAAAAAAAAAAAAAAGACCCTTAACTGACTGAGCCACCCAGGTGCCCCTCAACTATCTCATTTAAATAAGAACATGTTTAGTGGGGACAGTTTATGAGTGCTAAGTGATTAAAGGGAAACTGCCTAGACATAATGAAAATAGTGAAACTCGGGTGTCTGGGTAGCTCAGTCAGTTAAGCGTCTAACTTCGGCTCAGGTCATGAGCTCACAGCTTGTGAGTTTGAGACCGGCATCTAGCTCTGTGCTGACAGTTTGGAGCCTGGAGCCTGCTTCGGATTCTGTGTCTCCCTCCCTCCCTGCCCCTCCCCTGCTCATGCTCCATCTGTCTCTCAAAATATAAACATTAAAAAATTTTTTTAAAAAATAGTGAAACCCAAACATTAAGTATGTCTAATTAAACTTTGCTGAAATGTATGATTCTAAAAGGAGATGGAGGAGTAGAGGAAAAATCTTAAGTTGGAAATATTAATAAAATACTTTTATAAAAATGAAACAAGGGTTAGGTTTTTTTCACAAACCTATCAAAAGTTAATGGCCATTTTTCAGTATTGTACTGGTGTGAACAAAATATATAAAAATGGAATAACAGAATAAAAATGACAGTTGGAAGTAGATCATCCAATAAAATCAAAGTAGCGGTTATTTTTTAGAAATTTTAGTTTCTCTAAATGTTCAGTATCAGTTTTCAGTGCAACTCACATTGCTTCAATTTAAAATTCCAACTTGTAATCTTTTATTAGTCAAGAAAGATTATATAATTTGTAGGTTTAGATGTTTTAATATTGAAATTCTGAGATGACTATATTTCTAAATATTTTCTAATATGTCAAAACCAATAATCCTAATTCCAATCTTTCTTGTGTTCAGATGAACTTTGGAAATATGAGTCTTAGAATATTAAAAATGAAACTTTTAATAAGATACCTATTTTTAATTTTTTCTCAAGTAGTACATATTCCTAATAATATACAGGTCAAGTGATGTGAAAATAAAATAAAATATAGGGAAAATATAAATAGAGGGAAAATAAAATATAGGGAAATAAAAAAGGAAGCGATAAACAAGAACTATGAAAGTAGATAGAAGCAGATCATAAGACTTCTGTATTTAGACTGTTTATCAGGTGGAAGTCAGGGCAACACAGGAAATCCTAACTCTCAACACTGACTCTTCAGGAGGCATTCCACACTATCCTGAAATTAACTTCTAAAATGGTATTCTGACATGAGACTTACAACAAAAATCCCTGAGCTGGCTAATGTAATGTCTAAATCCCCAACAATCATTTATGATAAATATAAAATCAGCATTTATATGGCTGTTATCTATAATAATCCCTTGATAAAGGCCAAAGGTATAACCTTAGTGTCCAACTCAGTGTAGGTGATTCTGCCAGGCAAATATGCAAACACAGTCCATATACTTAGTCTTTTAGGAATTGATGGAAAATGTTAATATCTAGTTCTTTCAAGGACCACAAATGTGTAGGTCCTAAGCTAAGCCCTTGATAGGAGCTGGACTGCCGAATTTTCAAAGGTGTTCTCTTTAAGCACAACCTTGGTGTTCTGTGATGTGAACTGAAGGCAAATCCCTTTGGAAATGTAATTTAATTGCTTGTTTGTTTTGATGGAAGATGAGAAGAGTTATGGGAGAAAGAAAACGAAGGGGAAGGCATGGTTAGAACAATCTTATGAAAGCCTGCCACATTCTGTCATCTGCACAGAAGACCACCCACTGTGTGCATGGAAGTTGGCCAAAAAGTAGTGCTAGACAGACAAAATGGGTTTTTCCTAAGAGGTAGATTAATATTCATTTCAGCACTTGAATACATACTCATTTTATATTCTAGAACGACTGCCTTTCTTAGCTAATGACAAACTTGAAAAACTTTTCCATTAAAAATATGATTTGATAGATATAGCTCATGCTTTGTTTTCCGTTAAGGCCCTGAAGAGACTGAAAGCAGAATTTAAAATAACTGATTCATCTCCGAAAGGCCTTTACAAGTCCATACAAGTGTCAGTAGCTCTTTGTCAGTTTCTTTTTTTTAATGTTTATTTATTTCTGAGACAGAGACAGAGCATGAGTGGGAGAGGGGCAGAGAGAGAGAAAGGGAGACACAGAATCTGAAGCAGGCTCCAGGCTCTGAGCTGTCAGTGCAGAACCCGACGCAGGGCTTGAACTCACAGACTGTGAGATCAGGACCTGAGCTGAAGTTGGAAGCTCAACCGACTGAGCCACTCAGGTGCCCCTACTCTTTTGTCAGTTTCTTAGTGACAAGACTGATTCATTTTATTCACGGATTTCAGTAATCTGAAGAGGGACAGGATGTTGCCATAGGTCAGTTTCTTGTATGTGGTTAACATCTTAGAAGACATTAACTTTTCTTGTTGATATGGCAGCTTAGATGAGTTCTGAGAGATAGGTTATAGCATATTTCTTTTTTTTAAGACTACAAATAGAGATGCAGATTCATTCACTCATCAAAGCTAATGAGCACATCAACTTGTCTGGCTTTTCTCCTTTTGTCGAAGTTGCTTGAGAAAGAGGTCAGTGAATGAGCCCCGGTAGCTGTGGTTTATCAGGATTGGGTGGAAAGGGAATTGTCTTTTATCTGTTCTCAGTTTTCCATTAGACCATTTGCAGAGCATTCCAAAGGCATTCTTGATGTTTTCTTTGTATAAATCCACAATTTTGGTACCTTCTGCTATAAAACTGCATCCTTTCTATAAAGAACATCATCAGTGTACACATTTCAAGATGTGGACTTTTAAACATTAGGTCAGTACCTGGGCTACATGTTTGTTGTTTTTTTTTTTAATTGTGTTAAAATATACATAAATTTACCATTTTAACCATTTTTAACTTTAAGTAGACTTCATGCCCAGCATAGGACTTGAACTCATGGCTATGAGATCAAGACCTGAGCTGAGACCAAGGCACCCAGGCATCCCCCATTTTAACCATATTTAAATAACATTAACTTCATTCACATTGTTGTGTACCCATCAAGACCATCCATCTTCAGAACTTTTTCATCTTTCCAAACAGAAACTACCCATTAAACCCTAACTGTCCACTCCCTTCTCCCAGCCCCTATGCTCTATTATTTAATGACACAGCAATCCTGAAGCATGGAGGCTATTATTCTCATTCAAGAAAAAAAGCACAGAGACCTTGTCCAAGGTCACTGAGTACGGGGCTAAATGAGGATTCAAGTCCAGGTCTTTCTCCTCTAACACAGGATTTGCATGGTTTAGAGACCACTTGTGGCCTGCAGACATGTTTTGTTGGGTCTACATAGTGTTGTCAAATAATGTTGGTAAAGTGGCTGACATTTAACACTGGAAGACTTCACACACACATCTGGATTGCTGCTTCCTCTGGAAGACTGAGATGATCTGGTAATGTGGGCTGCATGCTCTCTCGAGGGAAGCTATCGCTGGGAGCCAAGGAGTAGAGCGGCAGGCAGGGCATTGCTCTGGGTCCTTACGCTGTGACCCACTCAACCTCCGTTTGCCATCCTGCCTCTCAAGTCTGTGTTCTCTTCCCACTACACTGATGCCTGACTCACCAGAATTCTCCAGAAGAGAACCACCTCTTGACTGATTTACAAATGAATTATCCTTGGTTCAGACTTACCTCTTTTCCTGGAAGTATATGAGTGAGGGTTTTTATGTTTCAGTTGATTTGCATGTTCAGTTTTAGGATTACCATCACAAGGAAGTAAGAAGACCTTAGGGCAGAAACTGTTGGGTATGCTCCCTTCAGAAAACAGTTCTAAGAAGACTGAAGACCAGGATAATCCTCAGGAAGTCTTTAAGATGCTAACAGAGTTGGTCAGTGTTTTTGCTTTCTCTTGTTAGAAGTTGTGGTTAAGCTAATCTTTTTGTTTCCTATTAATTCAACTCTTTTTTTAAAAATTCCGTTCTTCAGTACTCTGTACTTGCCTTTTATGCCCTTTTCTCAGCTGAGGTACCATCCTCCAGTTTTGATCTTCATCTCCTTAAATTCCCTGCATGCTCTTCCCACTTCTCCCATCCATGTTCTTCCTGTACAAGTTTAAAGCTTCACCTCTGAAAAGAGGGGGCTCCCTGTAATTAACTGCAGGTACCTCTGTCATCTGCATTTACACATACAGTCCATGACAAGACCTTTTACTTAATTCAGGAATTTTTAAAATGTACAAGGCAACTTTCTCACACATTATATCTTGAATCATTATCCCTATTTCATATGACTAAAACTAAAAGACTCATGCTATATGAACATACTTACCTATACAAGAGGGTTAAAGTCATTTATTCACATATAAATATATTTTAAAAATTTCACAAATAAAGAACTTCAGCCTTCTCTTGCAGGGGTAATTACATGTTGATGTTACACACACACACACACACACACACACACACACACACACACACACACACCACGTGTATGTTTTTCCTCTCTCTTCAGATGACCTACAAAAGTTTCAGCAGAAGGAAACTTCTGTTCCTCCTTAAAAAAAAAAAAAAAAGTCCTCAGTAATGTGTAGCATAATACTTGGGCATCGCTAGATTAACTTATTTAATTAATGTATTTACATTGACTGACTTAACAGATTGAAGACAGAACATTCTGAGAAAAAGTCTGATTATAGTTCTATATGCTGTGATTTATTGACTAATTGGCATATTTTTATTTTTTGTCCAAGTAGTTGAATGACAAAGAAGAAGCTTTGGCTCATCAAAGAAAAGTTAGTTACATGCTTGCTCGGGCATTAGAAGAGAAAGACACCATCTCAAATGACAATAAGGAAAAAAATCTTGTGAAAGACAATTTTCCATTAAAAAATGCATGGGGGAAAGTTTCAGAATTCCCTGTACCGCATGATCCTGTGTTTTCAAGTGTTCACATTTTAAGTTCTGCGGGCTGTCTTTGTTCAATCCAGCACCCTCACAGAGATCAGCACTACACAAGAACTCTCAAAAGATCCTGTTCTTTGCCATCAAATATCATGTTTTGAAGATATATCAGTTGAAATCAGACCTGAGAGCTGTTTATATTATGATACTTTAAAAAAGGACTGTACAAATGTTGCTACATCTTCAGAAGTTGTATGTTTTATGGGTATTTCTAAGTTTTAGAAGGTAGCTTAAATACTCAAATGTTTTCTACAAGAAATTTATTAATATTCTGTGCTGATGGATTTTATAAATTACATTAGTATGCTTTATTAAATTTTCAGTATTTGCCAACATCTTAAAAACAAGAAAGTGATTTCTGAGAAAAAAAAGTTATTAAACTATTTTGATTGACTAAAGGGATCTTTGACTTAAGCAACAATATAAATTAATGCTCTAAGAAATAACAATGCCTAGGAGTGGCTGCATGATAATTTTTGAAATACATGTATCTTGTTTTATTGCTATTTTTCAGGATTTTCATTTGCCAGAGAAAGGTTACAACTAGTAATTTCCTTAAGTTAACTTCAATAAAAAAGTTATCATGGTGGGACTTTGGCAGAAGTATATTCAAAGCATTGCTAGTTACCTTTATAGCTTCTTTTTTTGTTGGTGTGATGACACTTTGGAGCCAGAACTGTGCAGAATTCTAGCACTTACACCATTCTTTGGTTTTGATGCTGAATTTTAAGGTATTGCATAAAATCTTTAATACCTTCTGGGAATGTTGCTATATTAGTAATATCACAATTATGCCAAAGGAAATGCATTACATTGTCAGAAGTTTTAGAAGTTTTATAAAACTTTAGTTATGATCTCTAGTAAAAAAAAACAAAACAAAAGATATATGGCTACACTGAATACTACTTATAGATGAGGTAACAACAGGTAAAATGAAGTAACAATATAAAATAGAAACCATTTATAGTTGTGTTAAAGCAAGAACATTTAGTTGCCTTTAATAAATATTAATAAAAGATGAACTTTGGCAAATAAATTTTGAAAAAAGGAGTAATGATGAGGAACTACTGTTACTAGACACTAAATTGCATTGTCCTGGTAGTAATATAAAGCTACATTATTTAAAATAGTGTGGTACCAACAGGTCAATGGAATATGATAAAGAGTATACACAGAACTAATACATGTAATAACATATGAAATAAAAGGTAAAGAAAGCAAAGATTTGGGCATGTTCAATAATATCTAAGTGTAAAAAACAATAAAAGCTAGAAATGTTCTTTTTTAACGTGTGTATATGTGTATTATATAAAATGCAGATGCTTAAACTGCTAACATTTGGAATACTCCCCAAATGACAAAGAATCTAAATCAACAGTTCACAAAGAGGGATTATATATGGTAAGCAAATGTGAGGAACTATTCAACAACAGTAGACTTTTAAAAAAAGTAAATGATAATGAGATACCAAATTAGGAAAAATCACAAAGATTCTGTGAGTGCTAGAGATGATGAGGGGAAACAAATACATTCATACAGTGTTGATGACCGTGTATATTTGAGAACCTGCATTCAATTTTGGGGGCATATAACTCAGAAGTGAAATTGCTAGATCATATGAAAATGCCTTTAAAATTTTTTTAAGCAAAGACTACAGTTTGTCATAGCAGCTACACCACTTTACATTCCAACCAGTAGTACACAAGGGTCCTAATTTCTCCACATCCTCACCAACACTTATTACTTTCTATGATTTTTTTTTTTTATATATAGTAGTGATCCTAACGTGTATGAAGGGGTATGTCACCGTGGTTTTGACTTGCATTTCCCTAATGATTAGTGATGTTGAGCATCTTTTACATGCTTATTGGCCATTTCTAGATCATCTTTGGTGAAATGTCTATTCAAGTCCTTTGCCCATTTTTTAAAATATTTTATTGTTGAGCTATCTTTTATCAGATATATGATTTACAAATATATTCTTCTGTTCTTTTCACTGTGTTGCTTACCACTCCTGTGATACATACAAGTTTTAAATGCTGACGTAGTCCAGTGTCTTTTTTTTTCTTTTTTCAGAGAGAGAGAGAGCACGTGAGCAAGGGGCAGGGAGACAGGGACGGGGAGAGAGAATTTCAAGCAGGCTCCACACACAGTGCAGAACCCAACACAGAGCTCCATCTCATGACCCATCATGACCTGAGCCAAAATCAAGAGACAGACACTTAAGCCACTAAGCCACTCAGATGCCCTATGTCTTTTTTCCCCCCACTTTTCTTGCCTGTGTTTTGGGGTCCTATCCAGGAAGTCCTTGCCAAATCTAATGTCATGAAGCTTTTCCTCTATATTTTCTTCTAAGAGTTGTTACAGTTTTAGGTCTTGAGTTTAGGTCTTTGATCCAATTTGAGTTAGTTTTTATATATGGAGTAAGATAAGGGGAAGTATACTTCGTACCCAGCAAGGAGCCCAGTGTAGGGCTTGAATTCACCACTTTGAGATCAAAAGCTGAAATCAAGAGTCAGATGCTTAACTGACTGATCCACCCAGGCACCTGGGATGGGGTGGGGTGGGGTGGGGTGTGGAGAGTTCTTCATTTTTAAGAACTAAATAGCTATTGGGAACACAGTGGAAATATGGCAATATCAACATTATTGAAAATGCATACTTTACGATTCCCATCCTGATTATTTAAGTACTAATCTAGGTACTGGTATAAAGAGATTAAAATCCCAAGTAAATTGACCTTAATATATGGATAATCCAATCAGGTGACCTTTTTTTTTTTTTTTTTTTTTTTTTCTTGAGACAGCAGACTTCCCTTTTTGGTAGCAGACAAGAAAACCAAAAAGATTCTAAGCACGGCTGCTGGCTTACAGATGGAGAATGCCATGTGACAAGGCATGGGACTGTCTTAGGAAGCTGGGAAAAGCCTTGGCTGACAGCTAACAAGGACAGGAAGCATGTGCATTAAAATCACACAAACTGAATAAGCATAGAAGCAGATTCTCCTCTAGAAACTCAGATAAGAGTCCAGTTCAACTGACACCTTGATTTTGACCTATGTGAAAACCACTGTTGAGCCAGGTCAGATATCTGGCTTATAGAACTGTGAGCTAGTAAATTTGTGTTACTTTATGCTGATACACTTACGGTAATTTTTATACAGGAAAGAAAAATAACAGTCCATAAATAAAGCATAAGAATGTAGTGTTGTATACGTAAGATAGATTATTTTTATATATTAGATGGCTGTTAAATAAATTATATATGTATTAACATGGAAGAAATAAAAAAGCTTTGAGTAAAAATAAATTATAGTATGAGATAGCCTATCATTCATATAAAACTTGGAGACTCAAAACAATACTGTATATTACTACATGCATTTTTATAAAATAGCAGTATAAAATCATGGAAAGACACTCATTTCCTGAGAGTCGCTTCCCTCGGGAAGCCAAAAAGGAAAAGAATGGAATGGCATATTAAAGGGACCTCAATTTCATTTGTAGTTTTATCTTTTTTTTCCTATTTAGTATATTAACATTTGTTAACTCTAGGTCGTAGGTATATGCTACATTACTACTACTGCTTCCATTTTTAAATACTACCTCTACCCCTACTACCCCATTTTTAAATACTACTATAAATCTGTGAAGCTAGATGGGCCAGGTCATCAAAATAACTGATGATTATTTTTATTAAGGTTTCCTTAATGAATTTTCAATTCTACATTTCAGAGAATTGAATTTAATCTTACTTTTGCACTCTCATCAGAAAAATCAGAATTAAGTTTGTTTTAAAATACATTTAATAAAAATAATCCAGTTTTACATATTTTACATGTGTAGAATATTTACAAATTCCTTCTACAGCATTCACTTAACGTTTACTATTTTTCCATTAATTGCCTTTTGGACTATTTCCTTCAGTAGTAAAATACTGTCCAGTGATCTTTGTAACTAAAAAATTAGCTTCTTGGGTAATCCTCCTAGGTGAAAAAAAAATGAGGTTGTTCACATTTAATCTTATGGCAATTCTAACCAGTCATTGCATCCAACTACATCCAATATATTTTACTTGCTTTGATTTGCTAATAGCACTTGTTAAACATTAAGCATGTAGTATACCGATAAAAATTTATAAAGAAAATAAGGCACACATTGATAGTTTGTGCAACGCTGAGGTATACTTAGAAGTGCCCACATCCTTTTAAAATGTTTGGTTTAATTAAATTATTTTCAATGGAAACAAATATGGCTAAAATACCACATTCTCTACCATACACTTAGAAAAAAGCAAACAGCTCACAATCTACATTTCTTAGCTGCCCCTCAGTCACTAGCTATACATTACTTACTTGGAGTTTTCTGAATTCATTTCATTTCTTATGAAAATAAAGTTTTACCTTGTTCCAAGGCCTGTGTTCGCTTCCGCTTTGTTGCTACAGCTGGATTTGACTGTTCCTTTAAAGTTTCCAGTGGACAGTTTGGTCTTGGCAGCTGACATCCAGGTGTTGGCCCTGGCCGATTACTGAAATACTTAGTTTTCAATGCCTTTAAAGAAAAGATACCAAAGAAAGTAGGGTTTTAAGTGAGTATCTGAACTGTTTATGAAAATCAAAACACCAGAAGTATTGAGAACATTAAAAACACTATGTGAATGCCCCACTTCCAACATGAAATTAATCTCAAGAATTTGGATGAGCAAATTACTACAAAGAAACATATAACGGTATTGGTTGAAAATTTCATTACCTTAAGAAAAAGAGACTACCTTGTAATTTTTCTACAGGTGAACAGCCTATATTAAATATGAAATATCCCTAGTTAAGACATGTATAATTCAGCTCTCTATACATAAGGGGCTCTATAGTTCAACATGTAAAGACAAAAACTTGCTTAAAAAGAACTTCAAAGTCTGTCACAACATGTATGTGTATTCAAATTCCAAAGCCTGTAAATACAGATTTTTAAAAATTTTTTAAAAGACGCAACAGGCTGGTAACAATGTATTAAAATCCAACAATTTACCACAATTAAAAATTTTACTGGGAATGAAATGAGCAACGTTATTTCTACATAATACCTGTTCAATGTTCTATGACATGATACTTTCTTTACTTTGGTCCTGAATTCCAATAAAAATAGTTTTATTCTAAATGACAATTTTGTCAAGTTCATACATTATTTGCACAGTACAGTTCAATAGGCACAAAAATTCCTTTTCAATAATCCTTTCAGGAATATAAAGAAATTCATACAAACTTTTCAAGCATTTCCTCTCACAACATTATTTCACATTATTTGCAGTGACAATTTAGAGATTCCTTACTTCAAGAGAGTTGCATTTCTAAATTATGCTTCCAAATCAGCAGTTCCCTAAGTAAATTAAGCTAATCCTGAGCTATCAGAGATTTAAGAAAGGGAGACTATCTCATTGCAACTTTAAGACAGATATTCATGAGTCAAACCCATTTTAAAAAATTCATTATGGGGCACCTGGGTGGCTCAGTCAGTTAAGCATCTGACTTCAGCTCAAGTCATGATCTCACAGTTTGTGGGTTTGAGCCCACCATTGGGCTCTATGCTAACAGCTCAGAGCCTGAAGCCTGCTTCAGGTTCTCTCTCCCACTTGCGTGCACTTTCTCTCTCAAAAACAAATATTTAAAAAATTAAAAAATAAACATTTTTTAAGTAAAAAATTCTATCAAAATATAACCCAAATAAGTTGTACAACTAGTATTTTTCTATACATTTTTATTTACATGTTTTATATTTTGACTTTTACTATTAATGAAAACAACTTTCTAGATAATCTGACCTTATCTCAAATTTCTTATGATGAAGGTAGTGTGTGTGTGTGTGTGTGTGTGTGTGTGTGTGTGTGTATGGAAAGGTTAACGATAAGGTACTTATTTGAAATGAGAAGAGTGCTTCTAATCGTAAAATATCTAGCATGTATGTATGAAGGTAACATGTACTGCCAAAAAGAGAAGGCCTATAGAAGTAAATGCATTAAACAATGATCTGGTAGTCTGTAATAAACTTAAGTGAAAAAATATCTATGTTATATTCTTGGTATATTGTGCACAGATATGAAGACTTATGACATTTCATTTTAATCAGGGTCTTACTTTAATGAAGCCAAATCATTGTACTGTGTTGCATTTCTACACTTCCCTGACACAATTTAAAAAAAAAAAAATTTTTTTTAGTGTTTAATTATTTTTGAGAAAGAGAGACAGAGCCCAAGCAGGGGAGGAGCACAGAAAGGAGACACAGAATCCGAAGCAGGCTCCAGGCTGAGCTGTCAGCACAGAGCCCAACTCGGGGCTCAAACCCATGAACTGTGAGATCATGACCTGAGCTGAAATCAGATGCTCAACCCACTGAGCCACCCAGGCACCCCTCCCTGCCCCAATTTTAAGTGTTTAGGACACTAACCTTTTTTTGTTTTGTGCTTGTTTTTAAAACAAAGACAATGGATTTTTTTCTTTCAAATCTAATGTTCTTTTGTTTTTGTGTTGGACAGTATTTCTTCCTTCTTTTGGAAAAGCAGATATTCTTGGTCTTCTAATTTTTTTGAGTTTGATTCTTATTTCCCTTAAGTTAGGGTCAGTATCGATGTCTGTTCTATTCAGATTATCTTTCTGTCTCTTGTAAGCATACAGTTTTTTCTATTTTCAGGGCACCTGGCTCGCTCAGTCAGAAGAGCATGTGACTTGGATCTCAGGATTTTTAGTTCAAGTCCCACAATGGGTGCAGAGATTACTTAAAATCTTTAGGGGTGACTGGGTGGCTCAGTCAGTTAAGCGTCCAACTCAGGATCTCACAGTTTGTGGGATCAAGCCCCTCATTGGGCTCCGCACCGGCAGCACCAAGCCTGCTTAGGATTCTCTCTCTCTGTCCCTCCCCCGATTCTGATTGCTCCCTCTCTAAAATAAAGCAACTTGAAAATAAAATAAAATCTGGGGTGCCTGGGTGGCTCAGTTGGTTAAGCATCTAACTTGGCTCAGGTCATAACCTCATAGTCTGTGAGTTCAAGGCCCACACTGGGCTCTGTGCTGAAAGCTTGGAGCCTGGAACCTGCTTTGGATTCTCTATGTCCCTCTCTCTACCCTTCCCCTGCTCGAGCTCTGTCTCTCAAAAATAAATAAACATTGAAATAAATAAATAAAATTAAATAAAATCTTTAAGAAAGAAAAAGAAGGAACTATACCATTTTCTCCCCATTATCACTTTCTGACTATGACAATGATCAGCATGCATACCAAGACTGCATTTCATGGGGGAAAAAAACCAGAACACTTTTGGCATTAGGCTTGGCATTAACTGAAATATCATTAATTTAACAAGTACAAAACCATTCTTATTTTTTTCTTCTCTAGGTAAGCTACTTGAAAGCCAATTAATTATGAAATAAATACATATTTATACGTTCCTAAGCAAAAGTAAACTCTCTTGCTGCGTATGCATGATGTAGTTTAATACCAGTCTGAATGGGGCTTGTAGCTTAGGTACAAGATAAAACTTATAACTCCTTAAAACAAAAACACATCTTTACTGTATTTAAAGAATGTTAGAAAATCTTACGATACTCTATTTTATCAGTGTCAGAGTTAAGATTATCATCATATTTCCTAATATAAGAAAGATATGCTAAAATACCTGTGTGGCTGTAATTCGAGTACATGGGTTAAATAAAAATAAGCCTTGTATGAGATCTAACAAGTCGTCTCCTGCTGCAATGAAGATGTGTTGTAACGGGATTCCAGGAAAACTCTTAAATGTCACGAAATCTGGAAGACTACACATGTCCTGTAAAAATATTTATAATTCAAACTTAAGGACTGAAAGTCATATACATCTCAAATGAAGAACTAAAACTGTCAAATGATCTATCTAGAAAATTCCAAGAAATCTATTTAAAAACTCCTAAAATTACTGAGTAAAGCAAGGTTAGAGGATACAGGATAAAGACACAAAAATTGATTGTGGTTCTATATACTGGTAACAAATGTGGATAATGAAATTTAAAATGCCATTTAGAATAATTCAAAAAGAATAATCAAATACATGAAAATCTAACAAAACACACAGGACACTTATACTAAAAGCTACATAACTGAGGTGCCTGCCTGGTTTAGTTGGTGGAGTGCTCAACTCTTGATCTTACAACAGATTGTAAGTTCGAGATGCAAGTTGGGTGTAGAAACTAATTAAAAATAAAATCTTAAAAAAAAAAAAAAATGATGAGGCCTGTCCTATTCATGGATTTGGAGATTCAATTTTGTAAGGATGAGAATTCTCCTCAAAATGATATACGGAGTTGAAGGGAATACTTACCAAAATTCTGACAAAATCACTTTAGATTATTCTAAAATGTATGTGGGAAGGCAAAAGAACTGTAATAGCTATAACAAGTTTGAAAAACAACAGAAGTGGAGGAATCAATCTACCTGATTTCAACACTTAATGCATAGCTACTTTAAGACTGTGGCATTAAGCAGAAGGACAGGTATAGATCAAAGGAACATAAGACAGAACCCAGAAACAGATCCCCACAAATATGCCCAACTCATTGTTTTGATATATTGTCTTATTTTACTCAAATAATAAACCAAATATAAACAGATGTTAAAGACTGGTCTTTAAACATTCTAGTCAACAATGCCATGCTTGCCTATGATCTCAAAGACATAAAACTATATCCACACATCAGTGGTCACCAAAACATTCAGCAGAGCGTCCATAACTGTGAGGCTGTTTGAGAACTCTTTTGACTATTTTTCCAAGCTCTGAGTAACTCCAGGAATCTAAGCAGGGAGAAGAGGAACCAGCTCAATCTTGGCATACTGCCAAAATGTAGCCAATCAAGCTTTAAGTGTCCACCAGCACCTGGGCATTCTCCAGGTTACCAACAAATTAGGCCATGGTTCCAGGATGGAAAGTCCAGTGCCCCAGACAGCTGCTGAGTCTACCCAACTGACTTTTTTTTTTTAATGTTTATTTTTGAGAGAGAAACAATGTAAGCAGGGGAGGGACAGAGAGAGAGAGGGAGACACAGAATCCGAAGCAGGCTCCAGGCTCTGAGCGGTCAGCACAGAGCCCGACTTGAACCCATGAAGTGGGAGATCATGACCTGAGCCAAAGTCAGACTGTGAACCGACTGAGCTATCCAGGCGCCAACTGATTTTTGACAACAATGCAAAGCAATTCGATGGAAAGATAGGCTTTTCAACAAATGGTGCTAAAGCAACTGGACCATACACAAGCCAAAAAAAAAAAAGACCTTTCATCAAAGTCTCACACCTCATACAAAAATTAACTCAAAAAGGATCACATATTGAAATGACAAATGGAAAACTATAAAACTATTTACAGTTTTAACTTTTTTTATAGTTTTGTCGAAAAATCTTTGAGATAGGCAAAGAGTTCCTTAACGTGACATCAAAACAAGGATTTGTAAAAGGACAAACTGATAAAATAGACTTCATCAGAATTAAAAACCAAACAATCCAATCACAAAATGGGGACCTGGCCGGCTCAGTGGGTAGAGCATGTGACTCTTGATTTCAGGATGGTGAGTTCGAGCCCCATGTTAGGTACAAAGATTACTTAAAAAAATCATTAAAATACAATTCATTGAAAAAATGGGAAAAAAACATGAAGAGACATTTAACTAAAGATATACAGATGGCCAATAAGCACATGAAAACATATCCAACACCATCAGTTATTAGCGAAATAATTAAAATCACAATGAACTGTCACTACACAACCATCAGAACACTTGAAATAAAAAAGTGACAACACCAAATGCTGGAGAGGATGCAGAGAAAATGGGTTACTCATTTATGGCTGGTAAGAATATAAAATGGTACAGCCAGTCTGCAAAACAAATTAGCAGTTTTTAAATTAACTACACAGCTACCATAGAGGTCAGCAACTGCTCTCCTGAGCATTTAGTCTAGAGAAATAAAGGCTTATTTTTATACAAAAAAACCCACAAAAAACAAAAAACAAAAACAAACAAAACCCTACACATAATGTTTATAGGAGCTTTATTTTTAACAGCCCCAACTGGAAACAACGAAGGAGTGAATGGTTAAACACACTGTGGTACATACATACCATTCAGCAATAAAAATGAACAAATTACTGATATATACAACCTGGATGAATCTCCAAAGAATTATGCTGAATGTGAAAAAAGGCAAACCTAAAAAGTTACATAGTATGCGATTCTAGTTCTATTCTGGAAATGACAAAGTTACAGAAGGGAGAACAGATTAGTGATTGCCAGGGATTAAAGAGGGAGTGGGAATGGAAGCAAAGTAGGTATGGCTAAAAAAGGGCAACATAAAGGATCTTTGTGGTGATGCCCCTGTATGTTAATCCTATCAACGTCAGCATGCTGGTCATGATATTGTACTAAGTTTGTATGAACCTGGATAAAGAGTTCAAGGAATATCTCAATTATCTCTTACAACTAAAATCTACAATCATCTCAAAATAAGTATAATTTTCAAAAATCTAAGGAAAATATCAGGAAAGCAGTTACTGTTTAGCAAATCATGTCTGGGGCGCATGGGTGGCTCAGGTGTTAACCACTTCAGGTGAGGTCTTGATCTCACAGCTCATGAGTTCGAGCCCCACGATGGGTTCTGTGCTGTCAGCTCAGAGCCTGGAGCCTGCTTCTGCGTCTTCCTCTCTGTCCCTCCCCTACTTGCATTCTGTCTCTGTCTTGCTCTCAAAAATAAATAAACATTAAAACAATTAAAAAAAATAAAGACAAAAAATCATGTCTAAGAGGGGAAAAAAGAAAACATGTCTAAGAGAAAAGTACTGTACAGAGTAACATGAACATGGCTCTGGAGTCGGCCAGATCTACATTGCACTCCTAGCTCTGACACTGTGTGGTCTTGGGTAAGTTATTTATCCTCAGTAAACCTCAGTTGTCTCAAATAAACTGGGACTAACAGTACCTACTTCATAGGATTGTTGGGAAAATGACATATAATTTATGAAAAGCCTGTCATGATGGCATATAATGTGTTTAATAAATGATAGCTACTAAAGCATGTTTTACAATGAGTACATATAGCAAACTTTCAATTAGAAAGTTGAGGAAGTAACAGCACAAAAAAAACTCCTTACACTAAATTTCAGCCTCAGATAATTTTATCAGTTTTAACCAGAAGGCAGAGTCTGATTAAAATTTATCTTTTGTAGTAGTTATTTATTCCCCAGGAGATGGGGCTATCACAGGAAGGAAAATCTAAAGGTTTACAGTTTTAATTTAAGAATAGTCAAGGGAGATTATCTTACTAAACTATGATATATATACAATTTAGCAACTTAAATTGGTGTAAATTTTACTCACGACTTAAGATTTCTTTTTTGTAGACAACATAATGGATTAAAAATATGCACAATACTGAGACATCTTAACTGTTAGTGAAAATTCTACAAATACACCCTAAATCCACCAAGATGTTGATGAACAAACATGAATACCCATTAAAATAAAATATGCAGCTATTAAAAACAAAAACGTCAGAATGAAAAAGAAAAAGGTCAGTTATAAACGTTAAGTAAAAAGATCAAGTTGGTGGCAAAAAGTTTATATGGCATGATCCTATTTTTATTAAAGAAAAGATAAAATATGTAATTGTGTAAGTATATGTTTATGTATGTATCTTCACAGCAAGACGTTCCACCAAACTGACAGTGATTAACCCTGGGATGGAGGAAGGGCAACATGTACGTGGGAGGCTGGATACCATACCACAATTTTAACTTTCTACTTGGTATAAATTTTGCAGAGTATATATTACTAGTAAATTAAGACGTGAATACATTTCTTTAAGAAATACCTACATGACAACAACATATAGAATCCTAACTACATTAAAGAACATGTATGAAGGCTTACAGGCCACTGTTCCTCAGTTGGTGTGCCCAAAGTTTCAAATATTCTTGTTAGTTGATCAAGATCTGAATCTCCTGGCAAAAAAGGAACCTGAAAGAGAGCAAGACACAGGTATTTCAAGGTGTTTTGTAATAGTTACACAAGTAATACTGTAAACTTAATAAGAAAAACTAAACTGTAACAAAAATCAAAATGTAGTTTGAGGTGTACTGGATTATGGCATTATGTCCTACACTGCCAACCAAGTAAACAGTACCATCCTGCTCATTTTATTCACTCTTTAATAATCACCATGTACATGATCTCACAGTTCATGGGACCAAGCCCCACTTCGAGCTCTGCGCTGGCAGCTCAGAGCCTGCTTGGGATTCTCTCTTTTTGCTACTCCCTCGCTCATGTGCACTCTCCCTATCTCTGTCCCTCTCTCAATAAATAAATAAACATTAAAAAAAAAAAAAAAACACACCATGTAATAGGCACTGTGCTAATTAACTAAGCCCTAGGTATTTAAAGAAGGGAACAAGACAGTCCTCACTTTCCTATGGGGTAGATGTGGGGAATGCTGGTAATATAAATAAGGGGGTCTTTACAAGATGATGTTTTCAGTGAGTACAGATTCTAGCCCACACAGAATAGCACCTAACCCACTTTAGCTATGTCAAGGAAGGCATCCTAGAGGAAGCAGCAGTGAAAGCTGAAAGATGAAAAAGAGTCAGAGGAAAAGTCTAAAATAGAGGAAAACTATTCTAGCTAAAGTGAAGGAGAGCAAAGGCTGGCAGGCAGGCAGAACATATTTACATTACAATCCAATTTATATAATATCTTGGCATGCTAATTCTCTGAAGAGGTATAATGATGAACTTTAAAAGGTAAGTGATTGGGGCGCCTGGGTGGCGCAGTCGGTTAAACGTCCGACTTCAGCCAGGTCACGATCTCGCGGTCCATGAGTTCAAGCCCCGCGTCAGGCTCTGGGCTGATGGCTCAGAGCCTGGAGCCTGTTTCCGATTCTGTGTCTCCCTCTCTCTCTGCCCCTCCCCCGTTCATGCTTTGTCTCTCTCTGTCCCAAAAATAAATAAACGTTGAAAAAAAAAAATAAAAAAATAAAAGGTAAGTGATTACAAGTTAAAAATTAGAAGCTAATAAATAATTAAAATCCTTGCTATATATAGACACTACTTTCCAATTCATTCTCAAACATCTGTGTAAATATACAGAAAAGTAAAAAAGAATTTACTGTGAATAACAGGCCTTTCACAGTTAAACGCCTTCAAAAGTTTATAAACTCAATGAAAAGACCAGATTAAGTACCAGGTCTCCAACACTTCTACTGTGGACCACTACCAATTGCCCCCAACACTGCCAAAAAAGCATTTAACTCCGCCAGTTATCAATTTACTCGAGCTCACCCTTTTTGCCTTCTCTGAGAAAATAGATGTAGGTCTTTAACTATTGTCCTTTTGGGGGCTCCTGGGTGGCTCGGTCAGTTAAGCATCTGACTCTGGCTCAGGTCCTGATTCACAGTTCATGAGCTCAAGCCCCGCTTCAAGTGAGCCCTGCTTCTTTCTCTCCCTCCTTTTCTCTGACCCTCATGGGATTCTCTCTCTCTCCCTCTCTCTGCCCCTCACCCATTTGTGCCCTCTCTCTCTCAAAAAAAAACCACAAAAAACAAAAACGTATTTTTCTTTTGCCAGCTGAAGCTCTGACAATGGAGGCTGCTGGAGGAATATTATAGGAAGAAGACTTTTGCTTCCCAGTTCCAGCTCGCTGGGCCAGCACACCCCCTACAGTACTCTGAGCTTCTCTAGCAACAGGTTCCTGCCACTGTGGGCAGTTTCTTCATTGCCCAATGCACAGAGCAGCTTCCCTCTAGAGAGGGTTGAGTAGCAGAGTGCCTCCAGAAAACCTCCCCTGAACAGCTTTCCTCCACATGCAAAAGAAAAGATTTCCAACAAGTTCTGCCAACACAGCTCCACGGCAACTTCTATGTCATCCAGCGAGACACAGTGTGTGCCCTTTTCATTTTTTTTTTTTAATGTTTTATTTTTGAAGGAGAGAGGGAGACAGAGCATGAGCGGGGGAGGAGCAGAGAGAGAGGGAGACAGAATTTGAAGCAGGCTCCAGGCTCTAAGCTGTCAGCACAGAGCCCGATGCAGGGCTCGAACCCACAAACTGTGAGATCATGACCTGAGCTGAAGTTGGATGCTCAACCGACTGAGCCACCCAGGCACCCCTAGTGTGTGCCCTTTTCAACAAGGTCTAGATCTCAGTCCTTGGGTCCTCTTCCTTGGGTGCTCTATCTCAGTGCTAGGGTGGTTGCTCCTTCTGTGTGCTATTCCTACATTCTTCAGAATTCAGAGTAACTTTCTATTAGTCAACCTTCATTATTCCAATTTCTTATAACTAATTCTTTATATTAAACTCCCCTCTTTAAATTAATGTGTGGTTTCTTTTTTCTGACTGGATCCAGATTTAATACAACTCCTATGTATAACATTACACTATTATATACATGAAATGTGTACCCAGAAAAAGAAACTTGAACTTATATTAAATAACGTTTTGCAAGTATTTTTAGGCATGCTATTTCTTCTCATACCTCAAAATATTATCTCCTACTTTGCAGACTAATGATGTAAAAACTGTACTCAAGGGACACTCGTCATGATAGCCTTAGTTTCATGGGCAAGCTGGCACTTTAATTATGTTTTTAAGAATGAGTGTTTAGGTATGATGTAAAGTATTTTTTTTAAGTTTATTTTTGAGAGATATAGAGTGCATGGGCATGTATGTGCATGTGCAAAAGACAGCAGGGGAAGAGCAGAGAAAGACGGAAAGAGGGAGAGAGGGAGAGAGGGAGAGAGGGCTTAACTGAATGAGCCACCTAGGTGCCCTTAAATTTTTTTTAAGTATTTATTTAAAGTAATCTCAGGGCGCCTGGGGGGCTCAGTCGGTTAAGCAACCAACTTCAGCTCAGGTCATGATCTCGCAGTTTGTGAGTTGGAGCCCTGAGTCAGGCTCTGCGCTGACAGCTCAGAGCCTGGAGCCCATTTCTGATTCTGTGTCTCCCTCTCTCTCTCTGCCCCTCCCCCACTCACGCTCTCCTTTTCCTTCAAAAATAAAGTTAAAAAAAATTTTTTTTTAAACGTAATCTCTACACCCAATGTGGGGCTCAAACTCATGACCTTGAGATCAAGAGTCGTCGGAAGCTCCTCCAATAGGTCCAGCCAGATACCCCATGATGTGAAAATTTTAAATCATAATGGGCTACCTAATGTGTGAACTTTGGATGTCTATTTGAATAAACCATAAAAGACATTTATGACAAAAAGTGGGAAATCTGAACACAGGGTACTAATTTATCCTTTTTTTCTCCCAGATTTCTGGGATTTGTGGCATAAAAAGTATGGTGTGAGAGAATAATAAAATAAAGCTGGTCATGTGTTCAAAGCTGGTGAAGCTGGCTGGTGGGTACACTGACGCTCATTTTACTATGTTCTGTGATTTTGCATGTTTAAAAATATAAATACTAAAAAGGCATTTTTCTCCTAAAGGAAGAGTTGCTTTGGAACTAGAACTGGAAACATTTTCTTTTGTATTATTAATACATACACCGTGTTCAAATATTAATAGACTCAGAATAAAAATTGTGAGTCTTTGACCCATCACCCTAATTTATTACTATATAACTTTTGTTCAGTGCCAACTTTGTATTAAATTTCCCTTCTTGTACAATAATTTGGTTTCCCTAGGGGAGCCTGGCTGGCTCAGTGGGTTAGGCAACCGACTCTGGATTTTTTAGCTCAGTTCATAATTTCACAGTCATGGGATCAAGCCCCGAGTCAAGCTTCTCACTGAGTATGGAGCCTGCTTGGGATTCTCTCTCCCCACCCTCCCCCCCCCCCCCGACCCTTCCCTGCTTGTGCGCACACATGCTCTCTCTGAAAATAACTAAGCTTGAAAAATAAAGTAACTTGGCTTTTCTAGAGGTAAGAATTTCTTATCCCCCCTCACTTCAACTTTTCCCACTGTTTTCCTATGGCAACTTAGTTTGTACCAAAGGGTAAGATTCCAGTTATTCAATAAAATTTCTATATGATCAAATCTATCAAAATCCATTAGTTCCATTTTTTTCCCCAGGGACTGCCCTGCTGAATCTCTCATCCCACCTGCTACAATCTGGACTAGTTGCTCACTGGGCCTGATACACATCTGTTTCCTCAGAACTTCTTTTCACTATTAAATGGGGGAATTCTATTCATCCCTTTTCTGTTCAACCTCATGCTCCCTGGATGCCACTTCTTTTTCTTGATTTACTCATGTAACAGTAGAGCATATCTACCAATAAATTCCCAAGAAAGGAAGTAGATATAAAATTTTTAGTGTAATAAATTGTATTTATTCTCAGAGCAAACTCAAAATACAAACGGTAACAGAATTCTATGCTGAAAATCATTTTCCAGAATGCATGAGTAGTTCAGTCAGTTAAGTGTCCGACTTTTGATTTCAGTTCAGGTCATGATCTCACACTTGGTGTCGAGCCCCTTGTTAGGCTCTGTGCTGAGCCTGCTTAGCATTCTCTCTCTCTCCCACCCCACCCACACCCTCCACCCTGCTCGCACTCCCTCTCAAAATAAACACACACAAAAAAAGAAAATCATTTTCTTTCACAATGTGTTCTATAGTCTTCCAGATTTCAACGTTGCTGTTGAGAAATCGGACACTCTTTTCTGTCACTCTCTTCCCTAATCCTTCATTATGGTTTCTGTGTAACCTTTGTTTTCCCTCTCTATGGAAATAAAATCTTTGTCTTCTACTCTGGCACTCATAAATTTCATAATGTGCCTTGGCATGGGTCTTAAATACTGTTTTTTGTTTTGTTTTGTTTTCTGAGAGAGGTAACAAGTGAGTGAAGGTACAAAGAGAGGGAGAGAAAGAGAATCCTATGAGGGGCAGAGAGAGAGAGAGACAGAGAGAGAGAGACAAGTGGGATCGAGCTCCCCCAAAGTGTGACCTGAATTCAGGAACCTCGAGATCATGACCTGAGCCGAAGTCAGATGCTTAACCGACTGAGCCAGCCAGGCAACCGAGTCTTTTTTCATTCACTGTGCAGGGTCTTTTTGGCACTTTGAGTCAATTCACACCTATCATTGCTGGATTGTTTTCTTGTGAATTTCCTATCCTACATTTACTTTGTTCTTTTTTGCTATATTCTAGGATCAATCCTGGATCACTCTGCTAATTTTCTCTTTTGGTTTTACATGATGAAAGAATTCTTGAGCTTACTTTTCCAGTCTTTCCACTGTTATTGTTTGCTTTTATCTTATTTGAAAAGGTTCAAGTATCCCTTATTCTTACATTGTTCCCTTAGGAAGAGTATCATGTTCTTGTTTTACAGATATAGTACTATTCTCTTAGTTCTCTGATGATGTGGGGGTGGAGGGTTAATTTTCTTCTGCTACCTTTTTCCCAAGTTTCTTTTTGGTTAGTCTGTCTTTCTAGCTGGATGTTTTCATCAAATATCTGGAAATCCTTGGTAACTATGTGGTAGTCATTGGCTAACCATTCATATTTAAAGGTAAGGTAATAAAAACTCCTGGGCTTTCTCTAAAAAGAATGGGTGGGATGTTTAATGCCAGTTATCTGTGGGTCTATCCTCTGGGACCATTCGGTTCTTCCACTAAAGGATCTTCTGATCTTTTGCCTGGGTTAAAGAGTTACTACAGGTTATTACAAAAGCTATGAGGGTTCTGGGAGCTAAGCATGGGACTAAATTGAAGGTTTTACTGTTCAGTATATGACTTTCATGTAATTTGTATGTTTTCACCCTAGCAACTCACCCACATCCTCCACTATGTCTAAGGACAGCTACGTGTGGAGACTTGTGTTTAAATTTCTTTAGACAAACCTATCTCTAGTGGAGGGATAAGTTAGGTGTAAGTCTGGATGGAGGAAGGGAAGTGACCTGGCTGTGTTGGAGACCTTGGTATTAATTGTTCCATATGTAAGTTTCTCAACCAACCCCAGTTTTTAGTCTGACACTTCATTATTGCCATCAATGATCACAAGTGCTTCTCACTAACTAAGCCACTTCAAGATTCTGTGTGTTAAGCGCATACTGCCTCCAGCTGGCATCTTTTTCTGATAATTTCTAGCCTTTCTTCATTTCTGTTTTCACATCTTCTGGCATAGTGTTATGGGCATCTATCTCCTAGTTTCAAACATGGCATTTAAATATATTTTGAGAGGGGCGCCTAGGTGGCTCAGTCGGTTGAGTGTCCGACTTCGGCTCAGGTCATGATCTCACGGTCTGTGAGTTCGAGCCCCGCGTCGGGCTCTGGGCTGACAGCTCAGAGCCTGGAGCCTGTTTCTGATTCTGTGTCTCCCTCTCTCTGACCCTCCCCCGTTCATGCTCTGTCTCTCCCTGTCTCAAAAAAAAATATATATATATATATATACATATATATATTTTTTTTTTTTTTTTGAGAGATTATTTATAAGCGGGGGTGTTGCCCTGCCATCTCAAAAATCTTTAAGATATAATTACTACTTTATTTTGAAAATGTCTTCCCTATATTAAACATCAAAGCAATTTGACTAAGAAATGCACCGTCATGGAGCACCTGGGTGGCTCAGTTGGTTAAGCATCCAACTTCGGCTCAGGTCATGATCTCACGGTTGTGGGTTCAAGTCCCATGTTGGGCCCTGTGCTGACAGCTTAGAACCTAGAATCTGCTTCGGATTCTGTGTTTCCCTCTCTCTACCTCCCCCACTTGCACTCTGTCTCTCTCAAAAATAAACAGGGGCGCCTGGGTGGCTCAGTCAGATGAGTGCCTGACTGCAACTCGGGTCATGATCTCACAGTTTGTGAGTTCAAGCCCTGAGTCGTGCTCTGTGCTTATGGCTCAAAGCCCGGAACCTGCTTCTGATTCTGTCTTCCTCTCTCTCTGCCTCTTTCTCTTCTGCTTACACTTTGGCTTGCTCTCTCTCAAAAATAAAAATAAAAAAAGAAAACATTAAAAAAATAAACATGTTAAAAAAAAAAAAAAAGAAATGCACTGTCATCTCTGAGCAGGTAGTGGGTCCAGTATGTAACCCACGACAAATCAATGTGGTTTTTTTTTTTTTCTAGTCATGAATAACTACTTCTGGTTTTCATTTAGTAATTTCAATGGCTATATTTAATACTATGTATAATACATATAAGTCCATATCAGGGCTCTTTTCCAATCTCGTTCTTAATAGCTAATAGTCTTAACCAATTTTCATTTGCTAAATATGGAATTTGGGCTAGTGAGTCATCCATATTTAGTTAACACAACTGTATAATGTTCAGATAATATATCTACATATTACAAACACAAACATTAAGCCTGTGCTTATTGTTTTTTCCTGTTCTAAAACACCTTCTTAGAGGATACCAAAATTTCACCAACACACAATTGTGACTAAGCATGTGAATGAAATCTTTTTAGTTTTAGGAAAAAGAATCAAATTAATCCTAAAAGGAAGAGAGATGCTGACTCCAAGAGTACTAAGATTAAGGAAACCAAGAGGGACATCCCTCTGGTTCTTTTCAATTTGATGCCATTCATGAAATCTTTTATTCATTTTATTTTTTTAAATGTTTATTTTTGAGAGAGAGAGAGAGAGAGAGAGAGAGAGAGAGAGAGAGAGAGAGAAAGAGAGTGAGTGGGAGAGCAACAGAGAGAGTGGGAGACACAGAATCTGAAATAGGCTCCAGGCTCTGAGCTGTCAGCCCAGAGCCTGATGTGGGGCTCTAACCCACAAACCATGAGATCATGACCTGAGCCAAAGTTGGATGCTTAACCAACTGAGCCACCCAGGCGCCCCATGAAATCTCTTCTTAAACTGAGTTCATATTCATAAAAAAAAAAAAAAAAAAAAATTATAATGGAGAAATTTATTTTTTCTTTCTCATGTCTTTATAGGGAGGCAGGGTTCATAAACCAAATATTAGAAGACTGGCAATGTTTTAATGCAATAGGCATAATCAACAATATAGTTCTTGAATAACTAGCACACTTTAGCCTCTAGCACCTTGTATACCAATGAGTCTATACAAAACCAACTGATGAAAACTGTGGTCTGAGCTAATACAGGTCAAATGAAGTATTAGAATAACAGAGTGAAGCCAACAGGTCTGGATCCTGATCATTTAAATGAAACGAAAGAAGAGCAGGCAGTAATTGGTCGATCAACCTTTGTATCACCATATTATCCCTAGAGAAGGCTTTAACACAGGCCTGAAAGATGCTCAGTGTCCTCATGTAAGGCATAAAATGTTCTTCCCAAACTACAGACTTCTTTATAAACTAAAATGATATCCTTGAAACTATCTAGATCAGATATAAGACAGTTGCTCACTAGTTAATATCCCAGCTTAGATTTTCTATTAATCATTGTCTCAAAATATGATTATGAAAAAAAACATAAGAAGATCATAAATTAAATGGGTTCTTTTTCATTTAATAATCACAGAGGATGTTAAGACCGCAGATCAATTTGCTTCTAAAATGATTTAATGGCACAAAAACCGACACATAGACCAATGGAATAGAATAGAAACCCCAGAACTAGACCCACAAACGTATGGCCAACTCATCTTTGACAAAGCAGGAAAGAACATCCAATGGAAAAAAGACAGTCTCTTTAACAAATGGTGCTGGGAGAACTGGACAGCAACATGCAGAAGGTTGAAACTAGACCACTTTCTCACACCATTCACAAAAATAAACT